>NC_139142.1:63725818-64087754 GCF_964270905.1 Leucopleurus acutus | reverse complement strand
TCCAATACTGTATTACAAGTATGACTGTAGTATGTCATAAAAATTTTATAATGATTCATTCTTAGCTTATAGGCTAGGCTACAGTGAAGCAATCGTATCAATTATACTAGTTTACCATAAAGCAATCATGTTGCTAGTTCTTTGTCATCAATGCATGTAATAATACCTGTAAATAAATATGAATTTCTCGTTCACATTATCTTTTCATTTTTAATGTCTAGTGTTAGTAATACGTATAACATCTACAGTGTTTTGTATCATACAAGACAATGTTGATGTAGGTACTGTCAGATGATTCATCTTGTAAACAGACTATGTAAACTTACGGTACCAATAAACACAGTACTATACTGTAAATGTATTTCCTACTCCTTTTCTTAATAATGTTTTCTTTTCTTTAGCTTACTATATTGTAAGAATACAGTATATAATACATATAACATACAAAATATGTGTTAATCAACTATTTATGTCATCAGTAAGCCTTCCAGTTAACAGTAGTTAACAGTAGTTAAGTTTAGTTACGTTTCAGGGGAGTCACAAGTTATACTTGGATTTTCCACTGCACAGGATGGGGGTGAGGGTTGGTGCCCCTAACCCCTGGATTGTTGAAGGGTCAACTATAGTGCGGATTAATTAATTATTAGATGATATAAAGGAATTATTGTTCATTTGAAGGTACAAAAGTGGTATTGTGGTTGAGTAAGAAAATGTCCCCTTTTTCTTAGCATATTTAAGAGTGAAATATCATGATGTCTATGATTTAAATTAAATTACTTCAGCGAAATTTTCAGGAGGTATATATGGCAAAATATTAGTAGTTACTCTGCCAGGTGATGCATGTATGGGAGCTGGTTATACTATTCTCCTTTATTTTGCTTGAAAATGTTCATAATAAAAAGTTAAGAACATGAAAAGGAAAAAAAGATACCATTGGTCATCAAGCTGGATCAGTCATATTGTCCTGCGGAAAAGTAAGCCTAGAACTAACCATCTTGCCAAAGGCAAAGGACGTGAATAAAGAACATGCATTTTCTTTTTAAATTTCTTTTTTATGTCTCTTGTTTATTGGTCTGTGAAAATTCAGTTTATACTAATAAAGCTCTTGAAAGTGAGAATAAGTGCTTATTTATTCAACCACATAATTGAGCACCTACCATGCATCTGTGATGACCCCTTTCTTTGCACAACCTGCTTGTGCCGGGTGAGGGTTCATTACCTAGAGACTCTATTCAGCACAGAGCATTTAAAAGTTGACTTGCGCTACTTATTAGACAAATTCAAATCAAAACTACAATGAGGTACCACCTCACGCTGGTCAGAATGGCCATCATCAAAAAGCCTACAAATAACAAATGCTGGAAAGGGTGTGGAGAAAAGGGAACCCTCCTACACTGTTAGTGGGAATGTAAGTTAGTGCAGCCACTGTGGAAAACAGTGTGGAGGTTCCTCAAAAAACTAAAAATAGAGTTGCCATACAATCCAGCAATCCCACTCCTGGGCATATATCCAGACAAAACTACAATTCAAAAAGATACACGCATCTATATTCATAGCAGCACTATTCACAATAGCCAAGACAGGGAAGCAACCTAAATGTCCTGACAGATGAATGGATAAAGAAGATGGGGTACATATATACAATGGAATACTACTCAGCCATAAAAAAAGAATGAAATAATGCCATTTGCAGCAACATGGATGGACCTAGAGATTATTATACTAAGTAAAGTAAGTCAGAAAGAGAAAGACAAATACCGTGTGATATCACTTATCTGTGGAATCTAAAATATGGCGCAAATGAACCCATCTACAAAACAGAAACAAACTCGCAGATGTGTAGAGAACAGACTTGTGGTTGCCACGGGGGTGGGGGGTGGGGGAGAGAAGGACTGGGAGTTTGGAGTTAGCAGATGCAAACCAGTATGTATGAATGGATAAACAACAAGGTCCCACTGTATAGCACAGGGAACTATATTCAATATCTTGTGGTAAACCATAAAGGAAAAGAATCTAAAAAAGAATATATATCTGAATCACTTTGCTGTGCAGCAGAAATTAACACAACATTGTAAATAAACTATACTTCCATAAAATAAATAAATAAAAATAAAAAGTTGATTGGTTTCAACCTTTGAAAACTAGTATTTGTATTGACTCTCCATATTAGTAATTGTATCAATTTTACTGGGGCATTCCCACGCCTTGGAGAACTAAAGCTAGGGGAGAGGATATTCGATTTGTACTCCCTGGTTATCTTGATGTCAACTGATTCTTTATTCCAAGACTGGCAAACAATTCACTCACAGTGGAAGAGGCTTGGATGGGGCAGAACAGTAACCAAGCACAAAGTGCCCACAAGCTCTAAACATGAGGTCACTGTTCTGCAAACACAGACTGGGGAGCCTGAGAGCCCCAGAGCATTCAGGCCACAGGAATGGGGTTGTCAGATAAAACACATGATGCCCAGGTAAATTTGAACTTCAGATAAACAAAGAATAATTTTTTAGTATAAGTATGCCTCATGCAATATTTAGGACATACTTAAACTAAAAAAATTGTTGTTTACCTGAAATTCAAATTTACCTGGGCATCCCGTAAAGGATGCCCAGGGCTTCCTTCCTTCCTTCCCTTCCTTCCTTCCTTCCTTCCTTCTTTCCTTCCTTCCTCCCTCGCTCCCTCCCTTCTTCCCTTCCTCCCTTTCTTCTTTTCTTTCTTTCTTTTTCTCTTTCCTTCCTCTCTCCTCTCTTTCTCCCCTACCCCCTGCTCTCTCTCTCTCTCTTTCCCCCTCTCTCTGTTTTCTAAACCTAACAACCCTACACAGGAATGAATGAAGGACAAACGCACAGACGGGAAAAGCCAGATCGCAGGAAAGGAGAAAACAGTGCACTCAAATTACTCATTCCCCAAATGTCTCTGACCCATGAGGCAGGACACTGGGTTAACGAATTCGATGAGAGCATTTGGGCCAGGGAGGAAAGACTGAGGATTTGTGACCAAAGAAGTAAGTACGTGAGATTGTTATCTGTGGACAGTCCTCAAAGGAGAAATTTTCCCTTATCACTTTCTGCCTGAACCCCTGGCTTCTCTTCATTAATTTTTAAAGCATTAGTCAGAACCCACTGAGTATGAGTCCCTATGGGAGATACAAAGATGACTTGCCCTGCATGTCATCTGCCCCACAGGTATCCAAGGACCACCAAAAGTGAGCAAGGGAGAAGCGTGGATGTTGGGAAAGGATTATGCCACTGTGTATATTACAGAGGAGCCTGGAGGCTGAGGACTTGATATAATAAAGAATGTCTGTGTTCAAAGCCAGTATCAGACATTGTGAGCAAAAAGGTCCCTGCCCTCTTGGAGGCTGCAGTCTAGCAGAGGACCAAGATGTTATATAAATAACCACACAAGAGTTAAAAAGGAAAAGTACAGGGTTTTCTGACAGCTCGTAAGGATCCTAAGGTAGTGGAGGGGTGAGAGCACTGACGTGAAGGGTGGATATCCAGCCAAGATGTAGAGATGCACAGGAATCGGCCAAGCCGGGGTGCAGGAGAGAAGAGCTTGCCGGGCAGAGAAGCAGGAGAAGCGGGGCTCTGCGAGGAGCGGGAAGGGCCCTCCAGACCTTCCGAAAAAGGCCAATGGAGGCAGAGCGTTGCGGGGGGTGGGAAATGGGGCTTGAAATAAGGAGCGTTAGGCAGGGTCAAGTCACACCCCCCAACCAGGCCACAACTGGTTGAGTCAGAAACCAACATCTGACCAAGAGAAAGCCTCTGCCAGGCTCTCTAGCCCGCTATGACGTGGCCTGGAGTGAGGTCAGACATCAAGTACCTGAGTCAATTAGAGCTCCTCTCTTGCAGAGTTTGAACTTGGGAGGGAGAGAGAGAGAGAAAGACCCAGAAAGAGAGAAAAGCTGACCGAGAGATAAATAGAATGCAGTTAAGTGGCAGCACAGATACAAAGACATGGGCCAGGTAGACCTCATTAAGGATCATGGTCTTCATCTTAAGAACAAACACTGGTGAGGAATGACAGGAGCCTGACCTAGGACTGTGAAGAAGAGATGAATTGGGGCCGGGGGGCGGGGGGAAGCTTTAGAAATATGTCCACAAATCCCTTGGCATTTCTCCCTCAATTCCCTTCCCGATGGGTGTGGGCTGTACTTAGTGATTTGCTTCTAACACATAGAATATGGCAAATATGGCAACATGGTTATAAAGAGACTTCAGCTTCCATCCTGACTCCTCTCTCCCTCTTTCTCTCTCCCTCTCTTCCCCCCTCTTCCCTCTCCCTTTTCCCCACCTACACCCTCCCCCATCCCTCTCTCTGTCTTTGGAGAGAAGCAAGCTGTTGTTGTCCGCAACCCAATGGAAAGACCTACACGATGAGGAACCGAAGCCTTCAGCCAACAGCCAGCAAGGAACGGAGACTGGCTAAGCACCACATGAGTGCTCCTAGATATGGATTCTGCAGCCCTCGTCAAGCCTTGTGATGACTGCAGCCCTGGCCCACAGCTGCCAGCAACCTCAGGAGAGACCAGCTTATCTAAGCCACCTAACCCTCAGAAACTGTGTGACGTAATAAATGTGCTGTTTTCTTTTCCCCGACCAGGGTTTGAACCCAGGCCACAGCAGTGAAAGCGCTGAGTCCTAACCACTAGACCGCTGGGGAATTTATTTATTTTTTAAATTTTTATTTACTTATTTTATTTCTTTTTGGCTGTGTTGCATCTTTGTTGCTGCATGCGGGCTTTCTCTAGTTGCGGCGAGCAGGGGCTACTCTTCGTTACGCTGCGCAGGCGTCTCATTGTGGTGGCTTCTCTTGTTGCGGAGCATGGGTTCTAGGCTCACGGGTTCAGTAGTTGTGGCTCGCAGGCTCAGCAGTTGTGGCACACAGGCTTAGTTGCTCCGTGGCATGTGGGATCTTCCCGGACCAGGGCTCAAACCCGTGTCCCCTGCATTGGCAGGCGGATTCTTAACCACTGTGCCACCAGGGAAGCCCTTTTCTTTTTTTTTTTAAGTAAATTTATTTATTTACTTTTGGCTGCTTTGGTTCTTCGTTGCTGTGTGTGGCTTTCACTAATTGCAGCGAGAGGGGGCTACTTTCGTTGCAGTGTGTGGGCATCTCATTGCGGTGGCTTCTCTTGTTGTGGAGCACGGGCTCTAGGGTGCACAGGCTTCAGTAGTTGTGGTACGCGGGCTCTAGAGCACAGGCTCAGTGGTTGTGGCGCACGGGCTCAGTTGCTTCGCGGCATGTGGGATCTTCCCAGACCAGGCCTCGAACCCATGTCCCCTGCATTGGCAGGCGGATTCTTAACCACTGCACCACCAGGAAAGCCCCTCCTCCAGGGAATTTAAATGTGTTGTTTTAAGCTAAACTTTGGCATAATTCATTCTCCAGCATTAGATAATGAACATAGAGGGCCATGGATGAAATTGGTGTCACATTGGTAGAACTGTTAGGACTTTGCAATGATAGCTGTTGGGCATCAGGGAAAAAAAGAACTAAAAGGGATTCTGAGCTTTGGGCCTGGCTCACCGAGGTTCCATTTTAGAGAAGGGGAAGGAACACGGGAGGACGAATTTTGAAGGGGAAAGAAAATAATTTCCATTTTGAACTCAGTGAATTTGAGATACTGGTGAGATTTCTAGGTGCCAGAGTCCCACAGAGATGTGGAAATATGGGAAGGTGGTAGAGTGGTGAGGGCTCCATTGATGGAAGTCATCTGGGCAGAGGAGAGCCTTGGCAGTGGAAGGCACTTCCATGGAGAGCAAGGAGAGGCAATAAAGACGGATGAAAGGCAAACCACACAAAGCATATACATTTACGGACCCAAAAGAGGAACAAGAGAAGGAACGCCCAGGGGAAAAGGTGAAGACGCCAAAGAGAGATCTGATAAGGAGAAGACATTCAACAGTGCCAAAGACCAGAAAAATCGATCCCAACCCCTGGAAGTTCTACCTCACATCGTAAATCTGCTCACTGGATTACCCAAATCCTAGCTGGCATAAGTCAACACTGGCTGCACGGACGAAATCAAACGTCTAGATCTACAGTATGGAAAACAAGACCTTGTGTTGTTTACACGGCAAAGCACTTTCCACCATGTAAAGTTCTCCCCTGGGCATCTATCTCTCTCTCTCAAGCTGCAGCAGAAGAATGTTCATGATGATTACATCCAAACCTACTCTTTTTACAAATAGGAATTTTTCAAGTTGCAAAATACGGAGGCCTCCTCCTTTACCTCAGGGTAAGAGTTTTCACTGCAAGGATACTTGGGAGGGTTGACAAAGCAAAAGGAAATGGTTTCCAGAACACATATCAGGCCTCCTGGAGAACTAGAACATCGCTCAGAAGGGAACAGCAGTTTCTCCAGCAGCCTTTTATTTCGGAAGCATCTCCTGCACGCTCTGCCTCTCTACTTGCTGCTTCCTGTTAATCCACTAACTGATGGCTTTCTATGCCTTCTTTTACAGCCTCTATTTACTAAAGTTGTCTATTGCCTCCTGGTTTCTGCGTATTGCCTTCTCCTTCCACATCTCTAGCTTTCTGTGCTGACACTGGGCTACCTTGTTTGTTCGTCTGTCTCTTTTCTCTCTTTTCTTTCTGGGTCTTTCTCTCCGCTTGTCTCAAGTTCAGACTTTCCAAGAGAGAGGCTTTGATTGGTTCAGTCACAATCCAGTGCCACTTCAGGCCACCTCACTGGGGCTGGAGAGCCTTTAAGCAGGCTGTCTTTTGTTCAGGTGTTGGTTCCTGGCTCAACCAGCTGTGGCCAAGGGAGTGGGGGAGACAGGCACTAAGCCTAGAGAATTCCCTGTGGTCTCTTTTTCCCAAAAGGAGGCAGTGGACCCAGAAGCTACTTTGAGTCTTAATGACCTTTGGAGTGCAAATCTCCCGAAGAGTTAATGATAAAAATGGTTCAGTAAATGCACTACTACTTAGAGAACAGGTTTTTGTTTTTGTTTTTGTTTTAATTTATTTATGGCTGTGTTGGGTCTTCGTTTCTGTGCGAGGGCTTTCTCTAGTTGTGGCAAGCAGGGGCCACTCTTCATCGCGGTGCACGGGCCTCTCACTATCGCTGCCTCTCTTGTTCTCTGCGGAGCACAGGCTCCAGACGCGCAGGCTCAGTAATTGTGGCCCACGGGCCCAGTTGCTCCGTGGCATGTGGGATCTTCCCAGACCAGGGCTTGAACCCGTGTCCCCTGCATTGGCAGGCAGATTCTCAACCACTGCGCCACCAGGGAAGCCCTAGAGGACAGTTTTGCACAGTGTGACTTCTCCCATGACTGATATTGTGTTAAGTATTTGAACTTTATTCAGATTTTATAAGGAATTTCTCAATCAGAGAGTTATTTAAACAGTTGTTCTATTAATAAACATTGGATTTTTAAAGAGCACTTTTCAAATAAAAACTTTATATTTAGAGTGTAAAAAATGATAAAAATGGTTCAGAAACGTCCTCTTCCAAGTATGGATTTGTTCCAAACAGGTTTTTATCTTTACTATTGGTTCAATTTAGCAGCAACTACCTGTAGTACTCAACCTCAAAGTAGCACCTACTGGCTGCTTACAGATGAAAAACCCAAGGTAGAGATGTAAAATTCAAGCAAGAAAGCCTTTGATAGACTGCAAAGGCCTAAATTACTTCAACAGCCTCTGCTTAAGCTCTTCGTTCTTATTCATTCTTCAGCACCACTACCCAGTAGGCATTTTCCTAGTCTGATAAGGTTATAAAGATGGTTACGGCAGAAACTCTACCCTCAAGGAGCTGCCTCTTTCTTCTCATCTCTCCTTGGTCTAGTTCATGCTCTCTTTCCTCCCTTTACTTTGTGCATCTTTGGGAAGCAGGCTTGTTGGCACTCAGTTCCTTCCTTCTCCGTATTTCCGTACTGCCTTTGCCAAGGCTTCACAGAAACCCTAACGGACGCTGGCTCTATGAACAGGTAAAAACTGAATGTGGCTGGAAGGAATGGCACTGGGGGAGGGAGCATGTGTTTTCATTTCTATGCCTTAACATTGTTCAAATCGTTATAAGCTTTTATTATAAATTGCTTTTTATAATAGAAAAATAAATCAAAGAAGTTCAAAAGGAAGTTTTTACATATAAAGAAGGAGAAGAAATGAGAAGGGATGGGCAACTGTGAACAAATGGAGTTGATAAAATTTTCCATGACCCTACTGGCAAGATTATTTTGTTTCCATTATTTAAAAAAAAAAAAAAAGCCATCTCAAAGGAAGCATTGTGGAGTGAAGGAGGAACACACTATAGTCTGCAAATGACTGGACAGAAATCTCTTTTGTCCTTTAGATCTGGTTGATTCACGTAGCTTGCTTCCTTATTCTTGAAATTCAAGTGACCTGTTCCTCCTTCACTATAGAAAAGTAATTGACGTGATAAAATAAGCAAGCCTTCGGGAAGCTGAGATCTTAGAGGCAGAGAATGGAAAATTTGGTGGTGAGGGGCCATCAGGGCATGGTCTCTTAGACGTGTGAGCTTCCTGTAACGTGGAATGCGTACGTGTGAAATCACCAGTCACTACATTTGCAATAACTTAATAACATGACCGTTCCTCCACCCCATCCTCCTTCCCCACGCCAAGTTCTAGTTTCACTCTGGGTTACTTACTGTGAAGCTTTACAAAGAAAGAAGGAAGTAAACCTACCAAGAAGGCAGCAACATTCTTAACCTGATGAAAGTTTCTTTTATCATATTCATTAGTAATGCTACATGGTTCAGAGTGGATGGTCCAAATCTTGTATTTAATCATCTCCTTGTGCCCTGGACCTTCCAAAGTTATTAATAATTATTTAAAATCTCATTGGGGTAGGGTTAACAGACAAAAACGACCCTAGACAGGGCCAGCTTCATTCTGCCCCAAGATTGCACCTCCTCCCTCACCTGAACTGAAAAGGAAGTAAAAAATGTGATATTTAAGTGGCCAGGTCCTTTCGCCTGATGTCAGGAAAGCAATGAGAGCTCCTGTTTCTGCACTGCTGTTCCTGCTAAAGGGTCTCCATGTGTATAGCATTTAGTGGAATCGGTTCCCTGCTCCGTAAAAGCAAATAGAGCTGCAGGGGAGAGGCAGCAGCTGGCCAGTGGGACCCACTAATCCCCAGCAGAACACCAGGGGCTAACAGGGGAGATAACTGTGTTTGAGGAAACTGATAGGATCTAGAGAGAAACCGAAGCTTAATAGCTTGTCTGTCATTCCTCTGAAAAATTAGGAAACAGCAAAAGTAAGCAAATTGCTGCTTGAGTAGTGACTAAGGAAAAAAGGAAACTTGGGGCCTACTGCATTGTTCTAAGGCAGCCCTTGGATCCCAAGCTGGGCTTGGTACCAAGCCAGACAGAGGCAGACAGGTCTGCGGAAATGGCTAATTTAGTAATAATTCAGAATAATGCTACAGCCTTAGCCAGATTCAAAGTGGCATTTTAAATACCTATTCAGTTAGCAGAGCCTGCCAGCTGACAAACGTAACCCTAAGAGAAGGCAAACCATGAGCATGTAAATATTTTAATTAAAGTTGAATATGGAACTCTGCGCTTAATATTGAATTTGGGACTACTATCACCCACTGCTTTAATCTTAAGCTATGACACTGGTAAACACGAGCAGCTAGTAAGAATGTCATGGTTTGCTTTAAAACAACAACAAAAAAGCATTTTTGAAATCACCTGAGGCTAAGATTATTAACAATTCTAAGAGCAATAACAAAAGTTGTGAACGTTGCTTCACAATTCTAGAAAAATATTGTTTGTCTGTCCTTTGATTTTATGAGACAATTTTGAAAAACATCAGTCAAAGACCTGCACTGGGTTTCCCTGGTGGCGCAGTGGTTGAGAGTCTGCCTGCCAATGCAGGGGACACGGGTTCGTGCCCCGGTCCGGGAGGATCCCACATGCCGCGGAGCAGCTGGGCCCGTGAGCCATGGCCACTGAGCCTGCGCGTCCGGAGCCTGTGCTCCGCAACGGGAGAGGCCACAACAGTGAGAGGCCTGCGTACCGCAAAAAAAAAAAAAAAAAAAAAAAAAAAAGACCTGCACTGAATCTCCAGGTGTGAAAACAGGTATGATGGGAAATCCAGATGGTCAAACCATCGGCAGAGTTTTTATATTTGTGATTGGTAGAGAGAAAGAGGCCTGTGTTTGAAGTACAACAGATGGGAAATGCCAACTTCATCATTTAAAGTATTATCCTCACTCCCACCCCACAATCTGGAAAAGAGTGATGATGTTGCTGTTTAAAGACAGCAGTCCTTTTCTAGGTGAGGGGTGACTTAACAGACCCCTTTACTTATCCTTACACACCTCTTTGGGTTAAGATGTAACCATCACTATCTCCACTAGTTAATAAGAGGCGTGACCGCCAATCATTAAAACATAGCAATCTTATTAGAAATTTGAAAAACTATGTACACATTTGACAATTCTGAAAGGCAAAATGGAGAAAATGTTTTTCAATGATGAGTGATCAGGCAACAAAATGTGTGTGCAAACTAACAGACGTGAGTGAGTGCGCGCACACCCAGCGTATTTACATTTTTACATAGCAGGGAAAAAATGATACTTTGAAATGATTAAGCATCTTAATTTTGGAAAATACTGCATGCTTAAGCCGTCTCATTGGTGGCTCGACCATCCCCGCCCACCCCCTTGCCTCAGGCAGGTAGAGGCAAAGACGAGGGTTATTTAAGGTCATGCAGCCAATTAAGGAGAGAGGGAGAGAGAGAGAGAGAGAGAGAGAGAGGGGAACACAATATCATCAAACATCTTAAATTCTCTTTAAGAATCCAGTCCAAGACATCATCCAATCTTAGAAGTTCCTTTTGTCTATCTTGAAGTTCTGACCCATGTTTGTCCCCACTTAGATTACTCCTAAAATAGAGAAAATAACTACCCCACCCATGAAGCAGCTGAATTAAAAGAAAACATAAATTGACCTTTAAAAATATTTTGAATTAAAATTCTTTGGAAATGGATGATATAAATATAAGACTGGCTAATGCTGAAAATTGTTTATAATTTTTATCTCACTTCAAATAATAATTTATGTATCTCAAAATGAAACCACAGTTATTTGTAAAGATGATGCTTTCTGGCTCTTGATTTAGGAGTATTTGCCAGAAAACAACTGAGGTATATACACTAAGTTAACAAACCCATCCACGTACCCGGTGAATGTAGCCAGGAGTAGGCTGTGTCTCTACCATCGATTTCGGCTAAACTGCTCTTTTTCTAAGGAAAAATCTGCACCACTTTCATTTCAGTAGAGTTTGTTTGTTTTTTTAACTTAAATCAAAGGATGACAAAGAATTAATAGCCTCATTAGATTGTTTGAAAAATCTTACAAAATAACAAAAAGATAAGCAACATATATGAAAAATGATTTTAAAATTATAAATAAGGGCTTCCCTGGTGGCACAGTGGTTGAGAGTCCGCCTGCCGATGCAGGGGACACGGGTTCGTGCCCCATTCCGGGAAGATCCCACATGCCGTGGAGCGGCTGGACCCGTGAGCCATGGCCGCTGAGCCTGCGCATCCGGAGCCTGTGCTCCGCAACAGGAGAGGCTACAACAGTGAGAGGCCCGCGTACAGCAAAATAAATAAATAAATAAATAAATAAATAAATAAATAAATAAATAAGTGATTTTTAAATGACCAATAGTTATACAAAAGAATGTTTAACTTCATTAAGAACCTAAGGAGTCAAAATTACTAGTATAAGATACCATTTTTCACTTGTCAAACAGGAAAAGAAATTTAAATAATATCTAATGTTGGGGAATGTATATAAAAATAAGTACAATGGCATACACTGCTAGTATAAATTGATTCAACTTTTCTGAAGGAATATATGTGTACGTGTGGGTTTTAAAGCCTTAAAAGAGTACGTTTTCTTAGAGCAACTAGATATCTAGAAATGTATCTAAGAAATCATCATAGTGCCCAAAGATATAGTTACAAGGATGTTCATTACGGAGCTACACACACTGTCAAAAACTTGGATTCAGCCCAGATGTCCGATAATAGAGAACTGCTTCAAATTTTATAAAACACTCAAATGACAGAACACTGTGCAGAGGGAGAAGAATATTTAATGATCATAACGCATTAAAAGATTTCAACACTACTTATTACACTATTTCACAGTTTTGTCTTCACATACCAAAAATAATAGAAAACATATCATGCTATCTGTGGTTATCTCTGGGAACTGGAATTCCTGGTATTTTTATTTTATTCTCATTGTTTACCTGTCTCTTCTATAATGTTCCTGTTACTACTTTTTTAAAACAGTTGTTTGAGATATAATTCACATATCATACAATTATGATTTTACTTCTATAATTAAGAAAAAAGCCATAAAATTATTCTTGCCAACTGAGTTAAAGCTTTGGCAGGCAAACATTTCATTAATATTCCATCTCAATTATTTCGACATTGAGCTCCCGTCCCACATTTGTGTAGCACATTGTATCTTAGTGCATCTTTATCTTCACACAGGGTCTTCTGGCCAAGTGGACCTCACTACAGGTGGACAACTAATAACCCGTTCCTGTCACAGTGCAAGTAATTAAATCTTGTTGGGGTCTTTGCTCCCTCTTACGAGAAATTACACTGTGAATAAGACAGCAGAAACAGCCTTATTCTGAAGCCCTAGATATATGTCATGTCGCTCTTTCCGACACGCTGTGGGTGTTCATAGAATCCCCAGCATGACTTGTACCGAGAGAGACAGAATACAACATCCATCGTCCTCCATTACTCTTCTCATTACATCAAGGATTAACCACCACGCAAGAGGTGCAAAACTCGGGCAGCCGTGGACACATGTGAATAATGTGATTTCTAATGTTTATTTCATCTTCCATTAACACACAAAACTACCTTCGCAAATGTAAATAAAATCTGCATTCACAGACACCGAAGATATTGGTCAATTCCTCACTCAAAGGACCTAAGTGATGCTGGAAACATTGAAGAGGGGAGTTTGGGGCAGTTTGCAAGCTTTTGGTTGCCAGGGGACACTTACCATCTGTGGGTCAAGGACATTGCATGCTCCCGGATGGACCACAGAAAGAGCCAAAGTGCTGAAAAACAAGGGTCAGTACAAGGGTTAAGTGAAAGTGAAATCATGCTGACCCAGAAATGCAAATCAATGTGCCTTAGCTCTCTGTAGAACTCGTGGTGCCAGAACACCCTATTCTTTCTTCAGATTACCTAGTGTCCCAAGAGAGGCTGCAGCGATTTAGAGAAAAAGAGATGAAATGAGGAGGGAAGCAGCAGGCAGCGGCGGAATCTAATTTTATTTGAGAAGCATCTCCACAATTTATAGTGAACTTCTCACAGGAAAAAAAAAAAGGCCAGTTTTGAAGTTTATTTCCTTTTCTTTATATTGCTTTTACTACCTTTAGTAGTTCAGATTCAAAATCGGAGGTGATTTTAAAACTGAACCTTAAGCAATCATAAAAGTAAGAGGACACAGGCTTACACATTTATAATTCTCAACTGCATTTTGTTCTACCAAGTTGCAAAGTGTGCAAGAAGCATCTGGCTGCTGGTAGAAAGCTTCCCGAAATATAAATTTCAGGTAAATAGCGTCATGGTTCTCATCTCTAATGGAATTAGGAGGGAGAGAGGAAGGGAAGACGGAGGAAGGGAGAAAAGAAGTGGGGGAAGAGAAGAGATATGGATGATAAGTTAAAGAAGAAATAAGTGCAGATTTACAAGAAAAAGAACAGAAACCAAGATCAGAGAGGGACTCATAGTGAGGGGGAAAACATGGAACAAGGTAAGGCAAGGACAGATAGCAACGGGGTTACAAACATGGGTCAATAGCCAAATGGCCTAGGCTTGAACCTAGACTCCATACTTGATTTCTGGGTGACTTGGCAAGTTACTTAACCTCCTGAAGGCTTGTTGAGAGAGATTAATTTCGAGAACGTACGTAAAGTACCTGGAATGGGGCTGGAGCTCAGGGAATCTTCGATGACCACGAGCTCAGTCGACAGCCCCTTCCTGTCCCAGAGGGAGGAGTGAGCCGGACTCCCAACCTCAACCTTCCTCTGTCCCCACACGTCATTCAGTCATCACCATTTGGAGCTCTGGCCACATCCTAAAGACAGGTGACACTGAACTATTTTTTCCTTTTTTTTTTTTTGGCCGCGCCAGGCAGCGTGCGGGAACTTAGTTCCCCAACCAGGGATCGAACCAGTGCCCTCTCAGTGGAAGCATGGAGTCTTAACCACTGGATTGCCAGGGAAGTCCCGGGGGACATTGAACTTTTAAGTTCAAATCTCCCTTCTGTCACTTGCCAGTGGTTAGTGCATTTATGCAACAAGTATTTGTTTATGCAACAAATACTCATCAACTGTTTGCTCCCTTCAGGTTCTGGGCTAAGGTCTGGTGAATGAAAACAGACATGGTCCCTGCCCTCATGCAGCTTACGGACTCATGAGAGAGCCAGACAGTAATCCAATAATAAAGCAAGTAAATATAAAAAATAAACACTATGAAGGAGAAGCACACGATGCCAAAAAAGTACATAGAAGTCCCTTGAGGAAGACACTGTTGAGCTGAGCTCCGTCAGCTGAGTGGGCATCAACCTAGACTCTGAAAGGGACAGGAAGAATATTCCAGGCTGAGGGACCAGCTGGTTGGGTGGAGGCCCAGAAAATGAGAGACTGGGTGGTCACACGGGCCAGGCCAGGAGGGCACGGTGAGCCTGGCTAAGGACTCTGGTCTCTAAGAGTGAACAGAAAAATCACTGGAGGATTTTTAATCAGGAAAATCATGTGACTTTTGAGAAGACCACTTAAGCTTAGTATTGGGACTAGATTTGAGGAGGGCAAGGGAGACTACTACAGAGGCTACTGTGCTGTCCGCGGAGGGCAGATGGCAGCTGGGCTGGAACGGAAGCCGGGCAGGGAGTCTACAGATGGGTGGATGTTACCTCCGCAGGACTCAGAAGTTGGATATAGAAAGAGGATTTCTCGCTGGAGGAAGTAGAGGCTAAAATTTTCACTCACCAAGACAGGGCGTGCTGAGAGAACGCCAGCTTGGGGGAGGCTTGTTCATAGGTTTGGCTGCCAACATGTTTACCTGTGGGGCTTTGGGGAAGCCATTTAACCCCTGTAAGCCTCGGAATCCTTGTGAGGATTAACTGAGATCATATGTCTGAATGCCTGGCACAGGGCAGATGCTCAGGAAATGGTAGCTAGTGTGCAACTGGGACTTCAGATGAGAAATACTGAAGCAGCTCTGCCTCAGCCCTTCCACAGAGGGAAGGCCTTTCACGTCACAGTTCAGATGGCATCTTTCTTGAGACAATATATGATCCACACATACAAGATCTTAAAGCAAAGTGTCTCATTTGACCACAAAGTAAATCACGATCCTTGGATCACGCTGGGGAGGAATTCACATTTATTTAAAAGGAGATTCCTTTATCTGCCCTTTTAAAAAAAGTTATTAAGAGAAGTCAAGTTCTGACACTTGTATACATGGTACTTTCGCTTTTTCACTTCTTACCCAGGGAAACCTGCACCTGATGGTCCAATTTATGAACTTTTAGGATAAATGTATAATATATGTTTAACAGATTATTTATTAAGCACCGCCTTTATGTAATAAGTTATGGAATATAAAGACAAATGAAACCCATTCCTTGTTCTTAAGTAGTCTGAGGTTTGGTAGGAGTCACACGTACCCAGTGCAATGCCAAGAGGAAGTGTATGATAACAAACAGTGAGAAGCAAAACTCTCAAGTCTGGAAATAGTAGAACCTAAGTTTCAAATCGGAAACAGATGTATAAGTGCTGCTTTCAAATGTTAAGCCAGTCCCATGGTTTTGGTGGTGAAGGGTACAATTTAAGCTTGGGGTCTGGAAAAACAGCTGGATGGATTCTATCTCAACCCCATGACAGAACAGAAGACAAAGCTACTATTGGGTCTAAATATAATAAACACAGATAGCCAAAAGTCATAATTAAATTGAATTTTGGGGTGTGGGAGGAGATCTGAAATGCTAAATCTAAAGAAAACGAGTATTTGCTAAAGTGAAAGATCTACTAACATCAAATTAGAGAACTATTTGTACAGCCAGGGAAGTGATGGATATCATGTCACATGGTTGACACCCATGGTTTTCCCTTGTAAAAGGAACTTGAAAAAACTCCACAGAATTCTGCCCAGCACTAGGTCTGCTACTCACCTTCCAGTGTCAGCTCTCTAAAGAACAGCAAACTCCAGCAGCCAGCTTACCTGATATGTTCACGCACTTTGTAAAATGTCTTCTGAAATTTACATTAAAACTCGTTCTTCAGCAGTGATCTTCCTTTTCACCTGTACAGCAATTTAAACATGTCATTTATTTTCTGTCTGCCACGAAATTGGGAAACTAGACTTTATTAAACATAAAGCAAAGCTAACTCCAGGAGTTTCCAAAATCAAAACTATCCCTAGAACATCTTTACAATAGGAAACTTGAGAGTAAGTTCTAGAGAGTCCACTTGCCAGATGGTCTCATCCTCCAGTAACTGAATTAAAGCCTGAATATTCACTGAATTGCTGGACATCAGAGTCTAGCCTTTAGCTAATAGGCTTGGTCAGCTAGTCTGCTGACTTAATCCAAAATAAGTTATTGGTTTATACTTCCCCTTCTAGCAGGCTGGTTGCCATTAAGCAGAAAAAGTAATTCCATTAATGGAAAAATCAGTGTCCAGCACATTGTCTAAGACCTGACTCAAATGTCACCTCCATCACTACCTCCCTGCTCTTTATACACGGCTTGTTTGGAGTCTCCGTCACATTGGATGAAAAATTTTTTCTAGTGCCCATCTGCTCTTCAACATGGTGACTTCCTCAAGGGCAAGGACAGGGGCATGCACATTTTTTTAAATAAATTTCTTTATTTATTTTTATTATTTATTTTTGGCTGTGTTGGGTCTTCGTTGCTGCGTGTGGGCTTTCTCTAGTTGCGGCGAGCGGGGGCTACTCTTCTTTGTGGTGCACGGGCTTCTCATCGCAGTGGCCTCTCCTGTTGCGGAGCAGGGGCTCTAGGCGCGCAGGCTCAGTAGCTGTGGCACGCAGGCTCAGTAGTTGTGGCTCGCGGGCTCTAGAGCGCGGGCTCAGTAGTTGTGGCGCACAGGCTTAGTTGCTCCGCAGCATGTGGGATCTTCCTGGACCAGGGCTCGGACCCGTGTCCCCTGCATTGGCAGGCAGACTCTTAACCACTGTGCCAGCAGGGAAGTCCTGGGGCATATGCATTTTTGCGACATAATGCCTGACACATAGTAGGAATAGTCAAACAGGGAGAAAAACTCAGAAATACATTCAGAGAGACAAGTGGCCCCGAGAAATAATGAAATCACACCCTCTCTGGTCATACACAGAGAGGCAATGAAAGCCACTGGAGTTATGGTGCCACGTCCAGGAGGCTGTGGGAGAAGCTGGATGCCAACCAAGGACCCAGGCACGAGAGCCTGTCCTTGCTGCCCGCAGCCCGTCGCCTCTCTTTGAAGGGGATTCTGCCTTGCTATTTCCCCTTGGGTCTGGCTCACTGGTCAAGAGGATGGAACAATTCCAGAAGCTGGGTGTGTTGTCTGAGGCAAGCCCCAGGCTCCCACCCAAGTAATACCTACATGGCTGGGGTTTGAGGACCTTGCTGTTGGTTTTTGTGTGTTGAGTTTTAATGGAGAGTGGAAGGGAAGGGTCTTAACGGCAAAGGTGCCTGTGAATGAACAATGCAGTCTCTGCGTGGGCCACACGCTTCAGCAGTAAATCTAGTTGCACAACCCCCTGGAGATACACCATGAAGCTGCACCACCCCCATTAGAAAAGCCTTTATCAGAGCAGGAAGGGGGGCTGTAAATTCTATACCCAAACAGGAGTTCAGATGAAAAATCTTATATCTTTCGACTTAGAGGCTTTTCAAAGGAAATGTGCATCTTTGTCAACTCTCCTGAGAGTTGTTTTTATAAATATGATTTTTAAAGCAATCTTTTAGATTAGACGTGGATAAATAGCACCAGAAATGTTACATACAATGTTTTGATCTCTAACTTTAGTCTTCATGTTAGTAAACTGCAATTCTTATTCTATGAGCAGATACTCTTGAGACACTTTTCTTCATTTTTAAAATCAGGAATCATCGAATTTTAGAGCTCAAAGGGACCTCATCAGTCATGTGGTCCAATATACACACCTGGACTCTCAATCTGCTATGCAAGAGCAGAAAGAAGCACATTTTACCCTGTCAAGAGCCAACTTTTGTGCTGACACAAATCCAATAAACAGGATTAGGTTACAGATTACTGAAGACAGTGTTCCCCAAACGTGTTTCATATAAAATTAGAGACTTCTAAGATAATTTTTAAAGAAGATTCTGTGATCAAATAAGTTTTACAAGTACAGGGCTAAACACAGTTTTAAAAGTTCTTTTTGTTTTGATTCTAAACTGTCAGACTTCTCAGAGCCTTGAAGATACCAATACGTACATCATGAATATCCAAGAAGGAGGTAAAGTATGCAATGTGAACGACCCCAAAACTCCTCTTCCTCCCAGGAAATACCCATAGTGTCAGAGGATGCCAGTGACCAGTAGAACACAGCTTAGAAAAACTGCCTCCAAAGTTTTCAGCTGTAGTGAACATCTGTAACTTGTAGTAGCTATTGGCTTTTATTCACAGAGATAGAACGTACATTTGTTCTTGAGCTTCCCAGTGGCCAATGCAAAAAGCATTGATCACCGGATCAATGATCACATAAAAAGTTCAGGGCATTCATCAGATGAAAACAATTGTCTCATAAGTACCAGCTATTCCCAGTACTTAGAAGTGAAAGATACAGCCCCCCAAGTGTCCTCATAAAAAGTATCAGGATGACATCCTCAGCAACACCCCCTTCAGTGCATAAAAGAAGTTTTACAGGCAATCTCATAACGTCCTTTTCCGGAGACTGATGGCATATTGCCACAGTGCAGTTCAGTAGAAGCAGCTTTATAAGGAGTCATACCATGTTCATTTATTGACTAATCTAACACAAGACTCTAGACCCACTCTGTCACTAACCAACTATGCCTGTCTCCAAGGGTGAATCATTTGCCTACTCTGGGCTTGAATTTGATGGCCCCTGCAGTCCAGATTTAAAGTTCTGGAAGTCTACAGAGTTTATTACTGTATCTTTCAGAAAAGCATCAAGCTTTCGGTCTCCTTTGAAAGCGTGAATTCACCCTCGTAGGTACTTGTACCTTAAGCAGCTTACACTCATAGAGGATACGTTTAACACATCTCTAGAACCTTAAGCCATGATAACGATCAGACACATGGTAATGTCTCAGCAATTTGGAAGAGCCAAAAGGAAAAGGGAGAGACTAAGAATAGAAGTGGGAGAATACCACAAATAATTTTATCTACTTGAGCATTTTGCTTTAAATCCTTAGTTTCTTTAGGAGACTGTAATAATGATGGAAATAATACTCATAATAATTTGCTCTAAATCAGCCTATAGCTTTTTAGGAAATAATAATAATAGTAGTAGTAACAGAAGAGCAGCAGCAAGCCCTTATTTGGTGCTTCCTACCTATGAGGCCTTATTATGTGTTACACACAATTACTCTTTAAATGCTTACAGTAACACAAAGAGGGAGATACTTTCTTATTCTATTTCACAAATGAGGAAACCATGACCCTGAGGGGTTGAATAACTTGCCTAAAATCCTGTGAGCAGGGGCAGCAGATCCAGAACTGGAGCCACCTCTGGAGTTGAGGTTTGACCACCACACGCGGCTGCCCCTGACACCTGCAGTCAGAGATGCTGCCTGACTGCAAGGTGGCGTCGCTCTAGCTATGTCCTGGATAGTAGACAGAGCTTCTTCCTCTCAAAATAAGACCTCGTTGAAGAAAAGATGATCTAAGAGAAGCAGATCCGTAAATGCGGAGAATGGTAAAGGTTTTAATGGCTGACGATTGCTACCCAGATATCAGTACAACAGAAAACAATGCTGCAGTTCTCCTGCAAATCACAAGGTGGTTTCCACTGCGACAAGACAGTGATCATTAAATCCTTTGGGAAAACTTGACCAAACAGACCACCCTAAAAAGCAACAGAGTTCAGATTGCAAGGGGCAGTGGAGGGCGGGGGCAAACTCCCCTGGGGAAGGAAGGCAGGCCCTGGTCACACTCAGACATGCAGCTTCAGCGCAGACCCCAGGTCCCCAGGCTGTCTCCCTCCCGGTTAATATGAAATACTACGGGCTTTGCCTGACACCTCCTCTTCCTGCCAGCCCTGCCCTCCCTGCACCCATTTTCCTGTTTGGCGGAGATGGAGGAGAGAAGTGCATTCTAGATAGTCTAGCGCCACTCCAAAAATAATCACAGGCTGTCATCACACATCCAGGACTCACATCTCTGACTTCTAATTACCTTTCATCAGAGGATCTCAGAGCACTTTTCAAACAGTAATGAATCATCTCTTCTTATGTATTTTCCCCCTAAGAGCTGAAAGTAGAAACACAACAATTCTGTCTTACTCTGTAAACTACCACCACCATTTCTCTTGAAACCCTTAACACACACACACACACACACACACACGCACATGCAAATGCAGAGAGAGAGAGACTTTTTTAAATGGTGACAAAGCCGTGGAATTCTTCACATCCTGCCCTGTGCTCACATTAAGGTGGGGCCCATTTTATCTGTATACTATAAGCGTTAATAATGACGTCAAGTTTTCCTGCACATCATTAATCAAATGAGAATCCATTTCCTTCTGTGAAGTTGCCTGTCTCCTTTTATTAACCTATCTCCTCTGAGACACCCCATATCCTGACTTCACAGAAGTGCCCTTTTCTCAACTCCTAAGCCCGTTTTGTGGTCCTGAAGTGCGGCACTGCTTCCATAAAGAACGGATCATTTTAGAATTGGGTGAGTTGGTTCTTCAAAGCTGGCTACTTTCAAAATCAGTGCAACTTGCTTGGCCCTGGAGAGTGAACTACAAGCTCATGGTCACTGTCTTAATGGATATGGACAATCTAAGAGGCTAAGTTTTAAATGAACTTTTGCTTAGCTTGTGCTACCTCTCTGGTTTCTCTCCCACCTGGAGTGTTGAGTCAAAACAAGACCTTGGAGAAACCAGGGGTTGCTCCTGTCTCAATATTCGCTGTGGCTTCTTTCTAGGAGCCACACCCCCAAATCCAACATCTAGCCCCAGAGGCTCCACTCGGCCCGAAGGGCAGCTCCAGTCCATTTCAAGGTGGTCCCTGAGAGATGGAGCTGTGTTTCCTATGGGACAGACCAAGGGCCAGGAAAGCCCCTTGAGGCCCACGACTTCATATCGCCCTTCTCAAGAAACCGTTATATAGCTTGTTGTCCTTACAGTGAGCAGAATATTCTCGAAAGCAGATTTTAACTCCTCCAGGTGTGATCTGTACGATTTAAAATCTCCTCTGTATTTCACAGTTCCCTTTCTAGGAAAGTCATGGCTGAATGTTATTCCTACCCTGTTTTCGGCATCATATTAGAATCCCTGCCTTCAACTTTTCAGGGAAGGGGAGTGGGACTTTGAGACCTTGCCCAGCCCGACTTTATGCTTCTGGATATCCCTCCACCCACCTGGATATGCATTACGTCTCATTGTTTTTCCTTCATTCGTTCATCGTACTAACATAGGACTAACCTAGCGTGTACCAGGCATCAGGTTGGAGACAAAGTAACGAACAAAGTAAACACAGGCCCTGCTCTCTTGAAGCTACAGTCTGGAGGGCAGACAGATAGCAAACCATCACGCAGATAGCTGCATTATTGCAGAGTTGTGACACGTGATTTCTGGAAAAGCACAGGATGCCACGAAGGGGCATTACAGGCAGATCTAGCGGAGGATATTGTGCACGAGCATTTGTCAGCCCATCTGTTGTGAGCAGCAGCCCCCATGGGTGTGGGCCACAGTCAGGGTGTGCTTCTCCTCGCCTTCCCTGTCGGGCGAGGATTCCTTAAAAGAAAAGCAGCTGTCATTCAGGGTTTGCCTCAGAGAGAAACCTGACTTGGCATCCTTGTTTGCTTTGAGACGCAAAGAGCTAGAGGAGCCTGCAAGAAGCAGGATCACCTGTCACACAACTCCTGGGCTGCACACACAGCTAGTTAATGACACAGCCCGAATCTTCTAAGTACAATTTCTAATTTGGTGGAAGAAAATGCGAGCAACTGTGGCTCTTCCAGAGCACCTGTCACCACTTCTCTCCCATTTCTGCGATATAGGGGTGGGGGGTGGGAGGTACAAACTACTGGGTGTAAGACAGGCGCAAGGATGTGTCATACAACACGGGCAATGTAGCCAACATTTTGTAATAACTGTAAATGGAGTGTAACCTTTAAACCTGTATAAAAAATAAAAATTTTAAAAAGAAAAAAGGACACTGGCAGATGGATTTCATCTCTCCCCAAGAACTCTCCGCAGGAAGCATAAATTCCCCTAATTAATCCCAGGCTTTCTAGCTTTGCCTTGTGATAGTGGGCGCTGGCCCGGATGGGAACCCTAGGCCTGCGTACGATGCCTGGGTGTGGCTCACAGGAGTTCACCGGGGGTTCCTAGAGGCCTTCACGGGGACAGGGGCCCTAAAACAGACCCACTGCACTTCCCGTAAGGAAGCTGTGCAGGGGCTTGACCCCCAAAACATGTACAACATGAGGTTTAAAGGGCAGGCTCTAGAATCAGACAGGCTTTAGTATGTATCCCAACTCCACCACTGGTTAGCTGTGTGACTCTGGGAATGTTATTTAATCTCTTTGGGCCTCAGTTTCCTCATTCATAAACCTCATGTTCTATGTGTATAGGTTAAATGAGATAATGTATATAAACTAATTAGCAAAGTGCCCAACACAAAGTAAACACTCAATATTTACTAGCAAATATATATGTATATATGTATGTGTGTATACATATTATATATTAGCCAAAAAAGTATACATATATAAAACAGCAATGACTTGTAAGTCAGGTGCTGGGTCATATGGTTATGAAGCGACAGAGCCATTTGCTACTTGGAACCTATATGGTCTGTCTCTGGCAGCTTAAACATTCTGCTACAAATAGCAAAAAAAGGAGAGGGGATGGCAGAGGAAAAAGAGAAGGGGAAGAATAAAAAGGAGGAGGAGGAAGAGAGGGAATAAAGGTAATACAAAATCTAGGGACCTCCCTGGCGGTCCAGTGGTTAAGACTCCGCGCTTCCACTGCAGGGGGCGTGGATTCAATCCCTGGTCAGGGAACTAAGATCCCGCAGGCCAAAAAAATCCGTGGCATGGCCAAAAAAATAAATCAATAAAATAAATCTAATGCAATAGTTTTTCAAAGTCAAAATTAATGCAAAACATCCATGATGAGCAAGATTTCAAACTGTTAAGTGAAGACATGATTAGTGTCATTGCTTCTTCCTTTTGCCTAAGGCTCCAGTGTGGTTTGACACAACTCTGAGAGCCACACTCCTTCTCAGGAAAGTGTGCTGGTTTGCTTGTTCTTCCCGAGGTTTGAGAATCGTGGGGCCCCGAGTGAGTGAATGGAGCTGGCTTGCGGTGGCTAGTTCCTCCCTACTGGAACTAGCCCGGAGCTTCCTGGCTCTCAGGCGGACGTTTGTCATCCCCTTTGGGACCTGAGCTCTGTGCAGCTCTTCCCAACTCCACGTTAAGGACACCACCTTGGTTGGTTGATATCAAATATGGTGAGAACATCTGCAGCAGGGAAACCGGCAAAGTTGATGGTGGTTTGCCAGCATCTACCTACTGGAAGGCTTGTCAACTCTCTGTTTGGGAACGAACATCGTTGGGGAGGGTACAGTTTTAGAGCTGGCTGTGCTGCAGGGTACAACTGACATTTGGGACCAGATGACTCTTTGCCGTGGGGGGCGGCTGTCACGTGCATCGTGGGATGTTTAGCAGCATCGCTGACCTTAGATGCCACTAGCACCATCCCTCCCCTCAATGGTGACAACCCAAAGTGACCAAACATCGTCAAGTGTCCGGGGAGTAGGGGGGCAATTGCTTTTCTGAGAACCAACAGGGACCAAAGGGGACAGCCACAGGCTGAAGAAGCCCAGATACTGGGGAAGGGCTCCTTCCAGCCCTTTCCCAGCAGGAAGAGGCAGCAGTTAGAAACAGCCTACTAGCTGGGAGTTTCCTGGCTCTCGGGGGGGAGGTCTGTCATGCTCTTTGGGACCTGAGGAATGGCCTCCTCAGACAACAAACATCTGGTTAGTATGAGGGGTAATCCAAATTATGATTAGAAACAGATTACTTTTGTTTGGCCAAGAAGAAAACCACACACACAAATCCCTAATCACTTTCCAGGAAGAGGCCTCTCTTCCACTGGGATTGGGGACAACAGCCTTTTCTTGAACTTTTAATCTTTCCACGTATTTCTAGATCCCTGTGCTTCTCCCTGAGGCATTAGCCTGGAGGCAGTTTCCAGCCAAACTCAGACTCTCTGAACACCCTCCACCGACACTGTGGCCAGTGTATGTCAGCAAAAGCTAATCACCTGCAACCGGGGGACGCTGAAAGGTTCTAGTCACCAGGATTTGGAATAAAATATGAAGTGAAATCATCTTTGGTATAGAATTAAAACTTTTTAAAAACAAATTTACCACCTTTTAAAAGGTTGGCCAGTGCTGCTTCTAGAAAACCCCAAATGGTGGGTGATGCTGTGGGAGGGCCTGGAGGTCCCTGGAGACCCCAGGGACCCTGGAATGGGAGGCCAAGGCAGCTGCCTCTGATGCTGTCCCTAAGACCCACAGCTGTCTTGCCCTTGACCTCTGGAAAGAGACCACATTCACCAAGTCTCCCTATCAGGAATTCACTGATCATCTTGTAAAGACCCACACCAGAGCCTCTGTGCAGACTCCACAGAGTT
Organism: Leucopleurus acutus; assembly: GCF_964270905.1. NCBI lineage: Eukaryota > Metazoa > Chordata > Mammalia > Artiodactyla > Delphinidae > Leucopleurus > Leucopleurus acutus. The sequence goes on along the minus strand of NC_139142.1, from coordinate 64,062,860 downwards.
TTATACAAGAAAAATAAAGTAAATTAAGCCTGTTATTTTTTTGTGTGTTTTTTTTTTTTTTTAGCTGGCCACCAATTTTTACCCACTCCCTGCTATGAGTTTCTCTCTCCCTTTCTCTCTCCCTTTCTCCCTTTCTCTCTCTCTCTCTCTCTCTCTCTCTCTCTCTCTCTCTCTCTCTCTCTCTCTCACACACACACACACACACACACACACACACACACACACACACACTCTCTCTCTCTCTCTCTCTCTCTCATCTCAGCAGCAGCTGTAGCCAGACAGTATCTTCATCCTGGATGCCTTCTTGGTTTCCAGCGCACAGCTGTTGAATTGGCCCTCACTCACCCCCTCCAGCTGTTGTTTGCAGAATGAGAAGCTGGACAACTGAGGGAGAAGAGGCGAAGCTATGCTACGTAAAGGAGGACGGGGTTAACCTACTCCTTTCTTGGAATCTCAGGGATCCAAGGACTGTGTTGTGGGGATCAGGTCCAGCCATTCAAGCCCCAGAAAACACCCGTCCACCTGTCTTCAACCATGCAGCCGGAAACCCAAGCCCTTCTTTAGGTGGCAGAGGAAGCTAAACAATGTGTCATTTCAACTATGACGCTGTGATGACAACTCCCAAATCTTCATCTTCAGCCCTGGCTACATTCTTGAGCTCCAGATCTGAAGTTCCAGTGTCAGGTCCCAACGAACATCCTGCCAGCCCCTCAAATGCACTGTGATCTCCATGAAGATCCCCATTCCCAGCCTAGTGGACCCTCCTCCTGGGTTCCCCATCTCAGTGGCATCCTCTCCCCAACCCCCTGTCCCCAGTATGCCCAGGCTGGAAACCTCGGGTCACCTTCAAAGCCCTCTTCTTCTCCATTCCCACATCCCTTCTATCTCTCAGATCTGCGCCTTACATTCATTTCTACAGAAACGACTCTCTCTCACCTAAATCACTCCACTACTCTGGCCGCTGCTCACCCTGTCTCATTTCTGTCCTTAACTAGACACTGTTTTCTAAAAACAGCTCAAACTTTGTCCCCTGCTTATAAAACACCAACAGCTCTCCTTGACCTATGATGCTCCTGAACAAGTTTTTCAAGGATCACCATGGTTCACCTACCACCCCACCTTTCTCATCTGTCCTTGGGTAATAGGGAAGAACATTCTGTATTCTATTACAAGTGAACCACTAAAGGGATGTTGCCTGTAAGCTTAAATTATACATAATGGCCCATCTCTGGGAGCCCTGCTTCCCAGGTAATGAGCACTAAGCTAAAATACCTTTGTTTAGCTCACAGGAAACATCCTGACCAGGCCCACCTGTGAATGACTGCAGGGAGGAAGAAATTAACACATCCCCTCCAGAGGCTGATGGGAACCAGGAAGTGTTTGACTTTACTCCCTCCCCTTTTAGTATAAAAGGAGCCTGAATTCTAACTCAGGCAAGATGGTTCTTTGGGGGCATGAGTCCACCATCTTCTTGGTCTGCCGGCTTTCCGAATAAAGTCGTTATTCCTGGCCCCAACAACTCGTCTCTCAGTTACTGGCCTGTCGTGCATCAAGCAGTATGAGCTTGGACTCAGTAACGCTTGAATCCCTCCCAATCTTCCAGCCATTACAAACTCCTTGTCTCCCTAGAGCATGGCAAACACACCCGCTGTTGCTTGTACTACTTCCCCAGCATGGAATCTCTTTCACCCCTTTCTCTGATGATTAACCTTGAGCCCCAGATCAAAGGTTGCCTTCTCACCTGGAAAACCTGTTTCCTCTTCATTCCCATGATTCTTTGAGATACAGATATAAATATACAGATTATTTTTTAAGAGTAGTTTATGTTTCATGTCATCTTATGCCTTAGCCAGTCCACCCCCCCATCATTCCATACATCAGAATACTGAAGCATAATATCCGCATTTACTAGTAAATTGCTCGGGGAATAGTGGTTGAATTAAAACCAGTTCCTAGAGAGAACAGGCCAACTCACCGGGGGAAACGAGGATAAGATTAGCTTCACAAGGCAACATGGAAGGGGGGGGAAGTGTACTGAAAGAGTAATACCAGAGAAAAGGGTTGCAGGTGGGAGCCTTCGTCTACAGAAAGAACCCTGACCAAGCAATGTCCCAATGCCTGTGCTGTAACAAAGAACAAACTGAACATGGCCTTGGGGTTAAGAGGTAAGAAACCAACCCTGGCAGTGAGCTCACTGGGCCAAGCATACACCACTGAGCCTTCCCCCTGAGATGTCCTTAAATGTGGTAAATCTTCCCTTGGTGTGGATCGCACATGTAAACTGAGGTTCTTTTACTTGAAATATGTTTAAAGAAAAATCCTCAGGGGACTGTTGATGAGCGTAATTACAAGGAAATCACACATCCTAAGCCAAAAGTTTCTTCGAAAACTTAAAAAACATCAGCTCAATTGAAGTGACTAGAGAAGCTGAAATAATGGGGAAGACAACCAACTGTTATTTTTTAAACTCATATTCAAATCTTATTGTTGAGCACCTACCCTGTTCACGGAAGCCACTGGACCTAATCGTTACATGTCACACAAGGTAGGAGGAGTTATCTTCATTTTAGAAATGAGGTCACTGAGGTTCAGGAGAATGCATGTGAGTTTACTTATCTCTTAGCTAGCCGATAAGCCTCTGGAGGAGAGACCATGTAGAGTTGATCCGACAGTGTCTTCCACGGCGTCAAAGAACAGTATGCGCTCAGTAAATACTTGCTGAGCCTCAGAATTAAGATTTACCGCTCTTCTGAGGAAGACATGCCTTTGGGAATTTTAATACTCTCTGTAAACCAGAAATCATCTCCTCTCACCTCTGAACTGCCACGTGGAAGCCCCAGACACGCACCTCCCAGAAGCTTAACAGACGAGCGCCACAGCGGCCGCGCTCCGAACTGCACTCTGCCGCTGCCAGGCCACACCTCCTACGGCGCTCCCAGCCAATGAGTGAGAGTGCTGTCCCGGGAGACCGGGTATTCCCCTGACCAATGATCTCCTCCATGGCCTGAACCTCACCCAGGCTGCAGGCACTGGAACGCATAGTATGGTCCTCCCCACCGTCCTTACATCTCTTCTTCTCTCGAGGACCAGACTTGCATCACAGTCTGATGAGTCTCTAGGCTTCCTCCAGCTCCCTCCCCATTTTTTTCATTTTTTTTCATATGCCTTCCCCCTAATAAAACCTGGCACGTTTAATCCTGTCTTGATGTCTGCTTCTTGGAGGACTGGAGACTAATATACCCCAGTTTTTGCTTTAATAAATAACTGATAATCTTCATTCACTTCAGAATATTTAGTGAGCGCCTATTGTATGCCAGGAATACAGTGGTGAACAAGAACAGCATTACTCATGCCCTTAAGGAGCTGGTGGATGAATCAAGTAATTACAAAAATTAAGAGCACAGGGAACTATGATGAGATGTAACAGGGAGAACCTGACCTAATCTATGGGATTTAGAGAGAATCCCAAAGAAGAGTGATTTAAGATGAGACCTGAAGAATGAGGAAGAGTCGTCCAGGCAAAGTGTGGAGTATTTCAGGCTGCTGGAACAGAAGGTGCAAAGGCCCTGAGGTGGTAGGAAGCTCAACAAACCAAAGGACACAGAGGCAGGGAATGCAGAGCAATGAGACTGGAGAGGAACACAGCGCCCACCTCAGAAGGCCCTGTGGGACATCTTGGGAATTTGGGAAGATTATTTATCTTTCTAGAGTGAAAATTCTTTGAAAGCAAGTACCCTGCAGTGGCCCTCTTTGTCAGGTCTAGTATAACGCCCGGCACAAAGTCATTGTTCACTAAATATTTATTGAATCAAAGTACTAGATATCAATGAGGAAATAATTCAACGTTTGCATTATTATCCCTAACATCAAGGATGCAGCAAGTCAGCCAAAAGCGTCAACCAGGAGAAGCTTCTGTGCCCCATAAGCTGATGAGACGGATGATAACAATGAGGAAGGTCATTATCAGGCATTGGTCTAATCCTTGGAGACGGTTAGAGAGACACCAAAGCAGCAGGCACTAGAGTGGCTAGAAGTGTGCCCTGGATCAGGCTGCCTGGTTCAAATACTGGTGCTACCACCGACCTGGGTGGCCTTGAGCAAGTTTCCTAATGTCAACACATTTCAGTGTCCTCAGGGTTAGGCAGAGCTGATCATACTTCTCCATTGGAGTGCTGGTGGTGGGACAGTGAGAAATCACTATGTGAAGCCCCTAGAAGGCTGCCTGGGGCGTAGCATGTGTTCAATAAATGATACCAATTTTCAGTACTCAAACATGGTTCTCTCTGACGAGGTAAGAAAACATTAGCAAGGAGATTTCCCAAACCAGGGTGAGTTGTCGTAAACTGTCAGTCATCAGAACTGCGTGGGATCACTTCTGACGCAAGAGGCCAGCTTTGGTGACCAGCTGGGTGGGCTGAAGACCCTGTGGCGTGGCCAAGGGACAGGCCCAGACATGCATTTTACTCAAACTTTGAATCCCACGCTAGTATTTAAATCTGGATCTGAACATCAGACCAGATAGCACACCACTAATGCGTAGGTATATGCAATACACTCACAGGGCAGGCAGCACTGGAGAAAGGACACACAGCTTCCAGCCTTCCTGTTCTGGAGGGCAGAGGCTGTGCCTTTTGGCTTCATTTCAGAACGGCAAAAGGCAGCACTACGAGCAGATGCAGCTCAGTTCCTGCCTTTCGGGTTTGTTTTCCCACACTGGACATTACAATTAGAGCCCAAGCTTAAAAGAAAATACTTCGGGAATCAACAGACGAAAGGAGGAAAAATACCTGGCTGCCACCCCAAGCACGGTGTCCCAGCTGGCTCCGGCTGTGTTGGAATATGGGGCAGGGTGGTTGGGATGTAATTGCCTGGGCAGAGATATGAGGTATGCTGGCCTACGTGCGCTGCGGCACACACCAGCGGGCCGGGAGGGACTCTGTTTAGTGAGTGTCCATCTGATAACAACCTGGATCCTTAAGATGCCAGCTGCCTGCCAACTGGACATGTCTGTACAGTGGCACCCAGAGGTCCAGGACACAGAACAAAGGACCTGTTATTGGCTAGTCCTGTGTAAGCATGTCATCCGCACCAAAGCAAGTCTTGAACCAGGCTGGCAGAGAGGCTGTATCCAGGCACCCCAGAGTCTAGAACAGAGTCACATTCTAAAACGGCTCTCTGATGGCCGTTTCAATGTCAGTGGTTGAACCTGGGCCGTCTCATTAGGATTTGGCACTTGGGCTTGTAACTTCCTGAGAGTACTCTTTTCTGGCCCGTTGTCACCAGGCCCTGGGATTGCTGGCTCTCTGTGTATGCTCTTCTTTAGGGCACAGCATCCCTCAAGGTCTGAAACCTTCCCCCTCCCCATTTCACTAGGACATAATATTAATTATGGCCAACACATACTTACTGCTTACACTGGCCACTTACTGCTTTACGTGTATTTTACTCATCGCAGCAACCCTATGAGATATGTACAATTATTTCCCCATTTAACCGATGAGTAAACTAAGGCACAGGGTGGTTAAATAATTTACCCAAAGTCACACAGTTAGAAAAATGGCAGAGCAGGGAAGCAAGTCCAGGTAGTTTGGATGCAGAGTCCCTGCTCCTATCCATTATGCTATATATTCTCCCTCTCCATGACCAATTTCTTACCGATAAAAAAAATTTTTTAAGACATCCTATTCCAAGGCCTGTTTTTCCAGAACGAACTGTGCTCCAGTGCAGAGCTAGGATTTTATAACTTCCTATTTTGTGTATAGTAAAATTGGGAAGTGCTGACAAATTAGGAGAGGCTAGGAAGGGAAGCTGAACTGCTCAAGAACTTGATAGCAGCATTAATACTAAGAACTCTAGTGTTTTGGCCAAGTGAGTTCTTGGGGAAAGTGCCTCTCTTGGTACAAGCTATGTCTTGGAGTGTCTGGTTTAAGAGAGATGTAACTTAGCCCAGTCAGGGAAACTGGGTGCATGGTTAGGAAAAGCAGCTACTGACTCATGGTGTGTTTATAGTACTGCTTCCCCACAGGGAGAAATGGCAGCCTTGCAAATCCTAGTTCTGCGTCCAAATTGGTGAGCCATTCCCAGGTTTTAATCCCAGAAGGAACTCCTTGCAGCCATGAAAACGAAGGAAGGGATCAAACACTGTGAGCATTTACTCAGTGCTCCCAGAAAGCCTAGGACGTGGTTGTTATTTTCCCCATCTTGTAGATGAGGATACCGGGGCCCAGAGATCTTATATACTTGTCCAAGACAAGTCCTGGTAAATCCGGGACTCAAACCTTATCTGATTCCAAAGGAGGGAAGGACTCAGTGCCAGTCCAAGCCTCATTTTTCCAGGAGCCTTCCCTGACTCCTCAGACCCACATCAGTCCCTCTTTCTGAAATACCTGTATTACCTATGATCTTTGCCATGATCTAGTGCTGTTTCATACTGGGCCAGTTTTGTTAGCCAACCAAGTTACAAGTTTGGGGTGGGTGGGCAGTGGGCAGTGACTACGGGTTGAATTTTACTTCAGGCTGTTTCTGGGTATTTCAGGGCAGGAAACCCGGGAGAGGTAAAGACCTAGAACCACAGCCGGGTCTCCTGGGTCAGGGGAGTCAGTTACTTCATTCCCAGAAGGTACCATGTGGCTTATGAGTTTCTGAAGCATAAGCTGGGAAAGGCATTCATGTTACTCTTGCCCTCCTTTGTCAGTCTCTTTAAAACTCCTTGCATCTGGGTCCAGACTTTGCAAAGCATCCCCCAAAGCAGGCAACTGTGACTACATTGGCATTAACTTGGGTTTGGCCCCAGAGGAAAGGTAACTGCGTTTTTGATCCTGCCTCTGCTTTGTTATAGCCCACCAGGCTGCAGGCCACACCTCCTGGTGTGGCTCCGACCTACAGGAGACCCTGGGTCTAACTACAGCCCTTCCTGAACCTCCAGTCCGTCAGATGAGAAATAATGCCACGTGGCAGCCACACTCAGGCACGCATGCGCCGTCACCCGGTCAAAGCCAAGATATATTTCAGGAGAATTTGTAAGGCCGAAAGCACCCTCTAATTTAACAAAAAAGCAAGAGGGCTGGGTATTCCTTTCTTTCCCACAGCCAAGACACAAAAGCTCTTCTCATATGAAAGAGGCTGAACCCACCCAACCTGATTCTCTCCTCTCAGTCAAGTACTTCAATGTCAACAATGGCAACTAGGGCATACTGAGTCACCTCAGAAAGGCAATGAGAGGAAGGTGTCATCCTGCCCTGCCACCTCTCGGGAATATGGGACAGCAAGGGGGCTGTCAGCTGACTGCTTCAAAGGCAAGCAGGGCCGAAGGCTCTTCCATGTCCCCTGGGAACCGGAATATCACCTCACACCACGATCTACTACAAAAATAGAGCTGGGATAGCAGAGACAGCTCTAAAATGCGGTGGCAAAGACTTCAGTTATAGGTCCTTCCCAATGCCTCTCAGCTACTTGATCTCCCTATTTTTTCTTTTTCTTTTTTTTTTTTTTTGCGGTACACGTGCCTCTCACCGCTGTGGCCTCTCCCGCTGCGGAGCACAGGCTCCGGACGCGCAGGCCCAGCGGCCATGGCTCACGGGCCCAGCCGCTCCGCGGCATGTGGGATCTTCCCGGACCGGGGCACGAACCCGTGTCCCCTGCATCGGCAGGCGGACTCTCAACCACTGTGCCACCAGGGAAGCCCTTGATCTCCCTATTTTAAGATAGATAATGAGTCCGTCTTATGTTCAGCCCTTCTCTATGCTTCCTAGAGGGACAGTTCCTCCAGTCAGTGACTCTGTAGGAATATGCAGTGTATTCTCACGTATTACAGGGCAATGATTGCCAGCCTCTCCCCTCTCCCTCCTAGGTTATATGAGCATCTTTTGTGTAGGTGATTGTCTTCAGTGGGACTCACAACTCCAGCTTCATTCCAGCTGTGGTTCCCCTCAAATCCTTATTTGTCAGCTCCTCCACCACCTGCTCCTAAGGTCCACTGTGAAGGACATTTGCCGATGTCAGGAGTTGTGTGTGATAAACACAAGTTTCTCCTGCCATTCCCAGCCTCTCCTCTAAGTGCAGTCCCCTCCGATTTCGTCTCTACTCTGGTTACTCTTGCTGTGTCGCTTCCCTAGGGATGTGTGCATTCTTGGGTCAAAAAAGGAAAAGGAACTAGAGGCAAAGGGGAGGCCCCTTGCCCTCCCCCTTCCTGGCTCTGTCCCCATCTCTCAACAGGTCACCCGCCATCTCTGTGGGAAGGAAGGTGCCCAGAAATGCCCTTCAGAGGCTGTGAAAAATAGCTCAGCGCCTTTCAAACGATCTGTGATAAAGGGCTACTTTATTATTTTTCTTTATAATTTCTAATCCATTATGAACCAAACCATTTGTAAAATAAAAATGAATTACTAAAAAAGAATCTTAAGTAAAAGGAATATAAAATACAAGCCTAACTTTTCTTGTTATTAGATTCAGGAGTCCTAACACAACTGTAGCATTTTGCTATAGAAGTTTCTAAGCCATTGCTCTCAATTTCTTACCTGATTCCTAGGCCAGCAGAGGTTGGAGTAGCCCTGCTCTAATGGCCTTTGCTATTTACCTAACCACTTAGAGCATGGAGCCCTTGTAAGGTGGGAGAACAGGCAACATCTCAGCAGGTCCCACATCTGTATATTCCAGGGACTCATTCCTGATTCTTCCTTAGGTTTTAGATGTTTATTTTTTTTAAACATCGTTATTGGAGTATAATTGCTTTACAATGTTGTGTTAGTTTCTGCTGTATAACAAAAGGAATCAGCTATAAGTATACATATATCCGCATAACCCCTCCCTCTCGAGTCTCCCTCCCACCCTCCCTATCCCACCCCTCTAGGTGGACACAAGGCACCGAGCTGATCTCCCTGTGCTCTGCAGCTGCTTCCCACTTCCTATATTTCAAAATAGCTACCTATTTTACATTTGGTAGTGTATATATATCAATGCTACTCTCTCACTTCGTCATTAGAATAATGCTGACTTCCGGAGAAGGGGATTTGTCTGCGCTTCGTACAGCTGATCCAGAGCTACGCAACTCTAAAGCTCCTTGGAGAACAATGAGAGAAACGTCCGAGAGAGGATTGGGCAAACACTGGCAGGTCACTGTCTCAGCCTTTCCTGTGTGGAAGCAATGGGTGTTTTGAAAAGCATCCTGAAAACACGTCAAAGGTCTAAGAATTGTGATCACTGGGGCTGGTGAGTCATGGCTCAGCCTGGCAGTCATGCAAATGCCAGCTCCACTACGGGTGGCTGTCTATTCAAAAACCTGCCACTGGAACCATGCGGGGGTCATGCCCTAAATGGCTCAGGGCAGGAAAAGAGGGCAAGCTTGTCCACAGTACTCGAGAGCATCTGGCAATTAACTGAGAGGGAATGGTGGCCCAGTTAAAATACTTTCTTTGCTTCCAGAAGAAGCAAAGAAAGCTCAGGACCTACCATACCAAAGGACTGGGTGCACTGCAGACACAAGATTGGGTGTGATCGTCCTTTAGTAGGAGAAGCTGGAAAGTGAGGTAGGACATGGAGCCTAGGGGATAGGACTCCATTTCCTAGAAACAATTTCAAAAGCAGCTTTATTGGTATATAATTGGCATCCAATACACTTCACATACTTACAGTGCACAATTTGACAAGCTTTTTTTAAAAATATTTATTTACTTATTTATTTGTTTGTTTATTTATGGCTGTGTTGGGTCTTCTTTTCTGTGTAAGGGCTTTCTCTAGTTGCGGCAAGTGGGGGCCACTCTTAATCACAGTGCGCGGGCCTCTCACTATCGCGGCCTCTCCTATTGGGAACACAGGCTCCAGACACGCAGGCTCAGTAGTTGTGGCTCACGGGCCTAGTTGCTCCACGGCATGTGGGATCTTCCCAGACCAGGGCTCGAACCCGTGTCCCCTGCATTGGCAGGCAGACTCTCAACCACTGCGCCACCAGGGAAGCCCCACAATTTGACAAGCTTTGACACACATATAAAGCTGTGCAACTACCACAACTTCACAATAAGGAACGTATCCATCGTGACCCAAAGTTTCCTGGGGCCTTTTGTAATAATGCCTGCTTCTCACTGCTTCCCACCCCACCTACCAGGCAACAACTGTCACTACAGATTAGTTTGCATTTTCTAGAATTTTATGTAAATGAAAGCATACAGGATATACTCATGCTTGGTCTGACTTCTTTCATGCAGCAAAACTATTTTGAAAAAACAATTATTTTGAGATTTGTTAATGTTGTTCTATCTATCATTGTTGTTAATTATTTTTACAGTTGAGTAATCCTCCACTTAGAAGCAATTTTATATCTCAAGCAAGATTATCTTGGGACTAAGATTCTGAGGTGTTAAGGGAAGTTTATGATGATTTGGGCTTTCCTTAGAGTGGAGATTGCGACTACTATCTTGGAAAGTAAACCTTTTTTGCCTCAAAATTAAGGAGAGAACTAAAACATCAGCCACTCAAGATTCTTAAATGACAAAAAGGATTGCGCACTATCCAAGGTCTGGGGGCTGTAAGGAGAAAGGGACCTGAGAGAGCAGGGACATTACTCAAGACAATGCTCAGACCACCCTGACTCTCCATTTCCTATTTGGTTTGTTTCTTCCCTTGTGGTGGGAAATGCTCTGAAGAGAATGTTCCCACCACAGTTACGATTTTGCATTTGGAACTGCTACAAAGGAAGACTATTCGTAAAGCAACTATACTGCAATAAAAATTTTTTAAAAAAAAAGAAAAAAAAGGAAGACTACTCTGGCAACCACAAATGCATCCACCATTAGAGTTATTCGCATTTGTTCATTCGTTCCCTTGCTTACCATAACATGTACAAGGTGTCATCTGTAAGCTGGGCATCATGCTGGGGATATAGAGAAACACCAAAGACGTATAGAAAGACTTGGTTTCTGCTTTCACAGAGTTATAGGGTGTGTAGGCTTCATGCCTAGCTAGTTTTACAACAGACTCCTTCACAATGAATGAGAGATCAGAGACGGCACACAGGTCAACACGGTGGTTGGGGCCAAGCTGATACGATCGTGGAGACTAGAATACAGGACTGAATGTGGATGTGATGGTAGAAGCAGGGTTCTGGTTCACAGACTATCAGGAAGCACAGTGCCCCACTGACAGGGACAGAGAATGCAAACCCAGCTCCCCCATATGGGGCAGCGGCGGAAGACGTGGCGTGTCTCCTGTCTCCAAAAACCAGCTCTGGATGTGCACACTGTTGTTTGCCCCACCAGAAAGTAGAGCAATCTATTTTTCTAACTAGGTGACGTGGTGTTCTAACAGATTTCTTCAAAAAGCAGACCAGTATTTGTTCCCAATCCTTCTGTCATAAAGTTACATTAAAGGAGCACAAGTGGAAAACAGCAGGATACAAAACTGAATGAGTAAGATTATGACTGTAGTAAATCAAATAAGCAACCTAGTCCTTGGAAAGGAAGTATAGTAGGGAAATGTCCAAAGACAACACCCAAAATGTGAAAAAACCACTTGTTTGTGTCTTCATCAAATTTCCTTTAGTGAGCATTTTGCTATTCGAGTTTTGAAGAATTGCTCTGAAACACGGTCTTTGGGGGAAGTCATGGATTCTCAGCCAAAGGAAACCAAAGTCAATGGTCTGCATTTGCCTGAAGTCTGGAGAGGAGCCTGGAACCAGGGAGGGACTCTGGGGAAACCAGTGACAGAGGAAGGGTGAGACCTTGCAAAGGGGCTTAGCCAGCTTGAGGGTTCCACCCTGAGGTGCAGAGAGTGATGAAGGGATTCAGATATAAGTGGGGACTGGAGCCCAGCTGGAGAGCAGTGCAGAGCCAGGCATACACACCCTTCAAAGGACCAGGACCTGGCTGGGTGACCATGAGAAAGTATTTTCTTTGGGCCTCAGGATCCTTGTCTGTGAATGGAAAAGCAAGACTGGATAAGCTTTAAGGTCCCTTCTAACTCTAAACGCGTAGGAATCTGAATTGTCTGATTCATTTCAACGTCTATCCACGGAAGACCTATGTCTGAAGCACTGCGTGTGGACAACCACAAACATCTCTTCAATTTAACTCACATCAATCAGAAACAACTGAACACCTATTAATAAATGTACAGTGATGTATTTTTCTAGAAAAAGAGTTGTGCAAAGCGGTCTCTGATTACATGCAAAGGTTAAGAGAGCAAATCTACCTCTTGTATAACGTGATAATTCATTCTGGTTAGGGACATGGGAAAAAGGATTCTGCAGGAGTCGTGGAACAGAAATTGACACACATCTCAGAGGGGAGACGCCAAGGTATTGAGTAAAGGCCTGCTGCCCTCATAGGCATCGCTCTAGGAAGAGGTGTCCCATTGTCACTCCCAGAACCATCTCCAGTTCTCACTGTTGACTAAAGTCAGAGGTAAGCTGCTGTCTGTTGGTGAGGAATGTGAGAACTCACGCACAGATGGGTGAGGCAGGAAGCTGAGGGAAGGTCAGAGAGAAAACAAACAGGGTTTCCTGTGATGAGTCACTGCCTTCTTAGAAACAACTTCAGAGGCCACCACAAAGTCCCCAGCATGTGCCTGTCCAAGGCTTGCACTTTGTACAGAAGAAAATGTAGCAAACAAAGTACTGAGCCACATCTGAGAGCCCACAGGCCACGCGTAGGGCAGAGGCCTGAGAAGGAGCCAGGCTGGGCCAGGGACATGTGACAATTTGCACATCGCCTGCCTGTGTCTCCAGGGCACACCTGTGGGTGGGCTGAAGATTCTGCGTTCAAGTTCTCCTCTTCTTTAAAAGGAGCAAACTTTGGCCTGTTGTTTTCTTCAATAGTCATAGCTTGAATTTTCAGATAAAGTTTTTTTTTCTTCTTCTCTTTTCTATTGTCCTGTGATTAAGGTCAGTGCAAATCAGATAAAGTTTTTAAGTGTAAAAAGCTTACCAAATTTAGAAAAAAAAAAATTTGACCATCATTCTGGGTCTATTAAGCAAAATGAGACTCGTTGGACCCCACATGGGATGAATTCTTTTTCTTGGTTTATATTGATCTGAAAACAAAACCAACATTTATTTCATCCCCCATTAAAAGGGTGTGGTTTATACACAGTGCAGTAAAAAGCCCATAGGTGGTCTCAGGCCACTACTAGATGATACGTACAACAAAACTAGGAGAGTAAACCAAGATATAAGAAAACATAAGAGCCAGAATTCAGGGGATCCAACTCAGGAGAGAGGTGGAAGGAAATTCCAGGAAGAGGAGGAGGAAAACATGCAGCAGCCCTGGAGAAACACCAGTCCTGATAGGGGAAGGGGCACAAGAGCTTCTATGAGGCTCTCTCTCAGGAAAAAAACCAACCATATTGTTTGTGTATAGATCAAGATGTGATTTACAGATCTGTAGGAGAGCTCTGTATAGAAAACTAAGCAACGAAGCCAATTAAAACAAAAATAAATCAAATAACTCCAGGAGTAAAGAGTTAAACAAGAAAGGAAGAACAATCCTGGCGCTCTGCTTTAATGATATTTACATGCTTGCAGAAATGTGATCACTAAATATTGATTTAATCCACATCACGAACAGTGTTATAACCATATTTAGAGAAAGGAAGGGAATGAGAGACATGGGGAATATAAACGTGAGAAACTAAACCCTCATCTTACACAGCAGAAAGTCAATGCATAATATCTAAACCTGAAAAATCAATGAATAGCAGTATAAGCATGTAATTTAGAAAATTTTAATATTTAGAAGTGGTTGCCTCTTTGGGGTGAAAGCAAGTGTGGGGTACACTGAGCATGGTAAGTATTTCTTGATGTAAGACTTATAGTATACTATCAATACTCTGACTTTTTCAACTATGTACATGTATTACTTTGGTTTAAAAAAAAGTTGAAAGAATGCAGTCTAAAGGGTCCTTTTTTTTTCCTCTTTGGATCAGGGGAAAAAAAGAAAGAAAAAGAAAAACGTGTTCTAAAAGTTGAGTAGTACCATTGACAGAGGAAAGAATAAAAATGATGTGGTACATATATACAATGGAATATCACTCAGCCATTAAAAGAATGAAATAATGCCATTTGCAGCAACATTGATAGACCTGGAGATTATCATACTAAGTGAAGTAAGTCAGACAGAGAAAGACAAATATCATATGATATCACTTATATGCGGAATCTTAAAAAAATGACACAAATCAACTTATTTGCAAAACAGAAACAGACTCACAGACTAAGAGAATGAACGTATGGTTACCAGGGGGAAGGGTTGGGGGGAGGGATAGATTGGGAGTTTGGGATTGACATGTACACACTGCTATATTTAAAATAGATAACCAACAAAGACCTACTGTAAAAAAAAAAAAAAAAAGAAAGAAAGAAAGAAAAAAATAAGACATATACTAAAAACACACAAAAAAGAAAATAGAAAAAAAGACCATATTTATAATTATTTCTATTGTATGCATAGAAAAGAATCTAAGATGACATACATCAAGGTGTTAACTGTAACAATCTAAGTAGTCGAATTATAAGCTTTTTCTTATTTTTAAATTTTATTTTATTTATCTGTATTTTATTCTATCTTAATATATTTAATAACATTTAACAGGGATCATATATTGCCTCCATAAAAAATTTTTTAAAAATAAAGGCTTTAAAGTAAAAAGAGAAGGAAAAGAGAAAGAACACAAGAAGGGGGGAAAAGTGGATCCTAGTTCAGAAATCAGGCCCTGCAACTTCCTAGGTTTTTTATATTAGGTATGTTTTCATCCTTTGGGGCTTTAGATTCCTCAGTCATAAGATGGGGATACTGCTACCAGTTCTGTCTCCCTAGAGGAGTTAGTGTGAGAGGTTATTGCAATAGTTGCACAAACCTGCCCAGATGTAAAGCCTGCTATTACACACCAAGGTGTGGTCAGGGCCATGGGAAGAACGTGCAGAATGAGGGAGTCCTTGTACTTTCCCCGATCCCTGATGGCATCACTGCCCTTCTTCCCTAGAGATGTCCACGAACTCAGAGCTCCTTCAGCCCACCTCAGGACAATCTCTCTAAAGCTCCTTACCGTGAGAGCTGGCTGGAGCTTGAAATTCAAGAACACCTCCATTGTGCCTCTCCTCGTTTCTTTAGGGGCAGGCTTGCTAAATCAGATCTTCTATATTCCCCTTATTCAGGGAATTTCCATTTTCCAGGATGCACTGACTCATCCCTCTCACTAGGCCCACTCCCCCAGCTGCAGTTGCCCCCCGGCCACGCTTCCTTCTACTCCCATCCTGACCTATGCCAGCTGAATGCTGTCATGTTGGGATTTTGCCTCAAAGGTGTGTTCCTCCTAAGACTTCCACCAGAATAAGAGACTTAGTCCTGACGACATTCCCCTTAGAAGAATGTTGCTCTGAAAGGCCCAGGATTCCAGCCCAGCAACCAGGAGAGACGTAAAGGTCTGCAGCAAGGAGGTGAGTAGTATTTAAAAGTTAATCAACTTCCATCCAAAGCTTTGGAAGTCAGGCAGTGCCCCACCAGCCAAATCATAAAACCTGAACCACCAACCCATGCTCTGCCTTCATCCTCACCATCAAAGCCATTTGCCCTGCATTTGATACAAAGAAATGCTCTAAAAAGAATCCTGAACCAGGAGTTGTTAGATCCAATCCCCAGTCACATCTCCACCCCTGACTAGCCATGAGATCTTGGCAAGGCATGTAGGCTCTTTGCATCTCAGTTTCCTCACCTGTACAATGAGACAATAACCACACTGGTTTCACGCTAAAGTAGCAATCCTCTCCTGAAGGCGTGCTCACAGCTTCCACCATCTTTGGTTCCTCTGTCGGTTTCCAGAGTTTTCTCTTACTCTATTCTTGCATTTTGCTTCCTCCCAGTTCTTTACCCTATCTCTTGGCACACGATCAACTTGCCTTTGAGCAAAGAGAGAGTCCAGCTGCCTCTGCCTCCTTAGCTCCCAGACATCAAGGATCTCCTCTTCCCCCATGGGGGCCTCCAAGAGCTGTCCTCCAAGAGGATAAGGTCCTCCAAGCCACCTGGAAGTAGGAGCCACTGAACACACAGAGGGACAAGACGCCTAGGAGCTGCCACAGCCCTTGATAGAGTATCAGGGCTTTCTGGCCATATCAAGGACATATCTGCACAAAAATGATTATGTAGAAAGCTACTTTGAGTTGTAAAACTTAATCCTCAATCTGTTAAAGTTACAAACATAAAAATCTAGGTCTTCCTTAAACTTTTAAGTTCAATATAGAGAGATCATTCCTCTTTATTTAGCAAATGTTAATCACCTTTAAGGGAGCTTTTAATCAATGTTTGATTCCATTCACAAATTTAGTTTATGAAACTCAAACATTTAAAATCATGTTTATATATTTAATATATTTAATCACTCAAAAGTATGTCAACTGACTAAAAAACGCCTCTTATAGATCCAATAAATTAAACTTTAAAATGTGACAAATCTTACATTCTCTCAAGTATTCCAATTTTTAAAAAAATAATTATTTATTTTTGGCTGTGTTGGGTCTTCGTTGCTGCATGCGGGCTTTCGCTAGTTGTGGCAAGCGGGGGCTACTCTTCATTGTGGTGCGCTGGCTTCTCATTGTGGTGGCTTCTCTTGTTGCGGAGCACGGGCTCTAAGATGCACGGGCTCAGTAGTTGTGGCATGTGGGCTCAGTAGTTATGGCACGCAGGCTCAGTAGTTGCAGCGCATGGGCTTAGTTGCTCCGTGGCATGTGGGATCTTCCCGGACCAGGGATCAAAACCATGTCCCCTGCATTGGCAGGCAGATTCTTAACCACTGAGCCACCAGAGAAGTCCCGTATTCCAATATTGATTGGTTGTAATTCTTGAATGTCTTCTAATTTAAAATCACAATACTAAATCCTTTTTTTTTTCTTTTGGCCACATCGCACAGCATGCGGGATCATACTTCCCCGACCAGGGATTGAACTGGTGTCACCTGCAGTGGAAGCATGGAATCTTCCACTGTACCCCCAGGGAAGTCCCTAAATCAATTTCTTGATTGGTATTTTAAACTGGTATCAAAAGGGTGATCATTACTCTAATAGGTCAATTTCCCTTAACTATTGCAAAGACTTAAAATACCAAATGTGTACAAATTAACACAAATATTATGAGTCTGGTAATTCTCTTAAACGTTTCTACAGGTATTTATAAATCCTTACAGGATTAAAAATACTTACCCAATTCCACAGTTTACATTACAATTCACTCTTGATGTTGTACATTCTATGGGTTTGGACAAATGTATAATGACATTGTAATGTAAACTATGAACTTTGGGTGATTATGATGTGTCCATGCAGGTTCATCAATTGTAACAAACGTACCACTCTGATGGGGGATGTTGATAATGGCAGAGGCTATGTATGTGTTGGGACGGGGTATATGGGAAATCTCTGTACCTACCTCTTTAGTTTTGCTGCCTAAAACTAAACCTAATACTGCTCTAAAAATATAAAGTCATAATCTTTTAAAAAATGTTTACTGTCTATGGAAACAACACCATCTTAAATAGTCTTGAGTTCCCCTCCCAGGCCATTTCAAGGGTACCATCTCAGCTGGACTGGGTTTGTTAATAACCAGAGAGGCCCCTGGTGGTAACACCACAGATTCCTGCCTCAATTTGACTGTTGTGTTGAGGACTATTTCTGTGTTGCCTTGTCTCACAGCCTGCCTCCCATAGATTCTGGACACTCCTTACCTGATTCTTTTCTCTCCCAGTTCACCACTTGGTTAGTTTCAACCAATCTATCTTCTGCTCCACTCCAGTTTGAAGTTTTTCTTGGTCATCCTTTGAGCACCACAACTCTTAGATATTTCAGTGCCATGCCATGGACTTTCTCACAGTCTCGTCCAACTCTGTTTCACAGCTCCAAGTTCATGCCATTGATGGGTAGAGGAAGGTGAGGTGAGAAGATGGAGTAGGCAAAGCATATTTAGACTTCTGAATGGCTTCTCCCATGGCACCCTCCTCTCTGTGAGGATCAGGGAACAAGCAGGGATGTACCATTGCCCTTGCACTCTTTTTCCCTAGTGGGGTCATCTCATTCACCGCTCATCTGCCTGACCTCAGAATTCTCCCCGCAGAGTCCTGAAGGTGTACCAGGGTCTAGGCATCCCAAGGTCAGTTCACAGAGCCAAAGGGCTAATCAGATCGGCAAGTAATTTTGCTCATATCTCTGTCTCTCTGTCTCTGTCTCTCTCTGTCTGTCTCTCACACGCGCGCACACACACACACACACACACACACACACACACACACACCCTTCTATACTTGGAACTCAGGCTCAAAATCATTCCCCTATCAACTATCATGAGGCCAGGCACTTACAAACTGAAACCCCTAAGCAGGTTACATTAATTCTATCATCTCCTTCAGCTATTGACAAAGGAGCTGCCTAACCTATTTCCTTTTTGGTCTTCTTTTACAGCACTCTCACCTGAATATCAAATAGGTTTTTGCGCTGAGGCAGACAAGTTGAATGACTAGTTGAAAACAGATCGTTTTGGTGGGAGGGGAATAACTGAACAAAATAGACATGGCAGGTCTCCCTCTTCCCACCAAGGCAGTGAAAGAACACTGGGCACAGAGTCGGAGGGCTTAGTCGCCATTCTGATTTCTCCTACAAACTGCATCTCGGGACCAACTTCTGTGAGTGTTAGTTCCTTCACCTGTGGCATCGCTGACATGGACATAGGAGCAAGTGATAAGGGTGTTTCCAAGATTAAATGTAAGAGCACGGAAAACACCTGAAGTCTTCTCTTTAGTTGGGTACCAGGATCTGACACGCTCCTGGTTTTCCTCCAGCCTCACTGACCGGCCTTAGTATCTTTACTGGTTCCCCTTCATCTCCCCAGCCTCTATTGATTGGGTACAATACTTGGACTTCTGCTTTCCATCTCTACTTATTTACTTGATGATATTATCCAGTCACATGGCCTTTAATATCATCTGTAGGCTGATGACTCCCACACTCCAACCTGCAGCCTAGAACTCTCCTTTGATGTCCAGACTTGTATTTCCACCTGCCTTCTTATCATCTCAGCTTGGGTGACAAATAGGCATCTCAAATAATCCATTCCAACCCTACTTTCCTGCTGTCTTTCCTCATTCAGTAGATGGCAATTCCATCCTTCCAGTTGATTGGATCCAAAACTGTTCAGTCATCCATTACGCGTCTCTTTCATGCCTCCTGTCTATTCCATCAGCAAATCCTTTGAGTCTTATCTTCAAAAGCTGTCCTGAATCAGATGGTTTTTTACCACCCCCATTGCCACCACCCTGATGCAAGTCAACATTACATCTCACTTGGATTCTTGTTCTAGTTTCCTAAGTGGTCTTCCTGGTTCTGACCTTGCCCTTGCCCTCTTCCGCCCTCCTCAGTCTGTATTGAACACAGTTGACATCTTGATCTTGTTAAAATATAAATTAGATCATGTCATTCCTCTCCACAAAACTTTCCAATTTCTCCCCATCACATTCAGAAAAATTACTATTACACATCACTTACCATAAAGTGGGAATCATAACAGTGCCTACTTCATAGGGTTGTTGTGAGGATTAAAAGAGTCAATACACGTAATACTCATTGAGTGTTTACTGTGTATCAAGCACTGCCCTACATATTTTATATATATTAACTCATTATGTATTGACTCATTAATTCTCATAAGCATTCTGAGGTATATATTGTTACTATATCCATTTTACAGTTGAGGAAACTGCATTACAGAGAGGTTAAATAACCCTCCCAAGGACACACAGCTAGTGAGTAGCAGTTGGCCTTCAAAGCCTGTGCTTTCACTACCCTCACTAGTCAGTAAGGCTTCTTCTGTGACATACTCTGTAGATGCTGAATAATATCCCATCACAAAGAGGGACTATTCCTTTACTTACCCAGTTCCTCACTAAGTCATCTGATCATTCCAGAGGTTCTCACTAAAGCCAAT
This sequence comes from Leucopleurus acutus, assembly GCF_964270905.1. Lineage (NCBI taxonomy): Eukaryota > Metazoa > Chordata > Mammalia > Artiodactyla > Delphinidae > Leucopleurus > Leucopleurus acutus. Next base: position 64,042,914 of record NC_139142.1, on the reverse strand, counting down.
AAATCCATTTATTCAGTAAATATTGAGTGACAATATTCTAGGCACTGGGGACACAGCAGTGAACAACCAAAAAATGGGCATGAAACTCTGTCCTCATGGAGCTTACATTCTTTTAGAAGTCCTTTTTTCTAATGGAAGTGTCACTAGAGGCCTGACTTGTGTGCGTGTTGACTAATGGTTCTTCTCTCCTTAGGCGATGAGGCTCAGCTTTATTCATTTGGCTTTATTCATTTATTCTCTTGGGCAAGGCATTTGGCTAACTTCTGTGGGAGGAACATGAATGACTCAAATGCGGACCTTGCTCTTGAGAAGGTTGTACATTAACGTGGGCCTGGGTATCTCTAGGAAGCAGTTCTTGTTGAACTTGTTTCTGGGTCGGCCCCATGCCTTTTTCATTTGCATACCCCTCATTAAACATCGAAGGTGCCTAAAGGGGAAGAACATTCATGTTGTTTCCTTTTTCTCCTCCTACAGAGCCTAGAAGAGTGCTTCGACTACAGTGGCTTTTCAGTTTTATATTCTTTCTTGAGTACCAATTCTAGAAGGAGTCCTCAAAAAACTATTTGGCCACAGTTGTATTCCCCATTTTTCTGCCCTTATTAAGGCCATAGGAATTTAGTTCATCTGCAGACAGAAGAAGGAAAGCACTAAGGCTATGAGCTACCCTTTATAATTATGAATATTTTAATAGTCCTCTCCCTTACTATTTTTAACCATTTGGCCACTAGGATGGAGGAACCTTGATAATCTACCAAATCCTCACTTAAAAATACAGAAGACTAATTGTCTCTCTCGCTCTCTCTCACGCACACACACACACACACACACACACACACACACATCCTTCTTAAAGTCCTTCAATGATTTCCCATTTTAGGGGAAAAAATAGCCAATACCTCAGCCAGGTATCCAACTGCCAAAGGCACCGAGTGTCCTGGCTGCTCCTGCCTCTCCAGTCTGGCCTCACTGTGTACCATGAGTCCCCTTGCTTTCTGCACTCCAACCATAGGGCCTTATGGTGGTTCCCCAAACAAGCCCACTCCATTCTACCACAGGGCTTTCGCATGTGCAGTTCCCTCTTCCTGGACAGCACTTTTTCTCCAACTTTCAGATTCAACTCAGTCTTCACTTCCTTGGGCCAGCCTTCCCTAGCCCTGGGCCCTAGGCTCCGCCCAGCATCACACCTTCCCAAAGCACCAGTACCTCTTCTTTGGGCCCCCAGTCATCTGTGCACTCATAACAGTTGTAATTTTACTTAAGTGAAAATATGTCATTACTGTCTCTCCTCTCCACTAAACTCTATTGCATCATGAGTGCAAGGAGTATTTCTGGTTTCACTCACTGTTCTATATCCAGAGCTGAGCACAGTGCTGGAAACTAACAAAAGTGCTCATTCATCCAATGAATGTTTAATGAGCCCCTTCTTGTACCCAGCCTCACTCTATATGGTGGGAATATAGCAGCAAACAAGCCAAAGTCCCTGTCTTCCTGGAGCTAACATTCTAGTTCTGAAGAAGAGATAATAAACAAATAAGCAAGATCATTTCAGGGAATGAGTGTCCTCAGGATAAGGGGGTAGGATGTGACTAGTGGGGACGGGGTGGGATGCTATTTTAGAAAATGGTCAGGGAAGGCCTCTCTCGGGAGATGGCATGGGAGCGGAGTACTGAGTCCTCTGAAAGGGAGGCTAGATTATCAGTGCAAGAATTAGGATAGTCCCAGGCAGACCAGGACAGTTGATCACCCAGCACAGAATGCTGCTGGGAGCCTTGCTTCCTGTCTTCAGCCACTTACACAGGAAAATGCTTCTCCCACACCTTCTAAATCGCTTTTCTAGAAACACTCATATTTTGAGAAATTAATACAACTCAGAACTTAATAAATGCTTTGTAATGATGAGGAGGCTTCCCAGGCATCCACAGGCACTCAGCCCAGGAACAATGCTGGCTTGGGGATTCCCACTCACACCAGGCTCCCTCTGTGATCATGAGGCTCTTGGAGGCCCATATTTGGATTTCCACTGGGTGGAATCCACCCACCAGGAAAAGCTCATTTCCTCCCTCTCTCTGGCTCACACTCCCAGCCTGGAAACTTCCCTCACAATACCTCTTAGCAGACTCCTTCTGTGCTCCCTCCTGGCTGGCTATGCTTCCAGCGAGTTCCACTCAACAATAAACTGACTGTAATCAACTACAGAGTGGCGGATCTCTGCCCGGTGGTATTGCCACTCCTTGGGGAACACGTTTAAGCAGACCCTGCCTGAACAATTGGTGGGGGCCCCTTGGCACAGGTGCTAATTCTTCCCACTTTAATTGCTCTAAACTCCCTCTTTAATGGATTTCAAAACAGTTCAGATACAGAGTGAAGTAAGTCAGAAAGAGAAAAACAAATACCGTATGCTAACACATATATATGGAATCCAAAAAAAAAAAAAAAAAGAAAATGGTCAGAAGAACCTAGGGGCAAGATGGGAATAAAGACACAGACCTACTACAGAATGGAATTGAGGATACGGGGAGGGGGACAGGTAAGCTGGGACAAAGTGAGAGAGTGGCATGAACATATATAACTTAAAATAGATAGCTAGTGGGAAGCAGCTGCATAGCACAGAGAGATCTGCTCGGTGCTTTGTGACCACCTAGAGAGGTAGGATAGGGAGGGTGGGAGGGAGAGAGATGCAAGAGGGAAGAGATATGGGGACATATGTATATGTATAACTGATTCACTTTGTTATAAAGCAGAAACTGACACACCACTGTAAAGCAATTATACTCTAATAAAGATGTTTAAAAAAAAACAGTTCAGTTCAAGGGCTAATCTTATTTTCTGTTTCATCTTCAGTCAAATTCCTAAGCCACTGTTAAAAAGATTCTTTTTTGCAAATAGATATGTATATGTATGTTTAACTGAATCACTTTGCTGTACACCTGAAACTAACACAACATTGTAAATCAACTGTACCTCAATGAAAAAAATTACAAGAAAACCTACAGACTGGGAGAAAATATTTGCAAACGATGGACCAACAAGCGCTTAATTTCCAAAATATACAAACAGCCCATACAACTCAACAACAAAAAAAACAAACAACCCAATCAAAAACTGGGCAGAAGACCTAAATAGACATTTCTCCAAAGAAGACATATGAATGGCCAACAGGCACATGAAAAGATGCTCAACATCGCTAATTATTAGAGAAATGCAAATCAAAACTATAATGAGGTACCACCTCACACTGGTCAGAATGGCCATCATTAAAAAGTCTACAAATAACAAATGCTGGAGAGGATGTGGAGAAAAGGGAACTCTCCTGTGCTGTTGGTGGAAATGTAAATTGGTGGAGCCACTATGGAAAACAGTGTGGAGGTTCCTGAAAAAACTAAAAATAAAGTTGCCATACGATCCAGCAATTCCACTCCTGGGCACATATCCAGACAAAACTATAATTCAAAAAGATACATGCACCCCTGTGTTCACAGCATCACTAGTCACAATAGCCAAGACACAGAAACAACCTAAATGTCCATCGACAGATGAATGGATAAAGATGTGATGTGGTACATATATAGAGAATGGAATGTTACTCAGCCATTAAAAAGAATGAAATAATGCCATTTGCAGGAACATGGATGGACCTGGAGATTATCATACTAAGTGAAAAGTCAGACAGAGAAAGACAGATATCACATGATATCACATATATGCGGAATCTAAAGAAAATGATACAAATGAACTTATCTACAAAACAGAAACAGACTCACAGAATTAGAGAATGAACTTATGGTTATCAGGGGGGAAAGTCTGGGGGTGAGGGATAAATTGGGGGTTTGGGATTGACATTGCACACTGCTATATTTAAAATAGATAACCAACAAGGACCTACTGTATAGCACAGGGAACCCTGCTCAATATTTTGTAGTAACCTAAATGGGAAAAGTATTTGAAAAAGAATAGATACATGTATATGTATAACTGAATCACTTTGCTGTACAACTGAAACTAACACAAGGTTGTTAATCAACTGTACTCCAATATAAAATTAAAAAAATAAAAAGAGAAACAAGTATTAACATATATAAAAAATATGACACAAATGAACCTATCTATGAAACAGAAACAAACTCACAGACATAGAGAACAGACTTGTGGTTGCCAAGGGGGAGAGGGGCTGGGGGAGGGATGGAGTGGGATTTTGGGGTTAGCAGATGCAAACTATTATATACAGAATGGATAAACAACAAGGTCCTGCTGTATAGTGCACGGAACTATATTCAATATCCTGGGATAAACCATAATGGAAAAGAATCTAATAAGGAAAGTATATACAAGTATAACTGAATCACTTTGATGTACAGCAGAAATTAACACAACACTGTAAATCAACTATAGTTCAATTAAAAAAATTTACAGAACCTGGCCCACAATGTAGGAGTTAATTAATGAAAAACATACTATAAACAATATATGTTCTCTTAAAAAAACAGCTTCTTTTTTTCTTTTGCCCTCTTTCCCACCTTCCCGTCTCCCTTGCCTTCTCCCCCTGCCTCCCCACCTCCTCCCACTGCTCTGAGTGTCCTGGGGCTCTAGGGTGAAATCTGGAGAGTTCTAATCTCAACTCTCCTCTCACCAACTGTATGGGCAACATTAGCACCTACCTCATTGGGATGTTAGGAGGATGAAGAGAGTTAATACAGGTGTAGCAGTGAGAACAATAGTACAGGTAGGCCTTCAAGTGGATTTATTGAACGAATGAAATGTTAGTTCTTATTCTTGTCCCTGAGATCTGAGGGCCCTTTGTGTCCTGCTCAGAGAGTAAGTGACGGCCTCCTATGGTTTTATTTGGAGAGACAAAATATCCTTTTGTCCAAATGTCTCCCTGCCAACTTTAAAATCCCTGCAACTAGCATCTGTATTTAACAGAGCACATGAGGAGGAGGGGAAGCATTATAACAATTGTCCCATTCTTTTTCCAGAAGAATTTATCAGATTAAATGGAAGGGGAATACTAGAGCTGGACGGGGGCAGGAAAGAGGATGTGGCTTGTTCACAAGAGAAGGTCAGAAGGGGGTGGGGGGTATCATGAAAGCACTGGGCTCTTGAGTGAGTGAGGAGAGCTGAGGTAGAAGGCGTGGAGAAGGAGAAACAAAGCCCGTGGAAAGGAGAGGTTCTAAGACAAAATTCACCTAGGATGTTGGAAGCAAGTCCTTTCTAAATCAACACACCTTCCCCCGCACGTCCCCACTCTACCCCAGTGCAGCTGGGCTGCTTACTGCAGTCAGCCTGGTCAACAGAAAAGAGCCTGGATTTTCAAGCCAGCATGAACTCGGAGCAAATTCCACTTCTGCCATTTACTCATTGACAAAGTAAATTGACCTCTCTAAACCATGGAATCCTCTTCTGTAAAAAATAAAAACCAAAACACCCTGGAAAAGTACTTGTGAGGATTAAATAAAGTAACGCAGGCGACGTGCCAGCTTAGTGCCCAGCTCCTAGTAGGTGCACAAATCATTTTGCTTCCTCCTAACTATGGCCCAACGCGTGCCCAAAATGCACTCAGCCAGCTTTCCCAACACACGCCAAATCCCTAACCTCTTGCACGTTTTCATGTCTAGCTTTTACATGTAATTCATTACATTTAAGTGCAATTCAACAAAGACTTTATAGAATGCCAAAATTTTATAGATTTCATAGACTATAAACTAAGTGCTAGGGATGTAACAGGATCAAGTCTTATTTGTTCCCTTCCCCCCCAAAATCTGTAATCTAAAGGGAAGACTGGCAACTAAATATGCAGTTACAATGGTAATGAGCATTCCAGTAAGGGAAATACAAGAGCTGTCAGAACACATATGGCTCTCAGATTATATAATAAATGCATACGTGAGATCTATGTCATTTAGGCTGTGTCAGGACTCAGCAATCAAGTACAACCACAATAGAAATCCACACAGACATCCCAGCGAAGCTGATTTTTATGTTGGAGGTAGTTCCAAAGTTGGCGCGTAACTGAAGACCTCATAAGCAATCACCTTTTTAAAACAATTCCCTAAATTACCCATCAAATACAGTACACATGGTTTCTATCCACAATCATGCATAGTTATGTATATGTAAACATGTAATAATGTATAATAATAAAGAATATTTATTGAAGAATAAATATGTAAAATATGTTTATAGATTTTTTTACATAGAAGAGAACAAAAGTTGAATTAGAAAAAGGTTGCAAAATCAACGTTCTTCATGTAAAAACTTTCTGTAGAAATGCATGTTTAAAGTCCTAAAAAGTCCAGGGAACAGTTGCAATGCAAAGCACATTCACACTCTTGTACCACTCTGGCTTTTTCTCAAAAAAGTGTAAATAAAGGCAATAGACTCAGGGAATCATCCTTTGGTTCTTATAGGTTCCAGTTGATCTTGCAGAGTAATAGAAAGAAAACTAGCCCCCAAAACCTTGTTAGCCTTATATCCTTGGACAAGGGATGAAATAATAAAATCTCAAGGTTTTAAGGGAACCTAAAGATCAGTAGTCCAACCTCTCATTAGATGTTTCAGTCCCTCCCAAGGGACCAAACAGCTGCTACTTAGATAATTCCAGTGGCTGGAAACCACCCAATCCACCTAAGAACACCTCCAGCAATAAGTGATTTAAACATACAATTACTTCAAAAATTTAATACATCAAAATAATGTGTTGTCCATAAAAAAGAATGAAATAATGCCATTTGCAGCAACATGGATGGACCTAAAGATTATCATATTAAGTGAAGTAAGTCAGACAAAGACAAATATCATAAGTCCATATATAGCATATGTCTAAGTGTAAAATCCATATTATACGTAGAATCTAAAAAAAATGATACAAATGAACTTATTTACAAAACAGAAATAGACTCACAGACATAGAAAACAAACTTATGCTTACCAAAGGAGATAGCAGGGGGCAGGGGGTAGGCGGGAGAGATATTAGGAATTTGGGATTAACATATACACACTACTATATATAAAATAGGTAAACAAGAAGGACCTGCTGTATAGCACAGGGAACTATACTCAATATCTTGCAATAATCTATAATGGAAAAAAATCTGCAAGAATATATACGTATGTATAACTGAATCACTTTGCTGTACAATTGAAACTAACACAACATTGTAAATTAACTATACTTCAATTTAAAAAATAAAGGGAAAAAATAATGTGTTGCATCAGGATCTTTCTGGCATTGTTTCACTTTAAAACTATTATGAAGAATTTACTCTGTAATATCCTTAGGTGTATAAAAGGTTCATACAAATTGATTTTTTAAATCACTAAGATCTGAAATAATAAATAAGTAACAATATAAATCGATAATCACAACATCTGTATTAAAAAGTTCAGCCTAGCTCATTTAATAGGCAAAAAGAATCTCACATCACACTCCATTAAATAACAAAGGTTATGAAAATGGTAATATGCAACGTTAGCAAAGGAGCAGTGAAACACACTTAGGAACCCTGGTAGAATGCAGACTGCTACACATTCTATGTATTTCAATTTGGCAATACTCATCTGTCAAAGAATAAAGACCAAGATCACCAGAGGTTCATTTGTCTGTTTTAAATCACAGCTGAGCCTACTAATTTACCAGTCAAGCCAATACACACCATTGGAGAAATTAGCAGAGTAGTTCCCTGAAGGGGAAAAAGTGTGTGTGGCGGGGTAGATTTGTTTGTGTTTTTGGTTTATATTTTTTTATATTTTGGTTTTGAAGTGCTAGGAAGGAGGAATGCCTGGTGGTTATTCTAACTAAGCACTGAAAACTAGCACTCTGAGTAGGCAGTTGGTTTAAACAAGTCCCATTTCTCACTGGTGAGAAAAGTCTTCAGTCAGGTCTGGGGTGGGGGTGGGGAGGTCCCCTTAAAGTTCATGGTCCTTTATTAGCCTCAGCACGTTAGAACAAGTTGGGATGAAACATAACCTTTAGTTTTGATATTTCCTAGGCAGTTTTGCTGTAAGTGACAATTTTTCTTTCTATTCATTGATTCAACAATGAGCATTAAGAACCAACTCCATGCTGGACACTGCTAATGAAATAGTAAGGAAGGTGGATAAAGTCCCTGCACTCATGGAAACTGCCACTTAGCAATGTGATCTCGTCACAAAAATGTTTATGTTATTTGACCTAAAAATTCCACTTCAGGAAATCCATGCTAAGGAGATAATAAATAAAATGGTCAAATATTTATACACAAAGATATTCACTGGAGTATTGCTTAGCAAAAAAAAAAAGAAAAAGAAAATGGAAACAACCTAAACTTCCAACAATAGGGAAACTGTTGAAAAAACTACATTCATAAAATTGACTATAAAAGGCTTAATAACATGGGAAAACATGATATAACTTTAAGCGAGGTAAATATTATGAAATAACACAGATTGTGGTCTCAATTATATTAAATGAATATTTAAAATGCCTAGACAGAAATATAGCTGAAGTGTAATATTATTGGTATATGAATGTTATGAATTTTCATATGAATGAGAGTTTTTTCCCTTTATATTTTGGTTTATTTGTTTTTGTGACAGCATGTATTAATTTTATAATCTAGAAAGTTTGGCAAGCCCCTGATCCCCTCCCCAAAAAAGAAGAAACCATAACAAAAACAACCCCCCAAACTAGGCAAAACTGAAAAGTGCTCTACAAATGGCTTAGCTGTGTGTTTGCAGTTAAGATCCTGTAACCTAGGACTCTGTGTCTAAAGGCAGAATTTCCATGAGAATTAATCTCATTTTTGCTCCTACTGACTCTATAGAAACTGCTCTCTCCATGGTTTACCCCAAGAGGAGCAAACAAGAGTGATACAGACTTTTCAGAGGTAGACAGTGTCCATCACTCCTCACCCTTGGTATTGTATGACCAAGGGAAAAAAATCCCATGTCTCATTTCTACAGGCCACGGTAGTTAAGGAGACTCCTTCACATACATTCTTATCTTGAGCCTCACAGCAACCCCGAGACGTGAGAAGAAGCTGGGAGATGTCAGCGACCCTGCCCCGAGTCTCTCACTGGCAGTAACCAGGGCATCAGGACTTAGATGCAGGCCTAGGGGCTCCAGGCCCTGTCGTGTCCATGGCACTGACAGGACCCTGGTCCATGGCAGGCATCCAAGGACCCACTTGGTGGAGTCGAGGAGGACTGGCCAGTTATTCCACCAACACTAGTCTTACTGTAAGCTCAGCTGTGTCCAGTTAAATCTACCAAGAGGCACCATAGCTGTAGAGACAGTGAGATTTCACACCTATTAATACAAACTCTTCTTCCTTCCCTTTTTCCCTCTTTAACTTGTCTTTCCAGTGAACACAGGAGAATGCAGATGTCACTAAAGTAGACTACACCAACACTAACATTTATTATCCAAGAGCTAAGTACTTCTATATATAAAAGTTATGGTAAATCGTTCTCTTGTCAACAGATAAAATACCTAAACACAAGCTTTGATTTCCTTATCTGTCAACTGGATTGACGGGCACCTGCCCTTCCCATCCTTTCCATGTCACAGGGTTGTTTAGGGGTCAATTGAGATAAAAACGGTGCGAGAGAGCACGTGGACTAAGAGATGGCTCCTTCCTTAAGTAAGATGCTATTAAATGCAAACCCAGAGACCGGGGTCCCGTGGAGTCCCCCAGGAACAAGGAGAGGCTAGCCCGAAGCGCCCGTGCGCCAGTGCAGACCTAACGTGACTGGCTGCCCCTGACTAGCAGAAATCCCCGGTGCTATCGCAGGGGATCAAAGATCACAGCCCCTCAGCAGCCATCAAGTCGTAAAGATGCTCAAAATCGCCAGCGAGCTGCCGGGCGGGGGATGAAGTGTCGGCGACTGGGCTGACTCGGGGCGCAGGATGCCTGCGCGCGCAGCTGTCCCCGAATAAATAAATAACCGCGCGGGCGGGCGGCTGCCCCCGCTTGGCGCACTACCCTGCCTAGCCCGGCCCGCCGCTCACGTAGTGAGAGCGTGAGTCAGCGCGTTCGACCGCAGCCCAAACCCGGGTGGGTGCCCTGGCCCGCGCCGCCCGCCTGCACGTACCGCCGGCTCAGGACGCCCGGCGCTCCTCGCCGTGGGCACCCGGTGTGGGCAGGCGGGAGGGGCACCTGGGCTTGAAAGCCATGCGGGAGTGGGCTCGCCTTTCCCTGGCCGGGTCCTCCACGGGAACTCGACTTTTCCCTTTTCCCTGTGTGCTTTGCCACTTGGAGCCGCACGTTTGGCCCGACCCGGTGGTCCCTCGCCCTCGCCGTCGCCCTCGCCCTCGCCCAGCGGTCAGGAGGTAGATGGAGAAGGGGGCTCTGGGCTCCAGCTGCAGGGGTCGAGTCCAGGGCAGACAGGGGAGGCGGAGGCCAATAAATTAAGGGAGAGAAGTCCCTTATCAATGTAGTGTCACATGCAGCGGGAACTTACTCGAGTCGGCCTGCATTTCCTCAAATCTGCACCTGTTTAGTTACAACAACTGACTTTATAAGAGGAAGTTGCCTACGTGCCTGCCGGCTGAAGGACGGAATTAGAAGTACTCTCGACTGAACGTGTGAACAGAGCAGGGCCTCCTGTTCCGCTGTAGATTTACAGAGTCGCAAGACTGGGCCCCCTAAGGGCAGAAAAAATTCCAAGTCCTTCTTTGCCCTTTGGTAAAAGAGCCTTTCCCAAATTAAGGCGCGTTATAAAGCTCTCCTCTTCATGCAGCTGGGACGTGCCTGTGTCCTTTTTCAAAGCCTGTGCAAGGGGGTAGTCATGTTATGGGGAGGGCGACAGGAGAAGCATGCTCACGAAGGGAAAGAGATAGATGAGGAAGGGAAGAGGAAACGTTAATTAGGAAAGGAGCACTGAAGAATGAAGTGATTAACAGAACATTATTGCGCCCCTAATGGGGGTCAGCACATCTGGGAACTGGAGATGCAAAGTGGCTCCCATGGTCCCTGCCGTCAAGGGTTCACAGTTGAGAGGGGAACACCAATTAAGCAGAGAGTTAAACATAAGGGAGACTTAATGCAATGGTTCAGCACCCAGGCTCAGGAGCCAGGCTGTCACCATGCCAGTTCTGCCGCTTACAGCTTACATGTGACCTTACCCAGGTGACTGACTGTCCCCACTGCCCCACTTCATTTTCCTCGTTGGAAAAATGAGAATGGTGAAAACAGTACTTTTTAGGACTTTTAAGAGAACTGAATACATTAATACAAGAAAAGTCCTCTAATAATGCTATGCATTCACTAGGCGCTCGATAAATATTGTCAACACAACGAATGAAGGAGACCCAGGCAGGGCCAAGTACAGCAAGGCAGGATGTGTACTGCACAACTCCAGAAGTCACATACACATAGATGTGAATGGAACTTTCCAGAGCTGTGTGGCGTGGTAGTCCTAAGTACAAGGGTCTATTTTAATATCGTTCACAATAGCAAAATATTAAAAATTCAAATGCATTTATTCATGATTAAAATGTGGTACATTCATAAAATGGAGTACTACTAAAGCCATTAAAAGAAATAAATTACATTTATGTGTATCAAAATGGATATCTCTGGATGTCTCCAAAATATACTGTATGAAAAACAGTAAGTTGCAAAATGATACACACAATATGATGCCATTTATATAAAGAAAGCAGACACACAAAAAATTCTGTATATTTTATATATGTGTGTGTGTTTTTTAATGCTGGATGAATACCCACAAACTTAAAGGTACCTCTGGATGGAGGTAGAGGGATTAGGATTTGAAATGGTGGTTATTAGGGATTTATTCTATTCCATATTGTACTAATTGTCTCAGAGAACAATGTGCTTATATATCCTGTAGGTTTGTGCTTTTTTAAGCTATGGACATGTAAAATAAAACCACAAGCAAATATGTCAACACTGGCTAATTCTGGGTCGCAGGAACATGGGTGATCATTACTTTTTTTTAATAGATTCAAAAAATATATTTGATAACTTTTGATAATTACTTTTTCATTTGTATTTTCTGCATATTCAAATTTAAAATAGTAGAGGGGTGGGATAGGGAGGGTGGGAGGGAGACGCAAGAGGGAGGAGATACAGGGATGTATGTATACGTATAGCTGATTCACTTTGTTGTAAAGCAGAAACTAACACACCATCGCAAAGCAATTATACTCCAATGAAGATGTTAAAAAAAAGTCACTTAACCTCTTGGTGCCTCGTTTCCCTCATATATCAAAAGGGAAATAATAACTAGATTTGTTGTGAGACAAAATTCAATAATGAGAAAGTGCTTTGAAAAATACGAAACTGGACCAGTGTGAGGTAATTTTGTTATTATATAGCCTAAGTGGCTTTGGTCTTCTAATTTTTTTTGAAATCAAACATTTGAACACAAAATATCAATTTTGTAAAGAGAATACAGCAAAATAAACAGTAGTAAAAAGAAAAAAATAAAATAGTTAACAACCTTGCAGCGGAAGTGGTATGAAAGTTATGGAAGGGGTGGGCCTGGAGGGCATGTCTTGGGTAAAGCTAGGCTCGCTTGCCCAGAACCTTTGGTCCCAACAGAGGACAGAACCGGCTTCCTGAGCCCCCTCTATTCTAACTGCACCCTATGGCAGGAGTGGGTGCCTCTGGCACACCAGGGCTGCCAGCGGTCTGGGCTGGGGCTTCCCTGAGTGTGGTGTTGCTGGGGCCTGTGCTTTGCAAGTTCCTCTTTCAATCTTTAGCCTCCCTAAAATATGGCATGCTGGTGCTTGCTGGGGAAACACCAGGTGACCTGAGAACCCCAGAGAGAGGGTGCCGTGCTCCACAAGTGTGCCACATACGATACCAAACATTTCAGTAAGCTACTGAATGTCACACAGCAAGTGAATGGTAAAGGTGGCCATGGAAAACGAAGCCAACTCCCATCTGCGAGGGCCTGCTCTCCCCAGCCTCTGCTGAGGCCACTTTTATGGGTGTTGCCCTCTTTGGGAGCAGCTCAGTGTTGTGGTCAAGATTACGGGCTTTGCAGTCACTCACACCTAGGCTCAAGTTGCCAAGGACTATGATTTGGGGCAAGTTACTCAACTCCCCTGAGCCTCTGTTTCCTCTTTATCAAGTGGGGATAACTGCCATGCTGCGAGGACAGGATGCGAGCCCTGGGTGTGTAGCATCAGGAAGAGAAGCCTTTTGATAACAGAGCCTGTTTGAAAGTGCAGATTATTTCTTATCCTATGGCTGTCCTTAACCCTAATAAAGGGTTAAATAGCTGTGTAGGAAAGGATGAAAGCCCTTGCCTCAATCACGTGACACTGATCTTGATAGTGACATTCTAAGAGAGTTTTAGGCCTAGGGACAGTTGTTTTAAGAACGCCACTCCCACCCCCCTTAAAGAACCGGTTGTAGTTTTGGTCCTTAAGAGCCAAAATGATCCACTGAAAGCACCATCTCCAAACAGGATGCTCTTCCATTAAAAAAATATATATCACTCAGATACCAGTGACTTCTGAAGGAAGCAGACGAAACTTCTGACTTAAGTGAAACACACCCAGAATTCCTTTTTTCCTCCCTGGGTTGCTTGTTCTCCCTGACACCCATTAAACGAAAGTGTCTACGGGACTTTTAACTCAGTTGTGCTGAAAAGTCACAATTTAAACCCGATTCCCAGCTGCTCCTTTAGAACAAGTTGCACGAGATGCTGTTCAGTCCAGCTAGCCCTAGGGAGGGGTAAACACTTACAGCTGGATGGTGGGACGTGCAGAACGTCAGGGGAACATAACTAAGCAGAGAGAAGCATGTGCTGTGACTAATAAAGAATGACCTGGGGTGTGGCTGTCATGAGAGAAATCACCTCCCCACAGGTTCTGGCACCTAAGAAAGCTGGGGAAAACAATGTCTGACTCCCAGGCAGTGTTTACCCAGCCAGGGTGAATGTGGCTTCAGTTATCACATTCGTGCTTTTCCAAGCTGCCCTCCTGTGTTTTTTCAGGAAGGGGATCCTGCTGCAGGGAGTGTAAATGATCTCCTTGGATAAGCCCCATGTCTAAGAAGCCAGCAACCCAGCCCCCAGCAAGACAGAAAAGCCCCCGCCCTCGGCCCAGGCCTGAGCAGAGATGCCCAGACGTATTCCCTGGGCCTCCCTGGCCCGACACTCCTCCCTGCCCTCTTACCAGGTCTGGCTGGGTATGTAGGGAGGCTCCTGTAGGGAGGCACAGGCCACCACCATCAGAGCCTCCCTCTCCCTTTCTTTCTACTCCAACCACCCTCCCCAAATCTAAGTCAATGTCAAGTTCTGAAAACCCTCCCTGTGTAACATTTCATAAATCCATCCTCCTTCTCCAGCTACCCTAGTTGAGGCTCCAGACCAAGGTCAACATCAACAGTGATAAATCCTGTTGATAGTATGTGCCCTTGATCTGATGTAAGGAAAATGACAGTTAACTTGTGTGATCTTCCTCCTCAAAACTATAACCCCGGTCTAATTGTGAGGAAGACATCAGACAGCTCCAAGTTGAGGGACATTCTACAAAATATCCAACCAGCACTCCTTGAAACTGTTAAGGCCATCAAAACCAAGAGAAGTCTGAGAAACCGTCACAGCCAAAGGGAGACTAAGGAGATGTGATGACTAAATTGTAATGTGGCGTCCTGGATAGGATCCTGGAACGGGAAAAGGGACATTATATAAACCCTAATGAAACCTAAATAGAGTATGGTCTTTAGTAGTTAATAACAGTGTATCCACATTGGCTTATTAATTTTGACAAACGTGCCATACAAATATAAGATGTTAATAATAGGGGAAACTGGGTGTGGCGGTATGTGGGAACTCGCTGTACCATCTGCAGTTTTTCTGTGAGTCTAAAACCATGCTGTCAATGATGAAATCAAATAATAAATTAAAAAATACCTTGAGGCAAATGACAATGAAAACACAGCCATACAAAATCTGTGGGATGAAGCGAAAGCAGTTCTTAAAGGGAAGTTTATAGTGATACAGGCCTTCTTTAAGAAACAAAAAAATCTCAAACAAACAACCTAACCCACCACCTAAAAGAATTAGAAAAAGAAGAACAAACAAAACCTAAAGTCAGCAGGAGGAAGGAGATAATAAATATCAGAAAGGAAATAAGTAAAATAGAGATTAAAAAACAATAGAAAAAACCCAATAAAACCAAGAGCTGGTTCTTTGAAAGGGTAAACAAACTTGACAAACCTCTGGCCAGGCTCACCAAGAAGAAAAGCGAGAAGACCCAAATAAAATAAGAAATGAAAGAGGAGAAATCACAACTGATACTGCAGAAATACAAAAAAACATAAGAGAATACTATAAATAATTATATGCCAACAAATTCTACAACCTACAAGAATGAACAACTTTCTAGAAACATACAGCCCACCAAAACTGAATCAAGAAGAAGTAGATAACTTGAACAGATGGATTACTAGAAGTGAAATAGAATCTGTAAAAAAAAAAAAAAATCCCTACAAACAAAGTCCAGGGCCTGATGGCTTTACAGGTGAATTCTACCAAACATACAAAGATGAACTTATACTGATCCTTCTCAAACTCTTCCAAAAGATTGAAGAGGAATGAATACTCCCAAGGACATTCTATGAAGCTACCACCACCCTGATACCAAAACCAGACAAAGCCACCACCAAAAAAGAAAATTACAGGGCAATATCTGTAATCAATATAGATGCAAAAATTCTCAACAAAATATTAGCAAACTGAATCCAACAACTCATAAAAAAGATTATACACCACGACCAAGTTGGATTCATCCCAGGATCACAAGGATGGTTCAACATACGCAAATCAATGTAATACACCACATCAACGAAAGAAAAGACAAAAGCCACATGATCATTTCACTAGATGCAGAAAAAGCATTTGATAAAATTCAATACCTGGGGAGAGGGGGAAGATGGCGGAAGAGTAAGACACAGAGATCACCTTCCTCCCCACAGATACATCAGAAATACATCTACACGTGGAACAACTCCTGCAGGACACCCACTGAACGCTGGCAGAAGACCTCAGACCTCCCAAAAGGCAAGAAACTCCCCACGTACCTGGGTAGGGCAAAAGAAAAAAGAATGAACAGAGACAAAAGAAAAGGGACGGGACCTGCACCAGTGGGAGGGAGCTGTGGAGGAGGAAAGGTTTCCATACACTAGGAAGCCCCTTTGGGGGCGGAGACTGCTGGTGGCAGAGGGGGAAAGCTTCGGAGCCGCGGAGGAGAGTGCAGCCACAGGGTGCGGAGGGCAAAGCGGAGAGACTCCCGCACAGAGGATCAGGGCTGACCGGCACTCACCAGCCCAAGAGGCTTGTCTGCTCACCCGCCAGGGCGGGCGGGGCTGGGAGCTGAGGCTCGGGCTTCGGTCAGAGCGCAGGGAGAGGACTGGGGTTGGCGGCATGAACACAGCCTGCAGGGAGTTAGTGTGCCACGGCTAGCCGGGAGGGAGTCCGGGGAAAAGTCTGGACCTGCCGAAGAGGAAAGAGACTTTTTTTTTCCCTCTTTTTTTCCTGGTGCGCGAGGAGAGGGGATTAAGAGCGCTGCTTAAAGGAACTCCAGAGACGGGTGTGAGCCGCGGCTATCAATGTGGACCCCAGAGACGGGCATGAGACGCTAAGGCTGCTGCTGCCGCCACCAAGAAGCCTGTGTGCAAGTACAGGTCACTATCCACACCTCCCCTCCCGGGAGCCTGTGCAGCCCGCCACTGCCAGGGTCCCGGGATCCAGGGACAACTTCCCTGGGAGAACGCACGGCGCGCCTCAGGCTGGTGCAACGTCATGCTGGCCTCTGCCGCCGCAGGCCCGCCCCGCACTCCGTGCCCCTCCCCCCCCCCGCGGCCTGAGTGAGCCAGAGCCCCCGAGTCAGCGGCTCCTTTAACCCCGTCCTGTCTGAGCGAAGAACAGACCCCCTCCTGCGACCTACACGCAGAGGCGGGGCCAAATCCAAAGCTGAACCCCGGGAGCTGTGCGAACAAAGAAGGGAAAAGGGAAATCTTTCCCAGCAGCCTCAGGAGCAGCGGATTAAAGCTCCACAAAGCTCCACAATCAACTTGATGTACCTGCATCGGTGAAATACCTGAATAGACAATGAATCATCCCAAATTGAGGAGGTGGGCTTTGAGAGCAAGATATATTATTTTTTCCCCTTTTCCTCTTTTTCTGAGAGTGTATGTGTATGCTTCTGTGTGAGATTTTGTCTGTATAGCTTTGCTTTCACCATTTGTCCTAGGGTTCGGTCCGTCCGTTCTTTTTGTTTGTTTTTACTTAAAAACATTTTTTTCTTCATAATTATTTTTTATTTTAATAACTTTATTTTATCTTACTTTATTTTTTCTTTCTTTCTTCTCCCTCCCTCCATCCCTCCCTCCCTTCTTCCTTTCTTCCTTTCTTCCTTTCTTTCTTTCTTATTTTTCTCCCTTTTATTCTGAGCCGTGTGGATGAAAGGTGCTTGCTGTTGCAGCCAGGAGTCACTGCTGTGCCTCGGACATGGGACAACCAGCTTCAGGACACTGGTCCACAAGAGACCTCCCAGCTCCACGTAATATTACACGGCGAAAATCTCCCAGAGACTTCCACCTCAACACCAACACCCAGCTTCACTCAATGACCAGCAAGCCACAGTGCTGGACAACCTATGCCAAACAACAAGCAAGACAGGAACACAACCCCACACATTAGCAGAGAGGCTGCCTAAAATCATAATAAGGCCACAGACACCCCAAAACACACCACCAGACGTAGACCTACCCACCAGAAAGACAAGACCCGGCAGAACACAGGCACTAGTCCCCTCCACCAGGAAGCGTACACAACCCACTGAACCAACTTTAGCCACTGGGGACAGACACCAAAAACAACGGGAACTGCGAACCTGCAGCCTGCAAAAAGGAGACCCCAAACACACTAAGATAAGCAAAATGAGAAGACAGAAAAACACACAGAAGATGAAGGAGCAAGATAAAAATCCACCAGACCTAACAAATGAAGAGGAAATAGGCAGTCTACCTGAAAAAGAATTCAGAATAATGATAGTAAAGGTGACCAAAATCGTGGAAATAGAATAGAGAAAATGCAAGAAACATTTAACAAGGACCTAGAAGAACTAAAGAGGAAACAAGCAACGATGAACAACACAATAAATGAAATTAAAAATACTGTAGAAGGGATCAATAGCAGAACAACTGAGGCAGAAGAATGGATAAGCGACCTGGAAGATAAAATAGTGGAAATAATTACTGCAGAGCAGAATAAAGAAAAAAGAATGAAAAGAACTGAGGACAGTCTCAGAGACCTCTGGGACAACATTAAAGGCACCAACATTAGAACTGTAGGGGTCTCAGAAGAAAAAGAGAAAAAGAAAGGGACTGAGAAAATATCTGAAGAGATTATAGTTGAAAACTTCCCTAATATGGGAAAAGAAATAGTTAATCAAGTCCAGGAAGCACAGAGAGTCCCATACAGGATAAAACCAAGGATAAACATGCCAAGACACATATTAATCAAGCTAACAAAAATTAAATACAAAGAAAACATGTGAAAAGCAGCAAGGGAAAAACAACAAATAACACACAAGGGAATCCCCATAAGGTTAACAGCTGATCTTTCAGCAGAAACTCTGCAAGCCAGAAGGGAGTGGCAGAACATATTTAAAGTGATGAAGGAGAAAAACCTACAACCAAGATTACTCTACCCAGCAAGGATCTCATTCAGATTTGATGGAGAAATTAAAACCTTTACAGACAAGGAAAAACTGAGAGAGTTCAGCACCACCAAACCAGCTTTACAACAAATGCTAAAGGAACTTCTCTAGGCAAGAAACACAAGAGAAGGAAAAGACCTACAATAACAAACCCAAAACAATTAAGAAAATGGGAATAGGAACTTACATATCAATAATTTCCTTAAATGTAAATGGACTAAATGCTCCCACCAAAAGACACAGATTGGCTGAATGCATACAAAAACAAGACCCATATATATGCTGTCTACAAGAGACCCACTTCAGACCTAGGGAAACATACAGACTGAAAGTGAGGGGATGGAAAAAGATGTTCCATGCAAGTGGAAATCAAAAGAAAGCTGGAGTAGCAATTCTCATATCAGACAAAATAGACTTTAAAATAAAGACTATTAGAAGAGACAAAGAAGGACACTACATAATGATCAAGGGATCAATCCAAGAAGAAGATATAACAATTGTAAATATTTATGCACCCAACATAGGAGCACGTCAATACATAAGGCAAATACTAACAGCCATAAAAGGTGAAATCGACAGTAACACATTCATATAGGGGACTTTAACACCCCACTTTCACCAATGGACTGATCATCCAAAATGAAAATAAATAAGGAAACACAAGCTTTAAATGATACATTAAACAAGATGGACTTAATTGATATTTATAGGACATTCCATCCAAAAACAACAGAATACACATTTTTCTCAACTGCTCATGGAACATTCTCCAGGCTAGATCATATCCTGGGTCACAAATCAAGTGTTGGTAAATTTAAGAAAATTGAAATCATATCAAGTATCTTTTCCGACCACAACACTATGAGACTAGATAGCAATTACAGGAAAAGATCTGTAAAAAACAGAAACACATGGAGGCTAAACAATACACTACTTAATAACGAAGTGATCACTGAAGAAATCAAAGAGGAAATCAAAAAATACCTAGAAACAAATGACAATGGAGAGACGATAACCCAAAACCTATGGGATGCAGCAAAAGCAGTTCTAAGAGGGAAGTTTATAGCAATACAATCCTACCTTAAGAAACAGGAAACATCTCGAATAAACAACCTAACTTTGCACCTAAAGCAATTAGAGAAAGAAGAACAAAAAACCCCAAAGTTAGCAGAAGGAAAGAAATCATAAAGATCAGATCAGAAATAAATGAAAAAGAAATGAAGGAAACAATAGCAAAGATCAATAAAACGAAAAGCTGGTTCTTTGAGAAGATAAACAAAATTGATAAACCATTAGCCAGACTCATCAAGAACAAAAGGGAGAAGACTCAAATCAATAGAATTAGAAATGAAAAAGGAGAAGTAACAACTGACACTGCAGAAATACAAAAGATCATAAGACATTACTATAAGCAACTCTATGCCAATAAAATGGACAACCTGGAAGAAATGGACAAATTCTTAGAAATGCACAACCTGCCAAGACTGAATCAGGAAGAAATAGAAAATATGAACAGACCAATCACAAGCACTGAAGTTGAAACTGTGATTAAAAATCTTCCAACAAACAAAAGCCCAGGACCAGATGGCTTCACAGGCAAATTCTATCAAACATTTAGAGAAGAGCTAACACCTATCCTTCTCAAACTGTTCCAGAATATAGCAGAGGGAGGAACACTCCCAAACTCATTCTACGAGGCCCCCATCACCTTGATACCAAAACCAGAAAAGGATATCACAAAGAAAGAAAACTACAGGCCAATGTCACTGATGAACATAGATGCAAAAATCCTCAACAAAATACTAGCAAACAGAATCCAACAGCACATTAAAAGGATCATACACCATGATCAAGTGGGGTTTATTCCAGGAATGCAAGGATTCTTCAATATATGCAAATCAATCAATGTGATACACCATATTAACAAATTGAAGGAGAAAAACCATATGATCATCTCAATAGATGCAGAGAAAGCTTTCAACAAAATTCAACACCCATTTATGATAAAAACCCTGCAGAAAGTAGGCATAGAGGGAACTTTCCTCAACATAATAAAGGCCATATACGACAAACCCACAGCCAACATCATCCTCAATGGTGAAAAACTGAAAGCATTTCCACTAAGATCAGGAACAAGACAAGGTTGCCCACTCTCACCACTCTTATTCAACATAATTTTGGAAGTTTTAGCCACAGCAATCAGAGAATCAAAGGAAATAAAAGGAATCCAAATCGGAAAAGAAGAAGTAAAGCTGTCACTGTTTGCAGATAACATGATACTATACATAGAGAATCCTAAAGATGCTACCAGAAAACTACTAGACCTAATCAATGAATTTGGTAAAGTAGCAGGATACAAAATTCATGCACAGAAATCTCTGGCATTCCTATACACTAATGATGAAAAATCTGAAAGTGAAACCAAGAAAACACTCCCATTTACCACTGCAAGAAAAAGAATAAAATATCTAGGAATAAACCTACCTAAGGAGACAAAAGACCTGTATGCAGAAAATTATAAGACACTGATGAAAGAAATTAAAGATGATACAAATAGATGGAGAGATATACCATGTCCTTGGATTGGAAGAATCAACATTGTGAAAATGACTCTACCACCCAAAGCAATCTACAGATTCAATGCAATCCCTATCAAACTACCACTGGCATTTTGCACAGAACTAGAACAAAAAAATTCACTATTTGTATGGAAACACAAAAGACCCCGAATAGCCAAAGCAATCTTGAGAACGAAGAACGGAGCTGGAGGAATCAAGTTCCCTGACTTCAGACTATACTACAAAGGTACAGTAATCAAGACAGTATGGTACTGGCACAAAAACAGAAAGATAGATCAATGGAACAGGAAGGAAAGCCCAGAGATAAACCCACACACATATGGTTACCTTATCTTTGATAAAGGAGGCAAGAATGTACTGTGGAGAAAGGACAGCCTCTTCAATAAGTGGTGCTGGGAAAACTGGACAGGTACATGTAAAAGTATGAGATTAGAATACTCCCTAACACCATACACAAAAATAAGCTCAATATGGATTACAGACCTAAATGTAAGGCCAGAAACTATCAAACTCTTAGAGGAAAACATAGGCAGAACACTCTATGACATAAATCACAGCAAGATCCTTTTTGACCCACCTCCTAGAGAAATGGAAATAAAAACAAAAATTAAAAAATGGGGGCTTCCCTGGTGGTGCAGTGGTTGAGAGTCCACCTGCCGAGGCAGGGGACACCGGTTCGTGCCCCGGTCTGGGAAGACCCCACATGCCGCAGAGCAGCTGGGCCCGTGAGCCATGGCCGCTGAGCCTGTGCGTCCGGAGCCTGTGCTCGGCAATGGGAGAGGCCACAGCAGTGAGAGGCCCGCGTACCGCAAAAAATATAAATAAATAAAATAAAAATTAAAAAAAAATAAACAAATGGGACCTAATGAAACTTCAAAGCTTTTGCACAGCAAAGGAAACCATAAGCAAGACCAAAAGACAACCCTCAGAATGGGAGAAAATATTTGCAAATGAAGCAAATGATAAAGGATTAATCTCCAAAATTTATAAGCAGCTCAATACCAAAAAAACAAACAACCCAATCCAAAAATGGGCAGAAGACCTATATAGACATTTCTCCAAAGAAGATATATAGACTGCCAACAAACACATGAAAGAATGCTCAACATCATTAATCATTAGAGAAATGCAAATCAAAATTACAGTGAGATATCATCTCATACCGGTCAGAATGGCCATCATCAAAAAATCTACAAACAATAAATGCTGGAGAGGGTGTGGAGAAAAGGGAACACTCTTGCACTGCTGGTGGGAATGTGAATTGATACAGCCACTATGGAGAACAGTATGGAGGTTCCTTAAAAAACTACAAATAGAACTACCATATGACCCAGCAATCCCACTACTGGGCATATACCCTGAGAAAACCATAATTCAAAAAGAGTCATGTACCAAAATGTGCATTGCAGCTCTATTTACAATAGCCAGGAGATGGAAACAACCCACGTGTCCATCATCGGATGAATGGATAAAGAAGATGTGGCACATATATACAATGGAATATCACTCAGCCATAAAGAGAAACAAAATTGAGTCATTTGTAATGAGGTGGATGGACCTAGAGTCTGTCATACAGAGTGAAGTAAGTCAGAAAGAGTAAGACAAATACCATATGCTAACACATATATATGGAATCTACGAAAAAAAAATGTCATGAATAACCTAGGGGTAAGATGGGAATAAAGACACACACCTACTAGGGAATGGACTTGGGGCTATGGGGAGGGGGAGGGGTGAGCTGTGATGGGGTGAGAGAGTGGCATGGACATGTATACACTACCAAACGTAAAATAGATAGCTAGTGGGAAGCAGCCGCATAGCACAGCGAGATCAGCTAGGTGTTTTGTGAGCACCTAGAGGGGTGGGATGGGGAGGGTGAGCGGGAGGGAGACGCAAGAGGGAAGAGGTATGGGGACATATGTATATGTATAACTGATTCACTTTGTTATAAAGCAGAAACTAACACACCATTGTAAAGCAGTTATACTCCAATAAAGATGTAAAAAATAAAGTCTAAAAATAAATGTATATATACATATATTTTTTCAACCAAATAGGCAAAAAGGAAGTGCTAATTTGCATTTCTTTTATTATTGAAGTATATTTTTTATTTGCCTATTGGCCATTTATATCAATAATTCTTCTATTATGAATTCCCAATTCATGTCTCTTTTTATCTTTCTACTGAGTTCTTTACCTTTCTATTGACTTGTAAGAGTTCTTTGGATATTATGAATGTCAGCCCTTTGTCATATGTAATCCAAATATTTTACCCATTGTCATTGGTCTTTGACTTTGTTTATGGTGTGTTTTAGATTTTTATGAAGTGAAAAATCACCCTTTTAAAAAGGTTGCTAGGAAATCAAAACTACAGCGAGGTATCACCTCACACTGGTCAGAATGGCCATCATCAAAAAATCTACAAATAATAAATGCTGTAGAGGGTGTGGAGAAAAGGGAACCCTCTTGCACTGCTGGTGGGAATGTAAATTGATACAGCCACTATGGAGAACAGTAAGGAGGTTCCTTAAAAAACAAAAAATAGAACTACCATATGACCCAGCAATCCCACTACTGGGCATATACCCTAAGAAAACCATAATATTCAAACAGTCATGTACCACAATGTTCACTGCAGCACTATTTACAATAGCCAGGAAGCAACCTAAGTGTCCATCGACAGATGAATGGATAAAGAAGATGTGGCTCATATATACAATGGAATATTACTCAGCCATAAAAAGAAATGAAATTGAGTTATTTGTAGTGAGATGGATGGACCCAGAGTCTGTCATACAGAGTGAAGTAAGTCAGAAAGAGAAAAACAAATACCATGTGCTAACACAAATATATGGAATCTAAAAAAAAAAAAAGGTTCTGAAGAACCTAGAGGCAGGACAGGTAGAACCTAGATGCAGACGTAGAGAATGGACTTGACACGGGGCGGGGAGGGTAAGCTGGGCCACAGTGAGAGAGTGGCGTGGACATATATACACTACCAAATGTAAAATAGACAGCTAGTGGGAAGCGGCAGCATAGCACAGGAAGATCAGCTCGGTGCTTTGTGACCACCTGAAGCGGTGGGATAGGGAGGGTGGGAGGGAGACGCAAGAGGGAGCGGATATGGGGATATATGTATACGTATAGCTGATTTGTTATACAGCAGCAACTAACACAACAATGTAAAGCAATTATACTCCAATAACGATGTTTAAAAAATAAATAAAATTTAAAAATTAAAACGTTGCTAGGGGTTTCTTATGCTTAGAAGAGCCTGTATATTTAAAAATTGGAAAGCGTTTTGCCTGTGTTTTCTCTAATATATTTACGGTTTAATTTTTTACATTTATATCCATTTGGAATTAATTTGGTGTAAGGAGTGAGGTAAGGATTCAGCTTAATTTATTTTCCAGAAGTCTTGACAGGTGTCCCACTGTAATTTATTGAGTAATCCGTATTTTCCTCACCAATTTGAAATGAGGCTATTATCAAATAGTAACTATTTTTAATGTTTGGGACTCTTTCTATGCCCACTATTCAGTTTCACTAATGTATCTATTCCTAAATCACTACCAAACTGTTTTAATTACTGCAACAAAAATGCTTGCTTTATACCTGCCTTTCCTTGGCTCTTCTCTTTGCCAAGCTTTGAAAGTTATTTATTTGTTTTACCCCCCTAGTGAACTTAAGTTCCTTTAGAGCAGGAACTGTGGCTTAAGCATTTTTACAGCCTCGACAACTTGGCTGAGTAAGTATTTATTTTTCTCAGTAGCTTTCCATCCGGCTCCACCACAGTGCCTTGCTCCAAGTCATCATTCACTTTCATAATCACGTTTATTAAATTTTAAGTGCTAAAGGAGCAAGGGCAAGATGTTCCAAGAGATGGAAATCAAAAGAGTGAATTCAGGAGAGGCTAAAGCAGACAGCCCTCATGGTAGGAATGGAAGGCAACTGGGTTGATAAGCAGCGCCGGCCAGGATGTCAGTTTGTTCAGAACAGCACTGGAATTGCTGGTATCACTGAATCAGCCCTGGTGCTTGATCAAGTGCTCTGGTCAACAGATCTTGATGACTGAAGGACTGACTGCCTTTGTCATCCAACTCTGAAATGGCGGCACGGAGAACCTACCACCCATGGCCTCCTGCATTTCCTGAAGAACGGCTGTCACTATAAAGTACTGTGACTTGGCACACACATACCTAATCATCCTGAGGTGCCCTCTCCCTTTCAAAGTAGACACCCGCATGTTGATGAATTGCCAGTGTTAGGAAGCTGTATATTTATTTCAATGATTCAGCCGTAGACCGAGAGGTTGTATTGGCATTGCCCTCAGAGCCTAGGGATAATCCACATGTAAGAGGATTTGGGATGAAGCTGCCAGCAGAGATTTACACTCCCAAAACTAACAGAGAATCATCATTTTCCAAAATCTGCATCCCTGTTAAATTGCTAAAATTTTGGATTTCCAGTCATGTGGAGAGTCTGGTTTGGGAGGCTGGGGTGTGTTTGAATATGTATGTCTAACAAGTGCCCTCAGTGATTAGCGGTTTGGGAGACACTAACATAATAGATTGGATTAATCTGGGTAGAAATGGGTGCTGGAGGAGGCTCAGGAAACATGGGAGTCCAATTAATCTAACTAGGGTGTATCCTTCAAACTAGAATGTAACTAAAGAAAACCCAGCCTATTTACTTACTTACTTACTTATTTATTTTTGGCTGCGTTGGGTCTTCATTGCTGTGTGTGGGCTTTCTCTAGTTGCGGAAAGTGGGGGCTACTTTTCGTTGCAGTGCACAGGCTTCTCGTTGTGGTGGCTTCTCTTGTTGCAGAGCACGGGCTCTAGGCACGTGGGCTTCAGTAGTTGTGGCACACGCTCAGTAGTTGTGGCTCACGGGCTCTAGAGAGCAGGCTCAGTAGTTGTGGTGCACGGGCTTAGTTGCTCCGCAGCCTGTGGGATCTTCCCAGACCAGGGCTTGAACCCATGTCCCCCGCTTTGGCAGGTGGATTCTTAACCACTACGCAACCAGGGAAGTCCCCAGCCTAATTATTTATACAGAGATCTATTTAAAAAAAAAAAAGCAACCTGTGCTGATAAAAGAGTATGTGTAGGACTCAAGTCTAAAAAAAATCAGAAAAATATGTCAGTATTTTTAAAAGGAAAGAATGAATGAATACACAGACTAGCTAAAGCAGATTTTCAACTCCCCTTTGATAAGAGAATTTCAGAAAAGTTCTAGCATTGACATTTGCTAGAATTAGGTAGACAGCTGGCCAGGATGACACCCATCTCAATGCATGTGTTTCAACACTGATTACTTTTGAAAGGCTTATTACATTTAAGTCACATTATATAGGACTGATGGTAACTAAGTCTGTGACTTTGGGCAAGTTGCTTACCTCTGTGGGCCTGCTTCCTGCCTATACAATGAGGTTAGACTGTTTCTTAGTCTAGGTAATCTGTAAGCTCTCCCACAGGCCTTAGATTCTTTGGTTGGTTCTATGGCATAACCATCTCTCCCCTGATGCACACACAGGAGACCCTGCTGCTGAAATTGGCCTGGAATCTCATGGCCTCACTTCCTCCAGTCCTTCCCTAAGACAAGACCTGTGACTCAAGCTGAGGGTGTAGACAGAGGAGGCAAACCACTGCAGAACATAGAGGTTCCTCTACCCATCATTTTCTGGTCTCTGAAGGGGGTTCTGAAGGTCTGTAGATTAGATAAGAGCATTAAGTCAATTTCAAAATGTTCTGCTTTGATAATTGAACTGTGGTAGAATGAAAAGAGAGAAAGAGGGAGAGAGGGAGGGAGGGAGAAAGGAAGGAAGGAGGCAGGGAGGGAAAGATGAGAGGGAGGGAGGGAGGGAGGAAAAAAATCACCTGGGCATCCCCATAGCCAACTGTCGAAACTGTCAGGTATTGTTCTTGGCTTCTGTGTGGAGCTTGAGAATTACTGGGTGGGTAACAGGAAAGCCCTGAGACCTAAACGAAACCTCAGGCAAGAGCCTGTCCTAAAGAATTCTAGTCTCTGACCTTGAAGCCCTCAGGCCTCAATCTATGAGGTCACCAGCTGGCCCACTAATATATGATCTCCCACAGAAGGGAAGAGCGAGTGTCAAATGCCCAACTCACAGCCAGGACCCCAAACCTTTCATGACTGCTTTGTTACAAGAAGTAGGAAAAACAATTTTTTAAAGACAACTCCACACATCTGACAAAAAAAACCCAACCCACTAATTCAAAAAGATACATGCACCCTAATGTTCATAGTAGCAGTATTTACAACTGCCAAGACATGGAAACAACCTAAGTGTCCATCAACAGATGAATGGATAAAGAAGACGTGGTACATATATGCAATGGAATACTACTCAGCCATAAGAAAAAGAATGAAATGGTTCCATTTGTGGTAACATAGATGGACTTGGAGGGCATTATGCCAAGTGAAGTCAGACAGAGAAAGAAAAATGCTGTGTGATATCACTTATATGTAGAATCCACAAATGACAACAAACTAGTGAATATAGCAAAAAAGAAACAGACTCACAGATATAGAGACAAACTAGTGGTTATCAGTGGGGAGAGGGGAGGGAGGGGGTCAATGTAGGGGTAGGGGGCATGGAAGGTACAAATTGTTAGGTATAATATAGGCTTAAGGATGTACTGTACAACACAGGGAACATAGCCAATATTTTGTAATAACTGTAAATGGAAAGTAACCTTTAAAATTAGCTTCTTTTCTAGCTAGAAATCTCAGGGGACTTACATGAAGTTCCCCAGAGAGTATGGCCTGTGGGTTACAGTGCCACGACTAGGCTTGTATCCTTGCTCTAAAACTTAATACCTACTTGATTTTCTGAGCCTCAGTTTCCTCATCTGTCAAATGGACACCATTATGCCTACATCATACAATTGTGAAAAAGAGTATATAAAATAATATATATACATATATACTGACATGTGTATAGCAAATAAATTGTGCTCAGTATTTTTTTTTCTTTTCCTTTCCCACAAATGACAAGAATGCGCCTGATAGTATAAATATTTTGGGATTGTGGCCAATATTCCAACATGAGAAGTAAATGGGAAAAAATTCAGATTAACCAGTGGTAAATAGATTAATTAACTCCAATCAGGAGGTAAACTAGCCAGAGCTGCAGGCTCAAATCAGAAGAAAGAACTGAATGATGGTCTAATTTGAAACCAGAAGGTCAGCTGTGAAAATAATCCCGTTTGTAGGACATGAACAAGGAGTCCTTTGTTATCACTGTGACTATTTTAAAGGTGCTCAGCATCTCTTTCAGTGCACAGATGGGGCATCCTGGCATTCAGACCTTACAACTGTATCCCAGCCAAAACTCTTGGCCAAAAGCAGCCCCAACTTTCTTGAGATGGTAAAAACTATCTGTCAACTCTGGAATGTTTAGAATTAAATATAGAGATGAAGAAATAAACCAAACCATTGCTATTCATGTTTTTTTCATAGAGTTAGGAATGATCTCTGTATATATTTTTTTTGCGGTACGCAGGCCTCTCACTGTTGTGGCCTCTCCCGTTGCGGAGCACAGGCTCCGGACGCGCGGGCTCAGCGGCCATGGCTCACGGGCCCAGCCGCTCCGCGGCATGTGGGATCCTCCCGGACCGGGGCACGAACCCGCGTCCCCTGCATCAGCAGGCGGACTCTCAACCACTGCGCCACCAGGGAAGCCCTGATCTCTGTATATTTTATATTTTAAGTATTTGGTGTTTTTAAGAGATTTTAGGAAATTTGATAGATTTGGGCTTTAATTCTAACATAAAATGTATAAGTGAGTAATTTTAGACTTAGATCTTTAGTTGAAAGATAAAGAGAATTATGCAAAGTTTGTAAACAAGATTGGAGTGTATATGATTAACTTGAGATGGACCACATTCATTTATTTAATTAGATTTATTAGAATGGGAAGGTTTGGGTAGGTAGGTTAGGCAGTAGAAATACTTTAAAAAGTCAGATATAGTCAATTATAAATGCAGTCTAAGATGTTCAAGGGAATTTCATAAGATGTAAACAGGACAAATTGTTTAAGGGAATTTGGTCTGTTCAGCTACTCAATCAAGCAATAATCAAATAACCCCCTGGATTTATTATATTTATTTTTAAAATAAGAATTGTAATTTGAACTTGAAAGCTTCAGGAAAATTTTTTATTTTTTAATAATAATTTTTAAATCTCAAGGTTTAAATTCTATTCTTGTCCGGAAAAACATCACACAGACACGAAATAGCTCACTTTCACAGTGCCAATTTTTAGGTTGCTGACCACTTAGATTTCTATCGTATTTTGGGAAACAAAGTAGATATAGAAAATGGAATTTATTCAATTTTGAATGAAATACTTTTAAACTATTTTAACCCTCAGAAGAAGGGGGAAAGGAAATAGAAAAAAGATTCATGAAAGGATAATAATAATGAAACTTATTTTGTGCTTAGTATGTTCCTAGCACAGCTCAAAGAGCTTCACATGTATTACTCATTTAAGCCTGCTAAAACCCCATGAAACCTTAGAAGAACAGCGTAGAAGAAAAAAGGAAGTGCTGTGTGGGTTGCCACAATCTAGGAAAAATTCTTATCTTAGCCCGTCAGTGCTTTCTAAGGTAGCCCGGTTACCATATGCAGCACCCTATAATATACCTGTTCATTTATTCTTTCACTCTTACAGCCAACATTTATTAACTTCTTACTATGTGTCGGGCTACTGAGTGGCGCATAGCTTTTCGGAGATCAAGCCTGGAGACCAGTTAGGAGGCTGATGCCATGATCGAGGTGGACCTCGTGGTGCCCGATTTAGGGCCGTGGCAATTGAGATGCTGAGGGAAGGATAGACTGAAGAGTTACTTAGAAGTTAGAATTGATATGACTTAATTGGAAACAGGACATTAGGGGAAAGGTGGTATCTTTTCCCAGGCCCTCAAAATACAAGGCCTGAGGCCAGAGTTAAGGTCATAACAATTGATTTGGTAGATGCAAACCCAAAGAAGTGAGGATGAGGAAAAGGGGAAGCAAGCAGGGACAGCTGTGCAGTGACAGTGTGCTGCATGGCCACCCTGGCTCCTGGTTCACGACAGGAGAACATACAAAGAGAGACAGTGGATCACTCAGTAGTATGTTTTCTCAGCACACAGGACTCCTTAGAAAGACTGCCAAGAACAAACATATCTTGAAGCAATCCACAGAAAGAGAAAGAAGGGGGACTTCATCTCACAAGGTACCTCCTATCTTCTATGTACCAAGAAAAAAAAAAACCCTAAGGAAGGAGTGAGTGGAGAGGTAGGAGGTGATGAGAGTTCCATTTTGAATATGTTTCATTGCCTCTTATGAGATGTCCAGATGGAAATCTCCAATAGGCAGTTGAATGTAGACAGAGTCTGGAGCTCAAGAGAGAGAAAGACAGGTTGGAGAAGACTGAGTAGTGAGCACACAGTGTGTGCTAGGCTGTGTCCCCCGGAAGCCCCCTCTGGGAATGAAGCACTCATTCCTCCAGCTGCCAGGACTGTTGCCTGCTGGTGGCCACGGCCAAATCCCTCTCCAGGAATGACCCTTTATCAAAGGAAGCTGCCTTGCCCAAGTATATGCACCTACCGTGTGCATGCAATGACAGGTTGATGGGGGGTTACAAAGACCTGTCCTCTTCACCTCAGTTCAGGTCATTTCTGCAAGGCCTTCTCAGCTCTAGAGTTCCCTAGAACTGGATGATGCCACTGTTGAATCTACATTGCCAGTCCTGCTTCCTTCATCCCACTCCCGGGGTGGTCTCTAATAGTGCCCCCCTCTAATAGTGTATACAGTACACAACCTGTATACAAATCTCTGTTTCAGAATCTCCCAGAGAACCTGAGCCAACATAGAGTGGAAGCTGAGGAAGGGAGAATTCTACGTGGACACTCTTTCAGAAGCTTGTCTGTGACAAGGAAGGAAGATTCCTGAAGAAGGGTACTGTCAAAGGAGGACTTTTTAAGTATAGTTGATTTATAATATTGACAGGAAAGTGATCAGTTATATATATATAAAAGATCATTTTCCATTATAGGTTATTGTAAGATATTGAATATAGTTCCCTGTGTGATACAGTAAATCCTTGTTTTTTATCTATTTTATGTATGGTAGTTTATATCTGTTAATCCCATATTCCTAATTTATTCCTCCTCCCCCACTTTCCCCTTTAGTAACTATAAGTTTATTTTGTATGTCTGTGAGTCTGTTTCTGTTTTGCATATAGTTTCATTTGTGTTAATTTTTAGATTCCACATATAAGTGATATCATATAATATCTGTCTTTCTGTCTGACTTACTTCACTAAGTATAATATTCTCTAGGTTTATCCATGTTGCTGGAAATGGCAATATTTCAATGATTTTTATGGCTGAGTAATATTCCATTGTGTGTATATATATATGTGTATATATATATATATATACACACATATATATATACACACACAATGTATATATATACACCACATTTTCTTAAGCCAATTGTCTATTGATGGGCTCTTGGGTTGTTTCCGTATCTTGGCTATTGTAAATAGTACTGCTATGAACATTGGGGTGCATGTATCTTTTTGAATTAGAGTTTTCATCTCTTCTGGATATATACCCAGGAGTCGGATTGCTGGATCATAAGGCAGCTCTATTTTTAGTTTTTTAAGGAAACTCCATGCTGTTTTACACAGTGGCTGCACCAATTTACATTCCCACCACAGTGTAGGAGGGTTTCCTTTTCTCCACACCCTCTCCAGCATTTATTATTTGTAGACTTTTGACAATAGCTATTCTGACCAGTGTGAGGTGATACCTCATTGTGGGTTTTAGTTTGCATTTCTCTAATACAGTAAGTCCCCTACATACGAACGAGTTCCATTCTGAGAGCATGTTCATTAAGTCCAATTTGTTCATAAGTCCAACAAAGTTACCCTAGGTACCAACTAACACAATTGGCTACCTAATACTGTACTGTAATAGGCTTATAATATTTTTCACACCAATAATACATGGAAAACAAACACAAAAAATAAAGAACACTTTCTTAATCTTACAGTACAGTACCTTGAAAAGTACAGTACTACAGTACAACATATGGCGTACAGGGCTTGGCACCGAGTGAACAGGCAAGAAGAGTTACTGACTGGAGGAGGCGGGAGGAGGTGGGAGATGGCAGAGCTGAAGGATTGTCAGCAATAGGAGATGGAGGGCAAGCTGCAATCTCACTCATGCCTGATGTTGATGCACAGGTTCTGGTTCCTTGCTGGATTCAGTTCTATCTACCCACTTGAAAAAACGATCCAGGGATGTCTGCGGAGTAGCTCTTTTATTCTTGTCATAGATGACACACGGGAGCACTGGATTGCATTCTGAATGACTGCTGTAACCTTTGGGTACCATTCTGTGTTCAGGTCCTGTGCCTCAAAAACTAACTGTGCCTCCTCAAATAAAGAAAATCTCCTTGCCATTTCCTGCATCGTGAATCTCTTCGGTTCTTCAGTTACTTCTTCTTCCTCTTGTCTCTCTTTGTCCTTTCTCTGGGCCTCCAATTCCATCAGGTCTTCATTAGTAAGCTCCTCATGTTGTACAGCAAGGAGTTCAACAGGTCGTCCTCTTGCAGATCTAGCTCCAGCTTCTTGCTGAGGGTCACTAAGTTGCTGAAGACCTCTTTGGACTCCTCATCCACCTTCCCAAATCCAGGAAAATCATGAACAAACTGTGGGCAAAGTTTCCTCCAAACCCCATTCATGGTGACAGCTGTAACCTCATGCCAAGCAAGTCAATGTTTTTTATGGCCTTGCAGATGTTATATAGTCCTTCCAAAATGGTTGCAAGGTTGTTCCTGATTTGTCACTCACCTTTACTGCCTGCTGAAAAGTGTAATGTAAATAATATTTGAATTTATTTTTGTATATGGTGTGAGGGAGTATTCTAATCTCATTGATTTACATGTAGCTGTTCAGCTTTCCCAACACCAGTTGTTGAAGAGACTATCTTTTCTCTATTGTATATTCTTGCCTCCTTTGTCAGAGATTAATTGACCATAAGTGTGTGGGTTTATTTCTGAGCTCTTTATTCTGTTTCATTGATCTGTATGTCTGTTTTTGTGCCAATACCATGCTATTTTGATTACTGTAGCTTTGTGGTATAGTCTGAGGTCTGGAAGGGTTATGCTTCCAGCTTTGTGCTTTTTCCTTGGGAAAGCTTTGGCAATTCTGGGTCTTTTGTGTTCCATATAAATTTTAGGATTATTTGTTCTAGTTCTGTGAAAAATGTCATGGGTATTTTGATAGGGATTGCATTAAATCTGTAGATTGCTTTGGGTAGTGTAACCATTTTAACAATGGTTAAAAGAGTATGGGATTATCTTTCCATTTCTTTGAATCATCTTCAATTTCCTTTATCTGTGTTTTAGAGTTTTCAGCATATAGGTCTGTCACCTCCTTTATTCCTAGATATTTTCTTTTTTTGATGTGATTTTAAATGGGCCTGCTTTTTCTTACTTTCTCTTTCTGATATTTCATCGTTAGTGTAAAGAAATGCAACCGATTTCTGTATATTAATCTTGTATCCTGCTACCTTGCTGAATTCATTAATTAGTTCTAATAGTTTTGGGGTTGAAACTTTAAGGTTCTCTATATAGAGTATCATGTCATCTGCAAATAGTGACTGTTTTACCTCTTCTCTTCCAATTTGGATACCTTTTCTTTTTCTTATCTGATTGCTGTGGCTAGGATGTCCATTACTTTGTTGAACAGAAGTGGTGGGAGTGGGTATCTTTGTCTTGTTCCTGAATTTAGCAGGAAGGCTTTCAGCTTTTCACTGTTGAGTATTCAGTTGGCTGTGGGTATGTCATAAATGACTTTTATTATATTGAGATATGTTCTCTCTATACCCCTTTTGGTAAGAGTTTTTATTGTGAATGGATGTTGAATTTTGTCAGATGCTTTTTCTGCATCTATTGAGAGGATCATGTGTTTTTTGTCTTTCCTTTTGTTAATGTGGTGTATCACATTGATTGATTTGCATATGTATTTTTAAAATAAATTTATTTATTTAGTTTTGGCTGCATTGGGTCTTTGCTGGTGTGTGTGGGCTTTCTCTAGTTGCGGCAAGTGGGGGCTACTTTTCATTGTGGTGCACAGCCTTCTCATTGTGATGGCTTCTCTTGTTGTGGAGCACAGGCTCTAGACGTGTGGGCTTCAGGAGTTGTGGCACGTGGGCTCAGTAATTGTGGCTCACAGATTTAGTTGTTCCGTGGCATGTGGGATTTTCCCAGAGCAGGGATTGAAACCATGTCCCCTGCATTGGCAGGCAGATTCTTAACCACTGCACCACCAGGGAAGTCCCTGATTTGCATATGTTGAACCATCCTTGTGATCCTAGAATGAATCCAACTCGATCATATTGTATGATCCTTTTTATGCATTGTTGGACTTGGTTTCCTAATATTCTGTTGAGGATTTCTGCATCTATACTCATCAAAGATATTGGCCTATAATCTTCTTTTTTGGTAGTGTCTTTGTCTGGTTTTGGTATCAGGGTGGGGGTGGTGGCTTCATAGAATGAATTTGGGAGTGTTTCCCCTTCTTCAATTTTTTGGAAGAATTTGAGAAGGATAGGTGTAAGTTCTTCTTTGTATGTTTGGTAAAATTCCCCAGTAAAGCCATTCGGTCCTAGACTTTTGTCTGCAGGGAGTTTTTTATTACAGCAGATTTCACTCCTAGTGACTGGTCTATTCAAATTATCTGTTTCTTCTTGACTCAGTTTTGGCAGGCTCTATGTTTCCAGGAACTTGTCCATTTCTTCTAGGTTGTCCAATTTGTTGGCATGTAACTGTTGATAGTGTTCTCTTATGATTTTTTGTACTTCTTCAGTATCAGTTGTTATTTCTCCTCTTTTGTTTCTTATTTTGTTTATTTGGGTCCTCTCTCTGTTCTTATTGGTGAGGCTGGCTAGAGGTTTGTCAATTTTGTTTAACTTTTCAAAACACCAGCTCTTGGTTTTCTTGATCTTTCCTATTGTCTTTTTATTGAGGGGGGGTCCTCTATTTTATTTTTTTCCTCTCTGATCTTCAGTATTTTCTTCCTTCTGCTGACTTTGGGTCTTGTTTGTTCTTATTTTTCTAATTCTTGTAGGTAGTAGGTTAGGCAGTTTACTTGATGTTTTTCTTGTTTCTTGAGGAAGGCCTGTATCGCTATGAACTTCCCTCTTAGAACTGCTTTTGCTGGAGAGTTGGGACCCATGGAATGGGTACCATGCAGTATTGCTTCAACAGGTCTGCATTTGCTCACCGAACCTCATCCCACAGATTTTGTAAGGTTGTGTTTTCATTTCGCTCAAGGTATTCTCTGATTTCTTCTTTTATTTTATTGTTGACCCATTGGATTTTTAGTAGCATGTGGCTTAGTCTTCATGTGTTTGTTCTTTTCCCGTTTTTCTTTCTGTGGTTGATTTCTAGTTTCATACCACTGTGGTCAGAAAAGATGCTTGAAATAATTTCTATCCTCTTAAATTTGTTGAGACTTGTTTTGTAACCTAATATGTGGTCTATCCTAGAGAACATTCCATGCACACTTGAAAAGAATGTGTATTCTGAGTTTTTTTGGATGTAGTGTCTTGTAGATATCAATTAAGTCTGTTCTATTGTGTCATTTAGAAGCTCTTTTGCCTTATTGATTTTCTGTCTGGAAGATCTGTCCATTGATGTCAGTGAGGCGTTAAAGGCTCCCACTATTATTGCATTCCTATCAATTTGTCCCTTTATGTCTGTTAGTATTTGTTTTATATATGTAGGTGCTCCTATATTGGGTGCATAGATGTTAACAAGTCTAATATCCTCTTCTTGTATTGACCCATTTATCATTATATACTGTCTTTCTTTACCTTATAACCTGTCCTTCATTATATTTTTTTCTTTTTAACATCTTTATTGAAGTATAATTGCTTCACAATGGTGTTTTAGTTTCTGCTTTATAACTAATTGAATCAGCTATACATATACATATGTCCCCATATCTCCTTCCTCTTGCATCTCCCTCCCACCCCTCTAGGTGGTCACAAAGCACCGAGCTGATCTCCCTGTGCTATGCGGCTGCTTCCCAATAACTATCTACTTTACATTGGTTAGTATACATAAGTCCATGCCACTCTCTCACTTCTTCCCAGCTTACCCTTCCCCCTCCCCATGTCCTCAAGTCCATTCTCTACATCTGCATCTTTATTCCTGTCCTGCCACTAGGTTCTTCAGAACCATTTTTATTTTTTTATTTTTAATTTTTTTTCGGTTCCATATATATGTGTTAGCATACAGTATTTGTTTTTCTTTCTGACTTACTTCACTCTGTATGACTGTCTCTAGGTCCATCCACCTCACTACAAATAACTCAATTTTGTTGCTTTTTATGGCTGAGTAATATTCCACTGTATATATGTGCCACATCTTCTTTATCTATTCATCTGTCAGTGGACACTTAGGTTGCTTCCATGTCCTGGCTATTGTAAATAGAGCTGCAATTAACATTGTGGTACATGACTCTTTTTGAATTATCGTTTTCATTATCTTTCTTTATGGCCTTTGTTTTAAAGCCTATTTTACTATATGAGCATTGCTACCCCCACTTTCTTGTTGTTTCCATTTGTGTGAAATATCTTTTTCCATCCCCTCACTTTCAGTCCCCTCACCTTGTTTTCCAGTTGATTCTGTAGTTCTTCAAAGGAAGATTTTCTAAATTTGGAAAGACTAAGCATTTTTATACGCTGATGAGAAAGAGCTAGTTGAGAGGGAAGAATGGAAGATTCTGGATGATAAAAAGACCTTGAGAAGAAATGGAATCCAAATCACAGGTAGAACAATTGTCTGTTATAAGAGGAAAGACATTCCCTGTGATGAGAATGAGGGAGAAGGAGAGAATGAGTGTGAATGTAGGTAAAATTTATTTTCACTGTAGGGAAGGTTAGATCATCTACTGAGAGTAAGAGGAACTGGAAGCTGAGAGTCAGAAGCTTGAAGACAGTGGGGAATGTTAGAAATAGGCAGTGGGGACAGTGGCTGGGAGAACCACCCAGTGGAATGCCATAGAATTGCTGAGCAGTGATGAAGTCCAGGTTGAGAATGCAGTCACCAGGAATTTATAGTGGCAATCATCATAGTACTAAACATGGTATGTTATAATTATTCCCAGGCCTCTCTCAGCACATGTGCCTGACAACCTGGTGTATCCACTAAATGTTGAATAAATGAATGGACCCAGTTTAAGTGAGCCCTCCAACTGAAGGGCCACATCTCCTCCACCAACAGAGTTTCATCAACTAAAGCCATTAGAAAGCTATCTTGGGTCTATCTCTCTCTGATATTTTTAGTCTAAAGACATGTTGAGACGGAAAATGCGCTTTCCTCTGCTTTTGTGCAAGTTTGTTATATGTTATATATGTATGCTTTGTGATGCATGTTTGCTGTGTAATGCATGTATACATTCAGTGGTTTTCCAAAGATCACTAGGAAGGGCAGGGCAGAGCTCAGGCTAACTCAGGTCACCTGACTTGCATTCCATATACTGGGATATATGATATGCAATGCGAAACCGTCAAGGAGTTCCAGGTGATACACTAAGCCTTCGATGTTCCCTCCCTCCCTTCCTTCCTTCCTTCCTTCCAGCCTCCCTCCATCTTTCCTCCCTGAGCATGGCAGACCTCTTGGAATCCTTTCTGATCTCCCTACCAAGCTGTCCCCCAGCTTCATTATGTTCAGCCCTCATTTGCACATGCTCTTGACACCTGGTGTTTGGTGGCAGAAATGGCTGATAAAATTCCACCCTGATTAATTTCATGTTTAATCTAACTGATACTTCTGTAGCCTTTGCAAATAACCTCTTTGAACAAAAACTGCAACGGCTCATTCCAAACCCGATCAAAGAGGTATGCATGACTCACAGCCACTAAATAAACATTGATGCCTCATGGCAGTAATATGGCTATTTATATTCAGAGCCTGATTTAACCAGTGGCATTCCTGTAATAAGATAATAAGCATGAGCTGTTTACTACAAAAAAAGGAGAGTCTGTGGTGCTGGTGTTCAATAAAATCCCTTAACAGGCAAATGAGTCTCTGAAATTGGTTGGCAAATACATCCAGAATGAGATGTGCTAATTAGTTGCTGTTACTGCCTTTCTAAAATAAAGAGTTTAGACTTAAATTAGCCCTGAAATTTAGTACAATAAAAAATACTGGATATATGATATCATGTTGAGAGTCTTACAGATTATATCTAATATATGTACAGCAATACAATTAAGAAAAAAGAACTCTGCACATAAATCACTAGATTTTAAACAGAGACTGTCTAAGAAGAGGTTTTAAATGTGAAGAATTAGATATTTGAATCTCAGGTTCAAGTTTTTTTTCTATTCAGAAAGCATTTGTAGATGATCCTCTTGGCTATACGGGCAGAGATATCTATTACTATAAGCACTTTAATTTTTAAATAGAAAGAGCAAAAGAATGCAAGAATTATCTTAATCACATTTGGATACCCTTTAAAAATAGATTAAGCCATTCAGAACCAAGATCACAGAGGGTCTAGGTAAACATGTAGCAGACAGCTGTCTGGATGCCGAAAAAAATACCGGAAGTATCAAGCTTGGGAAGCCTCTCCCAACACCATCCAGCACTGGTTTTCCTCAACTGAGGTAAAAGCAGCAGGCGTGTTGTGCCTGCTCCCTTTCTCCTTCTGCCATCACTCCAGGCAGACCTCTTCCAGCTTCTAAAGATGCATCTTCAAACTTCCATTTTCACTGCTTCCTTCACCAAGCTTGAAGGAGCTGCCTCTATCAGGACTGGCAATTTCAAATAGTGAGATGGTCTCAGAAGACAACCAAACATTATTTCTTTTAAAAAATCAAATATTATATCTAAAAAGTTACGGCCAAGTCATAAGAGGATTCAGCTTGTGTCTCCATCATACTTTTTTCCCTGAAACCAAGTTGAATTCAAGAACCTGTTGTTTGAATTTAGCTGGTTGAGATGATGCTCGTTTTCCCAGAGCAAATGGTCTTTCTTCTTTTAAAGCCAACTAGATGGCAGACAGTGCTGTAGCCCTAGAGTAGTAATGTTTCTAATGTTAGCAATGAGTCGATTCATTCATCTGAGTTCTATTCATCGACAGTTAAACCGACAAAGGTTGATTATTTATGTGCTTTAATTTAGATGTTCAGTCTGCATCAGAGTCTTTAGTTACCAGGGGTAATTGATGATGTACATCTTTGTCTCCACGTCACAGTGGGCCCCAACTCAGGTACCAACGTTTTCAGCTAATACTGAGACCTAGAATTGTTAGGGACACTCTCATATAATCTAGCAAATAATTGATATTATAAACAGAACCCTGAGTCATGAACATGTGGTCTTCCCTATATTTTTCAACAGTATTACTTAAGGTTCTCTTGAAACCAATTCTGGACTAGCTTAAGACAAAAGGGAATTTACTTGAAAGGATATTAGCAATTTTATAAAAGGCAAGGATGACTTGAATAGCT
The DNA here is from genome assembly GCF_964270905.1 of Leucopleurus acutus. Classification (NCBI taxonomy): domain Eukaryota; kingdom Metazoa; phylum Chordata; class Mammalia; order Artiodactyla; family Delphinidae; genus Leucopleurus; species Leucopleurus acutus. The sequence continues at coordinate 64,003,103 of NC_139142.1, read as the reverse complement.
GTGCCTCAGAAGCGCAAGAACAGCAGCAATTCCGGAGACGTGAAAACAAGAGCTTCTGGGCTTATTCTGCTATTTTTGTAGCTCTGAGACTAACATCTCCTGGTTCCTTTGTTTCTTTTTTAAGATTCCGTGTTCTTAGACAAGAAAATCTGGTTGGTCCAGCTGCGCTCAAACAAATGACCTGAACAAATCAGTTATGACTAACAAAGAGGGGAGGTCAGGGTCACATGGCATAGACATGGCTTCCGTGCAAGTCCCCAGAGACTTGGAGGATAGTTGTCAAATGGGCAGCAAACCAAAGGGTCCTCTATACCAGTGCTCCTCCAAGTGCTGGTCCCCAAAAATGTCTGCTGTCAATCCAGGAGGGTACTGTACAAGGAGCAGGCACCAGAATCGAAATCAACACATTGCTTATTTCATTGAGAAAATCTTGCTATTAAAAAATCATCAGTTGAACTAAACAGTGTGCTAGTGACAAAGCTGGGTTATGTCCTGGTGCAGCATGTCTCACCTCCTCATGGACCAGTAGTGAACAATTTGTGGCCCACCCTTGAATAGCAGTCTCTTCTCTTCAGCCCTTGCCTGACTTTATGGGACTCATACCAGAGCAATCAAGAACATAGACTTTGGGCTTCCCTGGTGGCACAGTGGTTAAGAATCCACCTGCCAATGCAGGGGACATGGGTTTGAGCCCTGGCCCAGGAAGATCCCACATGCCATGAAGCAACTAAGCCCATGCCCTACAACTACTGAGCCTGCGTTCTAGAGCCCGTGAGCCACAACTACTGAGCCTACAAGCCACAACTACTGAAGCCCGTGCGCCTAGAGCCTGTGCTCTGCAACATGAGAAGCTACTGCAATGAGAAGCCTGCGCACCACAGCAAAGAGTAGCCCTGCTCGCCGCAACTAGAGAAAGCCTGCACACAGCAACAAAGACCCAACACAGCCAAAAACAAATAAAATAAAATAAAATTAATTTTTAAAAAAAAGCTTTTAAAAAAAGAACACAGACTTTGAAGCTACTGGGTTTCAGTTCTCACTATCCTGAGTAGCTGAATGACCTTGGGCTAATGAATACCCCAAGCCTCACTTTCATCATCTAAGTTGGAGGTAACAATACCACCATATTTGTCAGGACTCCTTTAATTGCAGGCAGCAGAAAATAAAGTCATTAAATTAAACCAGATGAAACTGTTGACATCCAATCTGCAAAAATGGCAATTTTATTGTGGTTCAAACTAACAGCTTAAGCTAAAAATGATTTTATTGGCTTATGAAGCTGGCAACTATAACAGTGGAATAGGTAGCACACACATCTGAATCTAAGGCTCAGATGAATAAAGAGAAGCCCTCTCTTTTTCAGCAACCAGAATTGGATCATGTGGCATAGAATGACGCTAATTGGCCCTACTTGGGTCATGCTCCCAACCCTCCAGCCCAATCACTGTCAAAAAAGACACGAAGTTTCTCGATGGGCCAGGCTTAGGTCATGTGCTTGGGAGTAAGCAGGGCACTATGATTAATAGATTGACGGGTCTGTCAGATAAATCCTTTCTGTTTTGTTTGGCCATAACCCTAGGGCCTAGCACATAATAGGTGTCCCCCAAATTAGGTAAATAAATGATTGGGGAGGGCGTATTGTGCAACCTCTTCAGTCAAAAGAGGGGACAGACGAAAGCATTAGAATCGCATGATAAATGCCTACACCATATGGTTGTTGTGAAGATCACACAAGAATATGATGCGTATGGGACAGGGCCTAGCACATGGGGGCACTTTTATTGGCCACATAGATCAGGTCAGCATGGGAGCCCACTTCTTCCATGCAGTGACTTGCACATAACAGGCACCCAGGTTTTTTGATTGACTGGATGAGCTAATAAGTGAACTCACGAATAGACAATGAGCAATCTGGATCCTGTATTTTCCTTTGGAAAAGTTCTTTACCCTATGACAATTTTGATTTTGTCTGGTTTTCCTACAAACAACCAGACACGAATCACACGATCAATAGGGCAAGAGCAGGGCTTCCCTGGTGGCGCAGTGGTTGAGAGTCCGCCTGCCGATGCGGGGGACACGGATTTGTGCCCCGGTCTGGGAAGATGCCACATGCCGCGGAGCGGCTGGGCCCGTGAGCCATGGCCGCTGAGCCTGCGCGTCTGGAGCCTGTGCTCCGCAACGGGAGAGGCCACAACAGTGAGAGGCCCGCGTACCGCAAAAAAAAAAAAAAAAAAAAAAAAAAAATTAAGAGAAATTAAGAGAGAGTAATTGTGAAGAGACGATGGAAGGTCTCTGGCTTCTATCAGATCCAGTGAGGCAGAGAGAGGGCTAGATACTGCCCCTTGGTCCTCAGCTTCTACTGCCACCTTTTTCTATGCTCCCCCCTGGATCACAGGGACTGGAAAGGCATAAAGCCCTATTTTCCCAATTCCCTTTCTGCTAGGGTTCTAGATGAGATTTAGCTTCTGCTGATAAAATGCACTCATGTGCAGAGAAGAAGTAGGGTCATTCTCTCTGGGCAGTGGTGACCGGTGAGCATGCTCCCACAAACACAAGCTTTTGCAGTGGCCACCCTCCACATTACACTGTCTGATGACCAACCTAATGGGTATTGGGCAGCTGTCATGCTGGCAGCATTTTCCTGACCTCTGGGTGATAGTAGAGAGTAGACAGAAGAGAGAAGAAAGGCACTGCATTCAGTGAGGTGGACTGAGTTGCATGCCCTTGGCTGGAAGAGCTCCAGCTTCTTATCCCCACATTTTCTCCCCCCAAAAATAGGGTCACATGATTGAGACACTACTTCTTATAAATAAACTTTAAAATGAGATTGTATTAGAATGACTGCTGTTCGCAAATCAATCGATGTAACCCATCATACTAATAAACTCGAGAGGAAAAGTCACCTGTTTGTATCAACTGATATAGAAAAAGCATTTGATCAAAATTCAATGCCCATTCATGATAAAAACTCCCAGAAAAGTAAGATAGCAGTAAACTTTCTCAATTTGATAAAGAACATTTACAAAAAACTTACAGCTAACATTATATTTAATTGTAAAGGACTGAATGCTTTCCTCCTAAGCTCAGGTCCAAGGTAAGGATGTCTGCAAAGATGTCTGCTCCCTCCACTACTATTCAGCCATGATCTAGCCAACTCAATAAGGCAAGAAAAAGAAATAAAAGGCACACAGATACAAAAGGAAGAACTAAAACTCCCTGTATTTGCAGATGCCATTATGGTCTGCATAGAAATCCCAAGGAATCTTAAAAAAAATTCCTTGAACTAATAAGTGCATTCAGCAAGTTCACTGACAACAAGATCAACATAAAAAATCAATTGTAACAATGGAAAAATTAATTGTATTTCTATATCCTAACAGTGAATACACGGGAACAAATTAAAAACACAAAACCATTTATTATCACTCAAAAAATACAGCAATGGAGTGACTGCTATTCACAGGTCTCTCAGCTGCTAGAGAGCTCTCCACCCTGACTCTAGTAAAGAGGTCAGGAAACCTTGAGTAAGGTTGGAGGTATTAATTTCGGGCAGTTAATTACATTCTTTTAGCAACCATCTCCCTGAAGTTTTCACTGGGCAAATCCTTCAGGAGGACATCCCCATTAGCTATTCATTTTTCTTCCTCACTGACTGGAGAATGAAGTGACTGTTGGCTGTGTCACACAACTCGTTGATATTCACCCCTGGGTGAAGTGATCCTCAAATAATTACCAAATGTAGTTCAGGTAACTGAATTAGTGAATTACCTTAGCTCCTTTGAGATGAAAGACTCTTTAGGAATGTGAAATACTTCCACTCTTTGTTATTTATGACATGAACAATGAAAGAACCCAAAGTAGTATTCAATATGCTCCAGGAATGGGATGACTAAAATTAAAGAATGCAATTGGTTTTCATTTTCCATATTTTTCATTTTCTCTCCTTTTCATTTCAATAGTCAGGACTGACTATGACAAGACATCAAATCCCCTCTGATGTTAATAAGGCATCAACTATGGAGCTCTGGGAAGAGAAAAATTCAGCTGAAGTGTGACAAGTACGTGGTTCTCCTCCTTCCTGTGATTTATTACCATTTCCTCTCACCCACCCTATGACACTACTCTACAGGTGAAAACCTCCTCCCTTGCTTTGTTTTCTTCTGCCTTAGTCTAATTTGCCAAATTTAAGAGTCTCAACTACTCTTCCACCCTTCAGACAAACAACTGCTCCCATCAGTGGTCTCCCATCAGAGAAATGCAGGATGCCCTCGGCTTAGTGCTCTGCCCTGGGTGCGAAGAAGACAGAAGCCTAGAGGCAAACCCCAGGCAGACAGCTTGACCTGGGGTGGGAGGAGTGGGAAGTGGTGGAGATGGGGCTGAGGTTGGCAAATCAAGGCCCAGTCTACCTGAGGTTGGTAGAGGGATGAAGATGGTGGCGGAGATGCTAGGCTCTACTCATGCCGGATATGGGTGTACTGCATTTATTGAATCCAATTTACAGTTATTCATTTTTAGTTTTCATTTTTTAAAGCATTAAGCGTTTTCTATTTCTCTCTCTTTTCAAATATCTTTTTAAGTGTAATGTATTTATTTTGGAACGGGAATAGGTAATACATTCACATAGTTCACAATTCAAAAAGCATTCAGTAATATACAGTGAAGACTCCCTCCCACCTACATGCTCCAGCCACTCAGCTCTCCTTTCAGAGGCACCAGCATCATCAACTTCCTACTTCTCCTTGCAGAAATATATAAGCAAATTTGTATAAGGCATCCCCTCACCATCTTTTATTTACACACATGATAACTCACTATTCTGTTCTGTACTATGCTTTTCTCACATAATATATCTTAGAGATCATTCCACACCAGTACACAAAGACCTCTTCAATCTTTTTTTCTAATAAATAGTAATCCATTATGTTAACGTATCTTCATTTGTCTAACCACTCTCCCATTAATGATCATTTCCATTATTTCCAATTTTTTGATACTACAAACAGTGCTGTAATGATTAACCTGTCAATAAGTGATTTCCACATATAGGAGTATGTCTGTAATTTAATAGAATTGCTACTAACAGAATTATTATAAATAATTCCTGTAAATAGAATTGCTAAATCAAAGATTATGTATTTGTAATTTTGATAGATATTGCCAAATTGCAAATACATGTCACCTGACGCAACATCCTTTGCCCATTTTTCTATTGCATTATTGGGTTTTTTCTTATTGATTGTGTAGCAATGACTTCAAATATGTTTCCTAATTTGTCCATTGACTTTTGACTCAGCTATGATTGTTTTTGCATGGATACATTTTTAAAAACATGATTGAGTTTTTCAATCTTTTCCTTTATGAGTGCTATAATTTGTGTCATATATTTAAAGGTTTTCTTCAGTCATAAATTACAACAAGAAAATCTTTTATGTTTTTTTCCTATTTTTATGGTTTTATATTTTTCTATTTAAAATCTGTAACCCATCTGGAATTTATTTGGTAAGATTTGAGGTACGGCTCCAATTTTAATTATGTATTTATTGTTACAGCTAACTACCCTGTTGTCCAAACATCATTGATAAAAATCCAGTGTTCCCAGTGATTTGTAATGAGACCTTTAGCATATGCTAAATCCCTATTTGTTTTGGGGTCTACTTCTTGATTTTCTATTCTGTTTTATCTCTCTATTCATGTACCAGTGGCATCCCAGTTTGATTTTTAAGAACGTAACTAAAAGGAATTGTACTTCAATTTTTTAAACTTTATGTATCTCCTTAAAGCAACTCTTCCTTTGGGTCAGTGATCCATGGAAACAAGGTTTCCTGTCTGTGTCTCACAACATTGTTTACCTTCCCTCAGATAGCTCAGGACTAGATTTTTCTTAATCTTCCAGGAAATGAAATTTAGCCTCTACCATCTGAGTGGCATAGTCAAATGAATGGCATAACCTTGGGCTTATGAGATGACCATAGGAATAGCATATTTTACTTTTCCAAATCCTGGTGCATAACAGGGTCACAAGGAACAGGCTCTTTTATTCCTGTGGCCATCGCTTTAAAATAAAGTTGTATACTTAATGAATATTTACTATACGGCAAGTTGCTTCGGTGAGGATGCTTTTGGCTTCAAGTCATAGAAACAGATTCAAACAGCCTTTCACAATAAGGAAATGCATGAACTGCGGTAACTAGTTCTCAAGGAGTAGGGGGTTGGACAGGCAGTGGCAGTAGCCTGGCCATGTCATTACAGATCCAGCCTCTTACCATTTTGTGTTCCTCCATCCTCAGTCATTGGGTCCATTCTCAGGCCGATGGCAAGATGGCTTTGGCATTTCCAGGTATCCTCTGCAGACATGAAAACACCCTGAGAAAGAGACAGCAGCTCGTTTTGTTCTCTTTCTTAGGAGCAAGGGAACATTTCCCTGAAGTCTCCCATGTGTGATTGGTCAGAATTGGGTGACATTCCCATTCCCCAATCAATCACTGACAACAGGAATGTGATTAGCTTAAGGCCAATCAGACCCACCCCTGGGCTGGCCAAGGGTGAGTTCCCTCCAAGGCACATGGCTGCTTGAAGAGGGTGAACATTTGCACAAAACCTGGATTCTCATAGTAACGGAAGTGGGTAATGGTTGCTGACAATGAGTCTGCCTCATCCCTCTCTCTCTTTCTCTCTCCTGACTGGTTTCCTTTGCAAGACATCCAACAATGTCCCCCTTCACACACACTTAGTGTTTGGTCATGTATTAACTGCAAACTGAAGAATTCAATAAACACTCATTGAACTCATACTATACGCCCAAAATGTGTGAGGAGCTGAGGACTAGAAGAAGGAAAGACAGGGATCCTGATCTCAATGATGTCACGGGAGAGGCAGAAAATTAAGGAATTCCTTAATTCCTTAGTACAGTGATAGGTGCTATGTATTGATACGTAACTTAAGGGTGCTATGGGAGTTCTAAAAAATGAGTAACTTCACGGGGAACTTCATGGTAAAACAAATGGAATATTCCAGCTGAGCTTTGAAAGATAAGTAGGTAATCAAGGAAGAAGAACATTCAGGCAGGGAAATTAGCTAGTACCAAGGACCAAGAAGGCATTGGCCTGGCATGCTCAGGTTACTATATGTGTTCTTTATGTCAAGCTATTAAGTGAACATGGCAGTGAGGCACCGTTTTAGCCAAAGAATGAAGGTGCCTGCGGGGAGTTTAGAGGCCTGGTTTGCAACTTTGGTTTTTACTGTTTAAGACACATCATCAGTGGATACCATCTCTAAGAAGTTCTGAGAGAGGTTAAAGCTAATTGCAGCATTCAAACACAAAGAGCAGATTATTAATCAACTTTCTGAGGTGACAGACCACCTCTCAGAGACCCCTAAATCTTTCTTTCACTTCACAATCAAGCTTCTTGCAAACGATATCCATACTAGCATTCTTCTCACCTCCATTCATTCCTTAACCTCAACCCACTGAGGTTAGCAATATGATAGCTGTTCCTGCTAAGGTCACCAGAGGCCTCAATAAACTGTGAGACACAAAATAGAATAAAACCAACAACAACAACAATAAACCCTCTTACATCCTACCTCCCAATCACATGAACTATTTATAATTCACAAATTACATTGGTTAAGACATTTAGAGACCCCGGGCACTGAAAGTATGAATTCTTTGTCCCACTGCAGTATAAAATTAAAAGCAATCCTATTGTAAGTAGAGCTGCAATGAACATTTTGGTACATGACTCTTTTTGAATTATGGTTTTCTCAGGGTATATGCCCAGTAGTGGGATTGCTGGGTCATATGGTAGTTCTATTTGTAGCTTTTTAAGGAACCTCCATACTGTTCTCCACAGTGGCTGTATCAATTTACATTCCCACCAACAGTGTAAGAGGGTTCCCTTTTCTCCACACCCTCTCCAGCATTTATTGTTTCTAGATTTTTTGATGATGGCCATTCTGACTGGTGTGAGATGATATCTCATTGCAGTTTTGATTTGCATTTCTCTAATGATTAGTGATGTTGAGCATTCTTTCATGTGTTTGTTGGCAATCTGTATATCTTCTTTGGAGAAATGTCTATTTAGGTCTTCTGCCCATTTTTGGATTGGGTTGTTTGTTTTTTTGTTATTAAGCTGCATGAGCTGCTTATAAATTTTGGAGATTAATCCTTTGTCAGTTGCTTCATTTGCAAATATTTTCTCCCATTCTGAGGGTTGTCTTTTGGTCTTGTTTATGGTTTCCTTTGCTGCGCAAAATATAACTGATTCATTTTGTTGTGAAGCTGAAACTAACATACCATTGTAAAGCAATTATACTCCAATAAAGATGTTTTTTAAAAAAAAAAAAAAGATGATTCAAAGAAATGGAAAAAAAAAAAGCAATCCTAAATCATAATTTTTTCCATAAGGGCTTCATTTTTTTAAATAAATCATATTCTTTCAAAAAAAAATCTTTCTCTGGACCCCTGCTTTGTTGCTTATTTAAGCATATGCCCACCAGCGGAGTAATCCAGCAATAAAGATATTCATACCTTGTTTGTAGTAGGTTAAATGACGTCCCCCCCAAAAGATATATTCACCCAGAACCTCAGAATGTGACCTTATTTGGAATAAGGGCCTTTGCAGATGTAATTAAGGTGAAGATCTCTAGACAGATGATCCTGGATTAGGGTGGGCCTTAAATCCAATGATTTGGATTTAAGAGAAAGAAACAGAGAATCACAGAGACATGTGGGGAGAACACCACATAAAGATGAAGACAGAGATTGGAGCAATGCATCTACCAGCCAAGGAATGCCAAGAATTACTGAAACCCCCAAAGCTAGGAGAGAAACACGGAACAGATTCTCCCTCAGAGCCTCCAGAAGGAACCAACCATGCTGCCACCTTGATCTGAGGCTCCTGGCCTCCGGAACTGTGAGAGAATAAATGTATGTTGCTTTAAGTCATTCAGTTGTAGTAATTTGTTACGGCAGTCCTAGGCAACTAATACATTACTCCGTAACAATCTGAATTAAAATCAGGTAACTTTTGATTATAAGAAACTCAGGAAGAGAGGAATTTATTTCAAAGAACTGCAATCTCACAGGACACAGAGATGAGAAATTAAGCCTCCTGCTTTTGGAGCTGGGAACCAGGGCGGGGAAGGAAAGTGACTGTCCATCACTCAAAGTCATCTAATAAACTCTCTCGTATTGCTCCCTCTGGGAGTCATCCCATGCTGTCCCCTGGCTGTCTTCCTTTGCTTCATCACTCTCTGGGCGCGTGTGGCTCTTCCAGGTGACTTCAGCCCCAGTCTCTGTAAATCTCAAGTTTGTTCCCCACATCTAACTGACTTTGTCTCTCAGCAGCCCAATTACAAATTGTCATGTGAGAAACTGGGTTGGCTCAACTTAGAGTTACCTAAGGGCTAGACCCCCGACGAGCCATCCGGTGCCCATCGCTGGCCCAGTTATAGCACATGAGAGGTGGAGCCCCGTGGCATGCGTGCTGTGCCTTCCAGCCTTTGGGCAGAACTCCCACTGCAGAGGTCACAGTGGTGCAGGCAAAACTTGGCCCCTCTGGTGCAATCTGGTCATTTTTCTCCCTCCCTCGCTAGACTATGAACCCCTAGAGGGCAAGAATAGAGGTCGCAGTGCCTGGGACATGGTAGATTTTCAAGGTGAGTCGGTTAAATGCAAAGGAAGTAGTGGAGCTTTGTAGAATTGCAAGAAAAAGGTAAATGTTTACACCGCTTTCTCTGTTCTTTCTTGACAAAGTGGTCATTTTAAAGCTGACGTCCTTTCCTTACCTCTTTCTCAGAAATAGCAAAGAGACTATCTCTGGATATTTGATAAAAGGGCACTCACAAAGCCACACAACCTCACTGCGGTCCCTGATCAGTGGATCTAAGGTAAACAGTTCCCTTACCTCTTTCTCTCTCTCCACTGGTGTCCAAACTCCCTAATCTTTTGGCTGGTGCTATGATCCTTCTTGACAGAGAGCTCAGGGAAAGAGGTTGTTTGAGCCATCCTTTGCCTGTTTTTCCTTTTCTTTTCTTCCCTTTTAAAAAAAATGGATTTTTCCCCACAGAGATCTTTTTTCCCAAATTTTTAAAAATTTAAGTATAGTGATTTACAACGTTGTATTCGTTTGAAGCTTACAGCAAAGTGAGTCAGCAAAAAAAAATATATAGATAGATAGATAGAGAGAGAGAGAGAGAGAGAGAGAGACAGAGAGAGACAGAGAGAGAGAGAGAGAGAGACAGAGAGACAGAGAGACAGAGAGATCTTATTTTGACAACACAATCTGGTGTAACATTCTTTCAGGAGACTGCTTAGTTTCTAGAAACTCTTCCTTTGCTTTAGCTACAGCTAGTTTGTTGAGACCCTTTTGCTAATAGCCTCTCCCTCAGGTCTAAACTTCCCCAAGTACACAGTGCTGGGCCAGGGCCTGGTGGAGATCAGAAATAAAAAAGGACCAGAAGACATAACCTCAGTCACTGCAGATCTCGCAAAGCATGGGGCACCCGGCTGGGCCAATCCAGAGAGGGCGCAGGAATCCTCAGGGGCGTCATCTGCATGAGATTTGCAAACCAAAAGGATCATCATCCTGGAACCCACACTTCTCAGTCAGGTGGGGAAAAGCTGATCATTCTTGTGCTAATCAGATGGACAGGTTTAGCTGAGGCAGGGAAGGAGAGAAAGGGGATAATTCCTGAAACCATTCTCTTTCTTCCAAGTCCAGCAGCCCTCCTGGCTCAACTGAAGGCCCCCCAAATTGTCACTAAAGCTGCCCCAAAGGAGAAATATTGGAAAGGGAGCATATGTAGGGACCTTTTAAAACCCTGCAAGGCATTGACATCATGATTCCTTCTGTGATGAATCAGAAGTACAGAAAACTGAGTAAAATATTTTGTTCCCAAACTGGAGCCGTTTCTAAATTTAAATGTCAATCATCTCTTCTCTTCCATGTATGTACCAGCAAGAGGCAGCCATGGGTGCTGTCAAAAGACTGCGTAGAGATTGGTTCAACATGGCGAAGTAGAAGGACATGCGCTCACTCCCTCTTGCGAGAGCACCAGAATCACAACTAACCACAACCACTGGGTGGGTGACTCACAAGCTAGAAAACAATTATACCACAAAAGTCCACCCACTGGAATGAAGGTTCTGAGCTCCACGTCAGGTTTCCCAACCTGGGGGTCTGGCAACAGGAGGAGGAATTCCCAGAGAATCAGACTTTGAAGGCTAGCAGGATTTTGACTGTAGGACTTCAACAGGTCTAGGGGAAACAGAGACTCCACTCTTGGAGGGCACACACAAAGTAGTGTGTGCATCAGGACCCGGGGGAAGGAGCAGTGACCCCATAGGAGACTAAATCAGACCTACCTGCTAGTGTTGGAGGGTCTCCTGCAGAGGCGGGGGGTGGCTGTGGCTCACTTGCGGGATAAGTACACTGGCAGCAGAAGTTCTGGGAAGTACTCCTTGGTGTGAGCCCTCCCAGAGTCCATTAGCCCCACCAAAGGGCCTGTAGGCTCCAGTGCTGGGTTGCCTCAGGCCAAACAACCAAAAGGGATGAACTCAGCCCCATCCATCAGCAGACAAGCAGATTAAAGTTTTACTGAGCTCTGCCCACCAGAGCAACACCCAGCTGTACCCACCACCAGTCCCTCCCATCAGAAAGCTTGCACAAGCCTCTTAGACAGCCTCTTGCCTCACTCACCAGAGGGCACATAGAAGCAAGAAGAACTACCATCCTGTAGCCCGTGGAATGAAAACCACATTTGCAGAAAGACAGACAAAATGGAAAGGCAGAGGACTATGTAGCAAATGAAGGAACAAGATAAAACCCCAGAAAAAGAAACTGAACGAAGTGGAGATATGCAACCTACCAGAAAAGGAATTCAGAATAATGATAGTGAAGATGATCCAGGACCTTGGAAAAAGAATGGAGGCAAAGATCGAGAAGATGCAAGAAATGTTTAACAAAGACCTAGAAGAATTAAAGAACAAACAAACAGAGATGAACAATACAATAACTGAAATGAAAAATACACTAGAAGGGATCAATAGCAGAATAACTGAGGCAGAACGGATAAGTGACCTGGAAGGCAGAATGGTGGAATTCACTGTTGCGGAACAGAATAAAGAAAAAAGAATGAAAAGAAATGAAGACAGCCAAGGAGACCTCTGGGACAACATTAAACGTACCAACATTCGCATTATAGGGGTCCCAGAAGGAGAAGAGAGAGAGAAAGGACCAGAGAAAATATCTGAAGAGATTACAGTCAAAAACTTCCCTAACATGGGAAAGAAAATAGCCACCCAAGTCCAGGAGCACAGAGAGTCCCAGGCAGGATAAACCCAAGGAGAAACAGGCTGGGACACATAGTAATCAAACTGACAAGAATTAAAGACAAAGAAAAATTATTAAAAGCAACAAGGGAAAAACAACAAATAACATACAAGGGAACTCCCATAAGGTTAACAGCTGATTTCTCAGCAGAAACTCTACAGGCCAGAAGGGAGTGGCCTGATATATTTAAAGTGATGAAAGGGAAGAATCTACAATCAAGATTACTCTACCCAGCAAGGATCTCAATCAGATTCAATAGAGAAATCAAAAGCTTTACAGACAAGCAAAAGCTAAGAAAATTCAGCACCACTAAGCCAGCTCTACAACAAATGTTAAAGGAACTTTTCTAAGTGGGAAACACAAGAGAAGAAAAGGACCTACAAAAACAAACCCAAACCAATTAAGAAAATCATAATAGGAACATACATATCAATAATTACCTTAATTGTGAATGGATTAAATGCTCCAACCAAAAGACACAGGCTCACTGAATGGATACAAAAACAAGATCTGTATATATGCTGTCTACAAGAGACCCACTTCAGACCTAGGGACACATACAGACTGAAAGTGAGGGGATGGAAAAAGATATTCTATGCAAATGGAAATCAAAAGAAAGCTGGAGTAGCAATACTCATATTAGATAAACTAGATTTTAAAATAAAGAATGTTATGAGACAAGGAATGACAATGCATAATGATCAAGGGATCAATCCAAGAAGAAGATATAACAATTTTAAATATATATGCACCCAACTTAGGAGCATCTCAATACATAAGGCAAATGCTAACAGCTATAAAAGAGGAAATCGACAGTAACACAATGATAGTGGGGGACTTTAACACCTCACTTACACCAATGGACAGATCATCCAGACAGAAAATTAATAAGGAAACACAAGCTTTAAATGACACAAAAGACCAGATAGATTTAATTGATATTTATAGGACATTCCACCCCAAAACAGCAGATTACACTGTCTTCTCAAGTGCACATGGAACATTCTCCAGGATAGATCACATCTTGGGTCACAAATCAAGCCTCAGTAAATTTAAGAAAACTGAAATCATATCAAGCATCTTTTCTGACCACAACACTATGAGCTTAGAAATCAATTAAAGGGGAAAAAACCGTAAAAAACACAAACACAATGAGGCTAAACAATACGTTACTAAATAACCAAGCGATCACAGAAGAAATCAAAGAGGAAATCAAAAAATACCTAGAGACAAATGATAAAATGAAAACACAACAATCCAAAACCTATGGGATGCAGCAAAAGCAGTTCTAAGAGGGAAGTTTATAGCAATACAATCCTACCTCAAGAAACAAGAAAAAATTCAATTAAACAATCTAAACTTATACCTAAAGGAACTAGAGAAAGAAGAGCAAACAAAACCCAAAGTTAGTAGAAGGAAAGAGATCATAAAGATCAGAGCAGAAATAAATGAAATAGAAACAAAGAAAACAATAGCAAAGATCAATAAAACTAAAAGCTGGTTCTTTGAGATGATAAACAAAATTGATAAACCTTTAGCCAGACTCATCAAGAAAAAAAGGCAGAGGACTCAAATCAATAAAATTAGAAATGAAAAAGAAGAAGTTACAACAGACACCGCAGAAATACAAACCATCCTAAGAGACTACTACAAGCAACTCTATGCCAATAAAATGGACAACCTGGAAGAAATGGACAAATTCTTAGAAAGGTATAACCTTCCAAGACTGAACCAGGAAGAAATAGAATATATGAACAGACCAATCACAAGTAATGAAATAGAAACTGTGATTAAAAATCTTCCAACAAACAAAAGTCCAGGACCAGATGGCTTCACAGGTGAATTCTATCAAACATTTAAAGAAGAGCTAACACCCATCCTTCTCAAACTCTTCCAAAAAATTGCAGAGGAAGGAACACTCCCATACTCATTCTACAGGGCCACCATCACCCAGATACCATAACCAGAAAAGGATACTACAAAAAAAGAAAATTACAGACCAATATCACTGAAGAATATAGATGCAAAAATCCTCAACAAAATACTAGCAAACAGAATCCAAGAACACATTAAAAGGATCATACGCCATGATCAAGTGGGATTTATCCCAGGGATGCAAGGATTCTTCAATATACGCAAATCAATCAAAGAGATACACCATATCAATAAATTGAAGAATAAAAACTATATGACCGTCTCAATAGATGCAGAAAAAGCTTCTCTTTTTTTCACACCCAAATTTATTTTTATTTTGCATACATAGGAAACATGACCCTATGAAAAGAACAAAAAAGAGAAATGAGCCAAGTGTTACAAGATGAAAAGCATGCACCAATCTGCTCCCAGTTCACTCCTAGCCACACACTCAATGGAACTCTATGGAACTTCACACACCAGGAGCTGGACTGGCTCCACGCAGTGGGCACTGTCCACTGACAGCACGGGGGGAAACAGAGTGGGCAGGAAATGTCACTGAGAGTGGAATTTCCACACACAGTGTCACTGCCCACAGTAGTGGATTCTCACTCAGGTTCAAGGGAAAACAAAATTTATCTCACACAAACATGAATATAAAATCTTTGAGTGCTACCTAAATCATTCAGTCTCAAGATCATTTGCTATCAAAAAGATAAACAAAATTTCATCATGGACATTTGGGTGCCTACTCAGCTGCACCCAATCCAACGCCAGGGGCAGCTCTCGGGTGCTTCCTCATCAGAACAGTAAAGGGAGAAACTGGACCTGAAAATGCAAAACGAATGACCTGGAGGAAGAGGAACTTTTGGACCCATGTAGTTGTCCTGGGTTGTAAACAGCAAATGTTGCACTTTGTTATCTCATTCGAATCAAGGACTTGAGTGTGGGAGGTACTGAAGTTGGGGACAGGAGTTCAGAGGTCACACTCGGGGGTCAAAGACACCAGCAGCAGCATCCGTGTTCACAGACTGTTTCCATGGTGTTCGCCTGGCTCCAAGAGCATCCCGTGGAATTCCCGGGGAGGCCTCCAGACTTTCCATCCTTAGAAAAGGTAAGTCACCATGGCCCCATCCTGATTCCTCACTCCTACTCCATAGACATGTCCCAGTAGAGCAGGGACAGGGTGACTAGGGCTAGGGAATGAAAACCCTCAGTATCCACTCCAGTGAGGTGCCCTCGTGCTCAAGTTCAATGAGTGACAACTTCTCAAGAGGCTCTGTTTAGTTCATTTCAAAAAGAAGCACCCTACCCCCACCCCCCACCACTACGCATACAGGGACCTACATGTCTTGGCTATGTGGCTTTGCCCTTCCTATACATGACCTGTCAGGTCTCAATCTGGGTTTAAATACATGATCGTGGGCATTACTCACTATGCAGAAGAGCAGGACTCGGGCCCCCTAACAACTCCAGGACTACCTGTGATCCCAGGGCCAGAGAGGTTTCTGAGCCAGGGTTTGCATTTCCAACCAGATCTTCTTTATTCTAATTTTGATTAACTCCTCAGTGAAATCTATTCAGTCCTTTTTGAAGAGATCTCTCTGCAGTCCTGGGGTTTTGCGTTCCCGTCTTTTTCTTAGCAAGCTCTTCCTCTTCAGAGCCTGGCATAGACCTGCTGAGATCAATCAGCCAGGGCCCAGGCCTGCCCAACCCAGGCTTAAGCCACGGACTGCGCCCTGCTGGGACACCTCTCTCCAGGGGCTGATGTGGCTTCCCAGCCGGATGTGCCTCTCTGCTTTGAAAGTGTCCATCACAACCCACCATCAGAGCTACCTCAGGGGAGGGCGCAGAGGTGCCTGGCCGTGATCACAGGCCAGAGAGCTGCTGACGTCCAGGAAGGACTCCGAGTCTGACCTCAGGACAGGACTCCACACCACCTTCCACAGGACACACTAAAAAGGGCTCGAACATTTTTCTCCCCAGTCAGACCAAGAGCTCATCAAATGCAATGTCCAGTTTGAGGCAGGGGGCAATTTCCCATGAATTTAAATAACTTTCTTTAGTGATTTTCAGATAACTATAGACATCAATGTAGCCTCATTCTGGATCCCCATCTCCTTGAGGTGCAAGCCATACCCAGGGCTCTCCCAGCCCTGGCTGTGCAGAGGGCAGCTCTGGTCTTCAGGAAGGGGATGGAGAAGAGAGGGCTCAGAGGATGTGCCACCAACGCCTGTTTCTCTGACAGCTTTTTGAAGAGGAAGACTGTCCAGCATGGGGCTCACACAGCTGGCCCTGTGGGGCCTTGCTTCCGATGCGCCGCCTGCCATGTGCGGGGCCTTCCGGGTGGCGCAGGCCCCTGCTCCCGTTCACGCATACTCACCTCCACGTGCCCTGTCTCACCTTCCGCCAGGGTCTCTCCCCTGAGGGTCTGGGCACACCACCCTAGGGGGTCAACCCTTGGGACTCTCCACTCAGCCAGAGCACAGATTACATTGGAAACAGAAGCAACAGAGGAGACACGGGGTGAATTCAAATCCTGGTCCTCCAAGGGAAACCTGAAAGGAAGCTGTGCTTGCTTTGAAGATATCAAAAAGGAATTTGCCCTTTAGTGGCTCATAAGACCATTCCTGGAAGTGAACAGTGATGGGGCCAGGGAGGGCGAGTGACAGCCTCTCCGGCCAGTTGCACAGGCAGGTGCCAGGCAGCTCCCAGCCACTTGGCCTTCACCACCTGTTCATATGCGGGCAGGGCGTGTCGAAGTAGGAAGGGGGCGCTGGGTAGGCTGTGCTTCCCTGGGGTGAGTTGGGCTGGACCTGGAAAGCCATCGCCACAGGGTTCCCAGCAGGATTCATCCCTGGTCCTCCAGGGTCAGTGTAAAACGGCAGCCCCAGCTTCTGGGCTCCTGGAGTGGGGTTCGGGGGCTGCCTGGTGTAAGACACGTTGAATGCCAGCTCCTCGATCAGCGGCGGGGGGTACATGCACCTCCGGATGAAGAAGCCGGCACCACAGCAGAAGAGCAAGCCCATCATCAGGAGGAACCCAAAGTACCACAGCCTCTGTATGGAGAGGGCCTGCACACAGCACCTGGAGCCGCAGCAGTCCTCGTAAGGGCAGCATCTGTTTGCTACACATCCTGTGGGCAGAATTACAGTGGTTTCCTTCTGGGGAGGCCCTGTAACCGGATGATCAAAGACATATAATATGTTGGATAGAGTCCTTCAAAATACCAGCAATGCTTTTGGGCCTCTGTGCAGTCCACGGGCAGCCCAAGCAGCAGCGCAGCCACACTCCCGGCCAGGCAGCCCATGGCTGCACATCCTCCTGGTCGCAGGCGCGGGTCAGCAGCACGAGCCCCGTGAGGGGGCCAGCCAGCTGGCAGGCGGGATCCCAGCCGGGGTCGCAGGGGCTCGGGCAGGCGGGCGGGGAGCCGGGCTGAGTCACGCAGCCCTTGCCGCGTTTGCCACGGGTTCGCGTGTCAGAAAAAGCTTTTGACAAAATTCAACACCTATTTATGATAAAAACTCTCTAGAAAGTGGGCATAGAGGGAACCTACCTCAAAATAATAAAGGCCATATACAACAAACCCACAGCAAACATCATTCTCAACAGTGAAAAACTGAAAGCATTTCCACTAATATCAGGAACAAGACAGGGATGTCTACTCTCGACACTATTATTCAACATACGTTTGGCAGTCCTAGCCACGGCAATCAGAGAAGAAAAAGCAATAAAAGGAATCCAAATTGGAAAAGAAGAACTAAAGCTGTCACTGTTTGCAGATGACATGATACTATGCATATATGATCCTAAAGATGCCACCAGAAAACTACTAGAGCTAATCGATGAATTTGGTAAAGTTGCAGGATACAAAATTAATGCACAGAAACCTCTTGCATTCCTATACACTAACAATGAAAGATCAGAAAGAGAAATTAAGGAAACAATCCCATTCACCACTGCAACAGAAAGAATAAAATACCTAGGAATAAACCTACCTAAGGAGGTAAAAGACCTGTACTCAGAAAACTATAAGACATTGATGAAAGAAATCAAAGATGACCCAAACAGATGGAGAGATATACCATTTCTTGGATTGGAAGAATCACTATTGTGAAAATGACTATACTACCCAAAGCAAGATACAGTTTCAATGCAATCCCTATCAAATTACCAATGGCATTTTTTACAAAACTAGAGCAAAAAAATCTTAAAATTTGTATGGAGACACAAAAGACCCCGAATAGACAAAGCAATCTTGAGGGGAAAAAATGGAGCTGGAGGAATCAGACTCCCTGACTTCAGACTATACTACAAAGCTTCAGTAATCAAGACAATATGGTACTGGCACATAAACAGAAATATAGATCAGTGGAACAGGATAGATAGATAAACCCAGGCACCTATAGTCAACTAATCTATGACAAGGGAGGCAAGGATATACAATGGAGAAAAGACAGTCTCTTCAATAAGCGGTGCTGGGAAAACTGGACAACTACATGTAAAAAAATGAAATTAGAATACTCCCTAACACCATACCAAAAATAAACTCAAAATGGATTAGAGACCTAAATGTAAGACCAGACACTATAAAACTCTCAGAGGAAAATATAGGAAGAACACTCTTTGACATAAATCACAGCACGATCTTTTTTGACCCACCTACTAGAGTAACAGAAATAAAAACAAAAATAAACAAATGGGACTCAATGAAACTTAAAAGCTTTTGCACAGCAAAGGAAACTATAAACAAGACGAAAAGACAACCCTCAGAATGGAAGAAAATATTTGCAAACGAATCAACAGACAAAGGATTAATCTCCAAAATATATAAACAGCTCATGCAACTCAATAGCAAAAAAACAAACAACTCAATCAAAAAATGGGTGGAAGACCTAAATAGACATTTCTCCAAAGAAGACATACAGATGGCCAAGAGGCACATGCAAAGATGCTCAAGATCACTAATTATTAGAGAAATGTAAATCAAAACTACAATGAGGTATTACCTCACACCAGTTAGAATGGGCATCATCAGAAAATCTATAAACAAAGGGAACCCTCTTGCACGGTTGGTGGGAACGTAAATTGATACAGCCACTGTGGAGAACAGTATGAAGATTCCTTAAAAAACTAAAAATAGAATTACCATATGACCCAGCAATCCCACTATTGGGCAGATACCCAGAGAAAACCATAATTCAAAATGACACATGCACCCCAATGTTCATTGCACCACTATTTACAATAGCAAGGTCACAGAAGCAACCTAAATGCCCATCCACAGACAAATGGATAAAGAAGATGTGGTACATATATACAATGGAATATTACTCAGCCATAAAAAGGAACAAAATTGGGTCATTTGTAGAGCCGTGGATGGACCTAGAGACTGTCACACAGAGCGAAGTTAAGTCAGAAAGAGAAAAACAAATATCATATATTAACGCATATATGTGCAATCTAGAAAAATGGTACAGATGAACCGGTGTGCAGGGCAGAAATAAGAGAGACAGATGTAGAGAACAAACGTATGGACACCAAGGGGGGAAAGCGGGGGGCAGGGGGATAGAGGTGGTGGGATGAATTGTGAGACTGGGATTGACATATATACACTAATATGTATAAAATAGATAACTAATAAGAACCTGCCCTATAAAAAATAAATTAATTTTTTTTTTAAAAGGCTGTGTAGGGGCTTCCCTGGTGGCGCAGTGGTTGAGAGTCCGCCTGCCGATGCAGGGGACACGGGTTCGTGCCCCGGTCCGGGAAGATCCTACATGCTGCAGAGCAGCTGGGCCCGTGAGCCATGGCCGCTGGGCCTGCGTGTCCGGAGCCTGTGCTCCGCAATGGGAGAGGCCACAACAGTGAGAGGCCCGCGTACCACAAAAAAAAAAAAAAAAAAAAAAAAAAGGATGTGTAGATGGTAGACCCCACACACGCAAGGCATATGGCACTCATACTCATGCTCACATATTCACACACACACACACACACACACACACACACACACACACACACACACACAAAATGCTTGCAGCTGTCCAGAGAGATGAATGGCCCAATTACCCTGCAACCAGTACCCAATTCCATGGCGACTGGATTTCCAGAAAGCCAAAGCTGAGGGACGCTGGAGTCCCCGGCGTGGGAACAACTGCCAGGGTCCCCATCAGGTACCCAATAACTGTGAATGAGTGGACCTTATGAACAAATGGGGCCACTGGGCAGTTTGACCAGCATTAAGACAAAGACAAAGCACCTCATCTGGAGTCTTGTACATCCACAGAAATGGTCTAGCCAGAGGCAGCCAACACTGAACCTGGGATCTCTTCCCACTGGAAAATTACCCTTCCACCACACCCACCCCTTTCCCAATTCTCCCCTCACCCTGGTGAAAGCTCACAGGCAGTGTCCCACCCACCCTAGCTCACTTCCCATTCACTCACTCATTCAGCAAACGTTAACAGGCACCCACTGTGTGTCAGTCAATGTGCCAGGCCCTGGAGAGACAGGGAGGCCAGACACAGCCTGCTTCTCAGCCCTGCTGGGGACAGGGAGGGAGCCGTCCCTCTGTTCCTCTCATTCGGGGCACGCTCCACACCAGGCCAGCTCCAGGCCAGCTCTTCAGAGAACCACGGCTTCTCCATTTCTTCCTCCTGAGGCCTCACCCTCGTGCAGGAGCAGCAGCTCAGAAAATCTCTGTCTTTTCACTTGCATTATAGGATTTTTTTTTTTAAATAGCAGCAGCAGCCTTGCCTTCCAAGAAGCCTGTGGCTTTGGTTAATATTTACATGTATTTGCAATTCCTTTGTACACACGGAAGGGGAAAGAAAGGGTGGGGAAGGGAGTTTTGCCAGGGAATGAAAATGCACCCTGGGCCCATCCTCAAAGTGCTATTGCAATTGCCAACTTAAAATCAAGATGCAACTTGTTTAGCTAAAATTCAGGTAATTTCTGTCACTCCTACTCTGGCCCTTCTTCCCCTGCAAACTCGCAGCTCCTTAGCTGGCCTGTGCATCGGTCCCATTCATGTGTGAGGGAGCTGTAGCTGGTCTTGGGCTTATATGCACTGGAAATTTTCTTTTTCTAATTCTGCAGGTTTGGGTCATTTTCAGAGAGCTCTGTGGGCACCCTCTGGTGGCTGACTGAAAATTTTACCTGCAAAAATTATAGTTGAACTGGGAAGGCTTTATTTGGCAGTCAGGCTCTGTGGCTGGATGGTGGACATTGTGAGTTTATGCGCTGTACTTTGTACCACCTCTTTCATCACACGATACATGGCTGGAACCGTGGCTCTGCCCTCTCTGAAGGACTGGCACCTTATAGAAAGGGCAGAGCTAAGACACAAGGCCTCCTTGTGGGGGCAGCTTTTCCAGATCAGCCTGGGTGGGGAGGATGAAGGGAGCACTTCCTTGGGCTCTCAGAGGACTCAGCCCTGAAGGAGAAGCCACTGCATTCCCGGAGCAGGCCAGGCTTGAACAGCATTCTTCCCAGAGTTCCCGCTCCTCCGCTGGTCCTAGGGGCAGCCATTCCTGAGAATCGTCCTGGTCTGTGGGCAAGGGCAGGGACGGGAGGGAGCGTGGAGGAAGAGAGGCAGGAAGGAAAACTCTCCACCTGAGGATGACGCCCCAGGCCCTCAAGTCAGGGGACCTGACGAGCATAACTGTTCTGTCAACACGATAAATGCCCGCACCTCATTTTCCTTAGCTCGTTCTTCTCCAAGGATTTTATTAGTCTCAGGAGAGTCCCCAAAGTCAGCTCAGGTTGCCTTCATTTTGCAAAAAGAGGCCCCACGAGGTTAAGGACAAATGTGACATCACCCAGCCTGCCAGCGCAGGCCAAGCCTGGAGTTTTCTCACCTGCCGGGTTATGATGCTTTGATATTTACCTGCAGCCCGTGGTCTCAGTCACCTCCGCCCCGCACTCTATCAGAGCAAACCACTCTCAACCAGCAAACCGTGGCGAGACCTCTGAAGAGCAAGATCTTAAGGAAGGGCACACTTTGAGGCACAGGGAAGTGCTGTGTCACAAGTGGGTTCCGGAAGCTGGCAAGAGAACCAGGTGGCTCCGATTCCAGATTCTGCAATCTTAGGCCCAAGCCCTATCATTTACCTGGAAACAAAGAGGTGCTATCTACCAGGAGCAGCCTTCTTTATTGCCACCATTTTTCATTTGCTTTCCTTCAAAACCAGGCCCCAGGGCACAAGGGAAGCCCAGCTCCCCATGAACCATCAGTCACCCCACACTGGTGGTGGCAGCCCCGTTCTGCCCGGCTGGGTCTGAGAGCACCACGGGGCAGCGGGAAAATGTCCTTGGTGGGCAGCCCAGAAGCTAAGATGTGACTGGAGCAGAGCAAGAAAAACAAACAGAACAAAACAAAAGCCAGTGTGACCACATCTGTGGGAACAGACCATTCAACTACACTCAGAGCCATCACCCCGGAGGCAGGGCAGTCCGGGGAGCTCCTGTTGAATCTGAACTGAGCGTGTGGGTTTCTCCCTCTAACCCGTGCTTCCAGCAGAAAGAAAATACTATTGCGAGGTCACTATGTGCCAAACACGCAGGATGGAGCAGGTATCGTGCTCATTGCAGCTACAGGAGAGCTGCCGCCCACTCTAAACCCTTCATACAGATTACCTCATTAGTCCTCGTGACAACCAAATGAAGGAGGTACAGCTAATCCCCCATAAAAGAGGACACTGAGACAGAGAAATTACATAATCTGCATCATGCATATTGCCAGTGGTGGAGTCAGGATCCAACCCTGGCCATCTGGCTTCAGAGCTGGTGCTCTTAAACCACTTCACCCTGTGGTTTCCTCCAGTATGTGCTAAGAGCTCACTGAGCCTTCATAAAAGCTGCACGTCGTATGTCCTAGCACCCCCATTTTACTGATGAGAAAACAGAATCATAGAGGAGCTGAAGAAGGTTATACAGCTAGCAAGAGGCAGAGCCAGAATTTGAATCCAGGTAGCTAGACTCCTGAATCCCAGCTCTAATCATCACACTCTGCCACCTCCCTTTAAGCCAGGGCAGTTTTCCAATGCTCCCACTCGCTAGGTTTTGCAAAATTCCTGCTGGATGTTGGCAAGCACCACTCTGGCTTTGCGGCTCACCCCAGAGCCCAGGGAGAGGCCCTCCTGCCCTCCCAGAGGCAGATGTGAAGGGGCATCTGGCCCTCCGCACACTGCTCCAGGGATCCCCCCCCACCCCCCCGCAGGAGCTAGTGGGTTCATTGCCACTGCTGACTAGCAAAGAAACCTGAGTCTTGATTCTGCCCCTGTCACCTGGGTTTGTCTATGTGGGCCTTCAGACCTGGGAAGGTGTCCCTCTCTCCTTAGCCAGATTATTCCTATTTCCTTGGAAGCACAAATGTTTATTTTATGGGACATAAAGGCAGAGCCAGTTCCTTCACGGGGTATCAGGCTCCTCAGGGCTCCCCCTGGACGTCCACTCAGGAAATTGGGAAGCCTGGCTCAACCGCAGCGCTGCTCTGAGGGGCCAGCATCCATAGGGTGTTACTGCATTTTCCATTTGAATTAACGTTGATTAAATCAAACATTTAGCTGTTTGATTAAGAAATATCTCAGGCAGATTTTTCTGCTTTCTGGCTTATTGATCACATAGCCGGCTCCCTTCCAAAAGAGATTCTGGCCTTTGTCTTTTAAGGTTCATGTTCTGCTAGGTTGAGCGGTTGAGTTGTATCCAATGGGATCGACACCATGACCCCAACTTTAAATCGCCTGGTGCCTGTGCTGGCTGTCTCCCATCTGTCACTCCAGAGCTCCCTTCACACTTCTCCAACCTGCTCTGTGTGTGTGCCAGGGGGCTGGCCTACAAGGACACATCAGTGGGTTCCTTATCCTCTGGCTTTCATTGGATCCATTTGATGGAGGTCACTGGCAGTAAAGAAGTAGGCAGGAGGTGAGAGAAGCCAAGGGGGTTGTCCCCTGGCTCTCTTCCTGCCAGGCTACCATGGCTTATCTGTGTCCCACCACTGAGGCCACAACTCATACATTCTATCATATATTCTAGTAACCACTGGTGGTTATAAACTACCCCCAACACTTAATAGCTTAAAACAACCGCAAACATTTATTTTACTGATGAAACTATCATTTGGACAGGGCTTGGTGGGGCAACTCATCTCTGTTCCACGTGGCATACGCTGGGGCAGCGTGACTAGGGTTGGAGAATCCACTTCCAAGATGGCTGGCAAGTTGGTGTAGGTTATGGTCTGGGCAAGCTTAGGCAGGACTTAGCAGAGGCCTCAGTTCTCGAGGTGGGCCTCTACTTGGGGCTGTTAGACTTCCTCCCAGCAAGGTGTCCATGTTCCAAGAGCAAATGTCCAAAGGAAAGGAAATGGAAGTTTCCAGTCTCTTAAGACCTGGGCCTGGAAACAGATACACCACTTCTGCCATATTCTATTGGTCAAAGCAGTTGCAGAGGCCCCTCTGATTCAAGGAGAAAGAACATAGACCCCACTCTTGATGAAAAGGGTATCAGAGAATTTTATCTATCTTTAATCCACTACATTTTATAAGTGCCCCTCCTATGGCTATTCCCTCCAGGTTCCAATAACTGGTCTCCTCCCTTGCTCCATCAGGCCGGGGGTGGAGCAGCTCGCTCCCTGACAGTGCTTGCCCAAGGTGCTACACCACCCCTGGTTTCCCAAACCCTGATCACACATCTGTAACAGTCTCGTTACTAAACTCCCCCTCAAAATATCCAGCTGGAGTGTACCCAGGTATTTGCTGGGACCCTGGCAACGTTTCTCTGTCAAGTTCTTCTTTGCCCACACGGGAATATCCCATGAGACCACCCTCCTCAGGACCTTTCCTCCCAACTTCCACCAGCCCCCATACTCCCCACACTCCAATCTCCTTTCAACTTTACCTAGTGCTTTCCTTGGAAGACCTCTGCTCAGTCATTAACTGCAGTAATTTATCAAAATAATTCGTGCTTCCATGCTTCCAGGGTGCTCAAAGGCTTCATGCCCACCTCACCCAGGAAAATGGTTACACAGTTATAGAATGCTATAGTTAAATCTAAATCCAAAGAGAAATGCCTACAGGTAGAAATGTGTGACCCTCCAATTAAGCTAATAAGGGCGTCCTTTTGGTCAAGCTAGCCTGTCAGATCCCCTCAGACCACACAGACAACCTCCAAACCTTCCTGCTCTTAGCCTCCCCTAGACATTTACCTTGACCTTGGATCCCCAGGCAGAGACTGACGATCTCTTTTCCTTTCTTTGGCTTTTCCCTGACGACTATCCTCGTGCCTTCAATGTGGGAACTGTAACTGATAAATTCAGGACTAGGGCAAAAGGGCATATTTACTGCCCCAATGCCTCATTTCATTCAAAGACAAGTGTATTTCCAGTAATTGAGAAGGAACAAAGGTTGTATTTCTATGACACTGTAAAAGATAGCATTTTCTGGATTCTTATCTGGAACTCTGATAGTTATGGTATCTGTCACGTACTTAATCAGCAGAGACGAGAAAGGCAGCACTAAACTATCTCTGAAGCACTTTCTTATCTTCTATTACTTCCAGAACTTCTTTTCATTAATGAATTCATTGAAGAAATATTTATTTGAACACTTGCTGTATGTGGCAGGCACTGTATGAAGCACTGGGAACAATGATGAGCAAAAACAGATGAACTAAAAGATACATGACACAAAGATTTACACAAATAAATGGGATATAACACACTGGGATACCAGCTTCCTTGTAATATGAGGGTGTATAATAGGGAGACAGTGATAATCAGTGAGGTCAGGGATAGGTTTCTGTCACCCTTAAGTTGCACTAATGCTCCCGCCCTCTACCAAGCTCAATCCTGCCCTGCGATAATGTAGAATAGATAAAATGAAAGTGTTAGCCCTGTTGCTTGTAGCCCTGAGCTGCTGAGTGCTAGGGACCTCCACCTCCAGTAGCCCTGTCAGGTCCCCAGTCAAACCCACCCACCCTTTGAGATATCAGGAGAACCACTCGCATCAGTGGCAGGTATGTGGAGTCTGTCTAGGGCTTCTTCTAAAGCACAGTGAACCTTGTTTCACAGTGACACATCCAGGTCTTCCATGATGTCTACCTGTTGCCACGTCAAGTTGTCCAAGGTCTCTCTACCAAGCAGTCCCAGCCCCATTTACTAGGATGCCTCAGAGGTAATGTTGCCAGAGATGTCAGTGGCATATCTGGCTCAACTCTTTGTCCAGGTCTTTTTTTTTTTTAATTGAAGTATAGTTGATTTACAATGTTGTGTTAGTTTCAGGTGTACAGCAAAGTGATTCAGTTATACATACGTATATATGTTCTTTTTCAGAGTCTTTTCCTATATAGTTATTACAAAATACTGACTATAATTCCCTGTGCTATTCAGTAGGTCCTTGTTGGTTATCTATTTTATATATAGTAGTGTGTATCTGTTAATCTCAAACTCCTAATTTATCCCTCCTCACCCCCTTTCCCCTTTAGTAACCATAAATTTGTTTTCTATGTCTGCATCTATTTCTGGTTTGTAAATAAGTTCATTTGTATCATTTTTTTAGATTCCACATA
Source organism: Leucopleurus acutus (assembly GCF_964270905.1). NCBI lineage: Eukaryota > Metazoa > Chordata > Mammalia > Artiodactyla > Delphinidae > Leucopleurus > Leucopleurus acutus. The sequence continues at coordinate 63,976,290 of NC_139142.1, read as the reverse complement.
TAAGTGATATCATGATATTTGTCTTTGTCTGACTTACTTCACTTAGTATGATACTCTCTAAGTCCATCTATGTTGCTGTAAATGGCATTATTTCATTCTTTTTTATGGCTGAGTAATATTCCATTGTCTATAGATACCACATATTCTTTACCCATTCATCTGTAGATGGATATTTAGGTTGCTTCCATGTCCTGGCTATTGTAAATAGTGCTGCAATGAACACTGGGGTGCATGCATCTTTTCAAATTAGAGTTTTCTCTGGATATATGGCCAAGTTCAGGTCTTTAAAGAGCTGGGTTTTATACCTTCCCTGAGTCCATGTGCTATAGGATCCTATGGAAGTCTTTCTACCATGAAGCTGGGTATTACTATCCTGATATTTACTCTGAGTTGCTCCTCTCCTTATAGCTAATCATGGGGGAAACTACACATTTAGGCAGTAGCCAAGGTTCTCTGGGCCCCATGTTCACTCTGTCTTCTAAGGAGAGCCAGGCGCAGTGGGCAGCCCCCCGGGGATTCTGTGTCCTCCAGATGCTGCCCATGTTACTAGAGCAGACACCCCATCAAGCCCTGCCCTGCCCTGCCCTGCCCTCCTCCTCCCTGCCTGTGTGTGCAGAACGTGCGTCTGCCTCACAGCTGAGGCCCACGTGTTAGGATGAGTGTTCCCATCTGAGGATGCTAGTCTGGTAAGGCAGCAAACAGCTGCTGAGAGAAACATGAATCAAAATTGGATATAAATGCTGGTGCTGCCACATACCAGCTACGTGCAATTGGGCACCATCCTGAAACAGCCTCAGTTTCTTCATCGGCCAAAACAATGAGATAATCATTTCCACCTTCCCAGAATAAATAACAGCAACCCTACGCAATGCTGGGAACCCAGAAGGCTATACTCAGCCATCTGCTCCAAGACTAAAAAGCAAAGGTGCAGATCATGAAAAACAGACTCCATTTGCTGAAATAAAACACTCTACCCCGGAGAGGAGGACTGCATCCTGAACGCTTCGGTGGCAGAGAAGTCAGATCCTGCAAAGAGCACCGGGGTAGGGGTTGAGTTGGGCTTCCACGTGCAGTGGAAGTTGAAGGGGTGCGACAGGAGGAGGCCTGCCAGATCTAAGAGGTTCTGTCAGTCCGAGGGCGCAAGTGTGGATATGGGCAAGGCTTCAGACAGAGCGGGCCCACTGCCCTAAACTGCTGCACTGACCTTCACTCAGGCCAGCCTGTGGGGAAAAGGAGGGAGTAACACCGACACGTGCCCCACGCGCCCCTAGAAAGGGCGAGCTAGTGCCTCCCCACTTCTGGGACCACCTACAGGATCTGCGAAGGGGTCTAACGCCACCAACACCACCAGCAAACGAACCTTGACGACCCCTCCAAGCTGAGTCCAGAGAGGAAGAGCCTCCCTCTGCCTGGCTTGGAAAGAGGCTGCAAGAGGCAACAGCCGCTGGGGCTCAGCACCGCGGGCCAGCTTCCAGAGCTTCTGAATAAATGCGTGTTGTGCTGCGCGCCCAGAGGACAAGACTGCCTCTCCTTGGGTGACCTTGCTGCCAGCAGCGCTTTTGTGAGCGCGTGGACTTTCATCATATTCAAAAGAGTCTACATTTGAAAGAAGTTAAGCTGAAGGAAGCTGGGAAAAAAGGAGTCAGAAGAAGCCCGTTGGGACAGCATAACCCTTCAACCAAGTTGTCACCCGGGGCCTAAGTGCGTAGTGGGCAGTACACAGAGGGGGGCTTTCTCTCTCACACACATTTTGCCAAAAGCAAGGCTTACCCGAATCACTGTGATCATCATCGCAGTTACTGAGAGTTGACCATGTGCCTGGAGCCTTACTGAGCACTCCCCACCCATCGTGGAATTCAACCCTCACAACCAGTCGGTGAGGTAAGTGTATCTCTGTTATACAAACAAGGAAACCGAAGCTCAGAGATGACAGAGCACCAGCCCCGGGTCATCACTGTTGATAAGTGGTAAAGCTGCAAGATTACTCTTTGTGAAGAGTAATGAAGAAAAGTACAGCATCTTCGCATTAGAGTCCCCTCGGGACTAGGGCTTCAAAGTTACAGACTCTCAAGATGAGAAGGGACTTTAAAGTCACCCCAGTCACTCACTCCAGGCTTCTCTGTCTCCTGTCCACCAAGGGCAGGAAGGACGGATCCCTGGGCCCTCGGTGAAACATCACCTCATTCCTGTGCTCTTCCCCAGACGGCACACACTGTAAATTGTGCCCGGGAGGATTCGAGTAATTCCTTCTTTTTTTTTTTCAACATCTTTATTGGAGTGTAATTGCTTTACAATGGTATGTTAGTTTCTGCTTTATAACAAAGTGAATCAGTCATACATATACATATATCCCCGCATCTCTTCCCTCTTGCTTCTCCCTCCCTCCCACCCTCCCTAACCCACCCCTTTGTGGACACAAAGCACCGAGCTGATCTCCCTGTGCTATGCGGCTGCTTCCCACTAGCTATCTACCTTACGTTTGGTAGTGTATATATGTCCATGCCACTCTCTCACTTTGTCCCAGCTTACCCTTCCCCCTCCCCATATCCTCAAGTCCATTCTCTAGTAGGTCTGTGTCTTTATTCCCGTCTTACCCCTAGGTTCTTCATGAGCTTTTGTGGGTTTTTTGTTTTTGTTTTTTTTTTAGATTCCATATATATGTGTTAGCATGCGGTATTTGTTTTTCTCTTTCTGACTTACTTCACTCTGTATGACAGACTCTAGGTCCATCCACCTCACTACAAATAACTCCATTTTGTTTCTTTTTATGGCGAGTAATATTCCATTGTATATATATGCCACATCTTCTTTATCCACTCATCTGTCGATGGACATTTAGGTGGCTTCCATGTCCTGGCTATTGTAAATAGTGCTGCAATGAGCACTGTGGTACATGTCCCTTTTTGAATTATGGTTTTCTCAGGGTATATGCCCAGTAGTGGGATTGCTGGGTCGTATGGTAATTCTATTTTTAGTTTTTTAAGGAACCTCCATACTGTTCTCCATAGTGGCTGTATCAATTTACATTCCCACCAACAGTGCAAGAGGGTTCCCTGTTCTCCACACCCTCTCCAGCATTTATTGTTTCTACACATGAAAGAATGCTCAACATCATGAATCATGAGAGAAATGCAAATCAAAACTACAAAGAGATATCATCTCACACCGGTCAGAATGGCCATCATCAAAAAATCAGGTACTTCCTTCTTATCTCATCTTCTTATTTAGGAAGTTCAGAGCGAGATGTGGCTTCGAGGGCCTGTGACCTGTGAGTCACACAGCGCCCCTTGCTCAGAAGGGTCCCATGCTGGATTTACTGCTTTGCTGTCACTGCCTTGAAACTGTTAATAAAATTTTTAACAAGGGATCCTGTATTTTCATTTTGCAATGAGCCCCGCAAATGTCACATCTGATTGTGGACAGAGCTTTAGGTTTAGGGCAGGGAGAGGCAGCCATTCAAACTACGGTTAGCGTCTTCTGCCTGCACCCTCTTCTCATAGAAGTGGGCTGCCTGGTGACACCACCACAAGTGATGAAGCCCAAAGGGCACTGATGTGCCCCTTTCCAACAAATGCAGATAAAACAGATACTTTAAATGTGTCAATATGGGAGAAATTGTTTTCTCAAAAATTTAACTGTATTGTACCTGGTATCGATACCAACCACTAAAGCCGGCCACTGTCTCTCTCAGGTTTTCCTTGATTTCATAAAAACCGCAACGAGCTTGCCACCCTTTCCTCATCACTGCTGAGTTCGGGAATTTCAAGTGTACAATCACAGCAATCGTCCCAATTTTGCACAGATTTCCACAGCAGCACAGACGGTTAAAAGGAAGAAAAGGAGCATTGTTTGCTGTCCAATTATGGGGAGCATGCAGGAACAGGATTGGAAGTCCTGATGTCAAAAACTCCTGTGTTGATCACACCCTACGCTTCCGGACATGCTTTAACAGTGTTTAAAAGCCAGAGGCCTGGATAAAGAGAAAACAACCCTTAGTCATTTTCCTAGGACCGTGATCCCCTGAAATAGCATTTGCTTTCACCCAAAGACAAAAGGGAAAATACGAGTAGAGAATCTGTGTTTGTGGAGAATTAGGCTCCTCCAAATCTTGCTTTCATGGCACTTAAAAGTATGTCGGTGATATGAGCCCAGCTAGATGTAAAGGACTAAAGTAAATCAAAATTAAGCAGAGTTTCCAAGGTTTTTTTTAAAGAGAGGAGCCACTATTTAGGTCTATTACCCCTACACACACACACACACACACACACGCGCGCGCGCGCACACAATTTTACCTCTTTAACTCAAAGCCCAGGGATTTTTCTCTTCTAGGTCTGGTGCTAGAATAGCTGACACTAGTGATATTTATTCCAAGGCACCATTCATTCACTCCTTCCTTCATTCACTGACAAGGTCAGTTCAAAACATGTGGGTCCCCTGAATAGGCTAAGAGTTCAGCACCCCTTCCACCAATATGCTTTTATTATTTGTTCAGCATCTGCTTAATGGAGGTGGGGAAAGCTGATTTGATATCAATAAAAAATGAAAACGTCTTTGTTTATAACCCACATGTCAACTATCCTTCTCATCCTCTTCTGAGTATTTTCAAAGCACAATTCCACTCGCAGAAGAGCATTGGTGAGCGATGTAATTTACTGACATGTCGACATGGTGATGCAGAAAGGCATTTACATTGCACAGCAGTCAGTGCTGTGCTTGAAAATTCCCAATACCACGTGCGTAGGACAAGGATATATGTTCCAGGTAGACAAAACAAAAATGTGTTTAAAATAAACCTGCTCCTTTATCCTCACCTTTTTATTATTACTCTTGCCCTCACTCATCTTCTTGTCTTCAGAGTCTGACATGTCAGTGGAATTAGTGCATCCCTGGTTAATCCAGGCAGTATGACCAGGAAGCAGAACAAAGGCAGCAAACTCTTCTAGTGCTTGTAGTGAGCAAAGACTGGCCATCCCAGAGTGGCCACTGAACCCGTATTCCCCTCGCCTCTCCCAAACATCTCCTCCACCCCACACCCACCTACACAGTCATGCTCACACAGTCTGAGAAAACCCACCTCCCACCAGAAAAGCCGCACTCTGACACAGTCTGTTAGTGTAACTCAAAGGGCCTGCTGCCCATCTCGTACTTGCCTGGACCTCCCCCATCGGGGTTCAAGGGCCCAGGGCCCACTCTGAAATTGCTTCTGTAAACTAGATGTATGATCCTCTCTGAAGGGTCACCCTTATCTGGGATCTCTCCAGTAGAAGGCCTCCTGGGAAAGAAGACCGTAAAATCTGGAAACAGACAATGGGGAGCTAGAACCGACCAGGACTCTGGGCACCAGGGAGAAAAGGCCCCAAATGCCTGCAGGAGTGGGACAGAGAGGAGAGGGGCGTATAAGAAGCTAAGGGGAAAGGCTCCTGCTAACAGACCCATGGCAGGTACACAGCAGGAGCTGTTAGAGTTGGCTACTCCTCCCTCCTCCTTTCCATTCCAGAACTCTCCTGAAGGCCCTCCTGGCACATGCAGAAGTGCGTACTGATAGCTTCCTGCTCCCATTTACTTCCTGCACAGTCTCCTCTCCTATCCATAGAGAAGGCTACTCTGTGAATAGTTTTGACTGGGAACCAATAGTGATGACTAAAACAAATGATTAACTGAGCCTCAGAAGGAAGGAATATCTTCAGAAAGAGACCCGCAAAATCCTCCCCTCATGTCATTTATATTGAATGGGTGTTACCCCCGGACTTTAAATTATTTTAATATGCCTTTCAAGTCACTTTCCTCTCTGCATAAGCTCCCTGCTGAACCATTCCTGTCTGTGCTGTTACCACCATTGCTGGTGCCCCTAAACAGTACACACTCTCCCCACCCTCACATTCTAGGTGAAGAAACAGGGAATACAGTAAGACAGCAGCAACAACAAACTCAAAGAGGGTCAAGGGTGCAAATGTCCAAAGAGTGTTGCAGAAAGAAAGTGCTAGAGGAATCAAGAGGGCAGAGAGAGTTTTGACCAGAGGCAAGCAGAACAGGAGTAGCACTAGAAGGAGAGGTTAGTGGCAAGGCTTTTGTGACAAAAGGCAGTTCTACTCAGGCAAAAGTGAATTCCTCAGTCCAAACTAGTGCATTCATTCCAAACGGAAGGGCTCAAGACAGTGGTGCACTGGTACATGTTGGACAGCTAGCACTGATTTGTAGACTTTGCCAGTTTCCACGGTGTCAGTACTCCCTCCAAGGCCCATTTCATGCTACCAGCTTATGACCAAACACAGAGCTGGAAGACACACACAAAACTGACTCTCCCCAAGCACCTGCAAGTTAGCTCAAGCACACCACTGGGGCAAAACCTCTGATACCTATTGCTTAAATTTAGCCAGATTTCACTAGCTCCCAAACAGCGCTTTTCAAGATGGCGATGGGCTGACACAAAGCACAAAGCAGCTACATCAATACTGGACGTGCTGCCTTCATACACAGCACAGGGAACTTGGCCTATTTTTAGCACTGCATTTCCCTGCATACCGTCTGCAATTCTCTGGCCCACCTCTAGTCTTAGTACTCCCTTCCATAAAGGAAAGGACATCTTATCAGCCTCTGCTCAGCCTTTTGGGCTCAAGAGAACGTGTACCAGCCCCATCTACACTGGTTACCACCATGGCTGGTCAACCTGATAGCACCTCCCCAACTTCTGTTTGGACCTGCTTGGAAGCACAGGTGGTCACATACTCTGACTCTATCCATTCGTAGTGCTAAAATGGTGACCTTAAGCCTCTAACCTGGTAACCTGTACTAATATAACTCTTAGAAGTAAAAATACCTCAAGACTCTAAACTCAAAACTGCTTTTGTGCTGCAAAGAGAAACTGGAAACAACAGAAAGCAAGAGTTAGGGCTTCTAAGCAGACCTCTTATAGAAATCTCAACTTTCCCTGGGGGCCCTTCCAGCATTACTCCACTTCCATTTTATAGCCACTCAACAAAACGGACTCTGCTGTAAGGGTCAGGCCAAAGCAACACTTTAAAGACCTACTGCCAGTGCAAGTAGGGTGGTGGGAAACGATTGGCTGAGGGTAAAAGGGAGCCTGTCAGAGGCAGGTGAGGCAGTGTCTAGTCTACGAGTCTATACAAAGGATTTTCTTCTATCCTGCAAGTGTCTCAGAGGCAGAACAGTTTCAAGTGTAAGGAACGAAAAAACATTTTCCAAGTCCTCCCTCACCCTCTCTTCCAGTTGGAGATAAACACAGCCTTTCTCAGAGAACAAGATAAGCCAGAAATAAGTGAAGAGACAAAAAGATGTCCTGAAAAAAATGAATGTAAATATATATGTGAGAGGTTTTTTTTCTTTTACATCCAAATACTGCCAATTATTTTTGAAGAAGTTGGTTATGGTTCAATTGGAAGGAACTATTCTAGGTAGCTGTTCTGAAACATAGTCAATAAGTCCATTTATCATTTCTTGGAGTGATCTGAGCTTTAAAACCATTCACTCTTTCTCTTGGCCTCTACCCTTTGCTTTCCAAGTGAACTGCGCTAAATTCATTATGAGAGATTTTATTGTCTCATATTCCCCCTTGCTAAATACCTGGCTGATTTCATTGTTTTCATGAACCTAAAAACCTAATTGACAGAGGGCTGTGCATTCCCTTCAAATTGCACATTCATCCGCCAGAGGCGTCTCTGAGTGTACACCAGCTAGTTTCCAGAGTCCCCGGGTATTGATCCTGATATTGCACAATTTTCCAATAAAGACCTGAGTCACACAGACATAAAGTAGCAGAAGTACTGAAAATCTTCCTGAAGATTCACTGGGTAAGAGATGCAGGTGGCTTCTTGGACTCAAAAAGCCTACAGGCAATTGCGTGCCATGTTGGGAAGGGGAAGAGATTTCCACTGGGAGAGATGATCATTCCTTAAACGTTTATGTTTGTTTTCTCAGTTATAAAATTACCACCAAATATGTCTATTGTCTGAAGGGACTGATTTTTTTTCTTTTACTACAGCCTTCAAGATAGCACATACATGACTTTTTAGAACATGCTCTGATAAGTCAGGGGACTCTATTTTGTTGCAGGAGAGATGTGCGGTCTCACCAATTTCTTTAACATTTCTCTTTTTCCTACCTGCACAGAAACACCACTCTGCACGTTCCCAACACTATCCCAGGAAGCACAGCTTATGACAAGAGAGAACCTAATATAGGACACACCTTGCACCTGACATTTATAACCCTTTTCCTTCCTGCGGCAAAATCTTAAAATTTCAGAGTCAGATGAATTTATCTGAAGTGACCTTTACAATTTAATTAGCTTCACTTTTGCTATCAGCAAAATGGGGAGAAACATATCTGCTGCTACTACACAATGAAGAAAGAATGGATAGCTTGACTTTCCTGGGGAAAGTGGCATTCTATAGAGCACAGGGTAAGTGCTGGTGGAGATGGGAGACAATCTTCCCAAGTAACTTATGATCCAGGAGCCCAAGACAGGCCAAAGTCTGTAACAGAAGCCCAGAGACAACTCCATTCACTTATACTCCAGGATAAGACCTTCACCTTCCTTTCTTAATTTCCCAAGGTGCTTAGCACATTTTTATGTCCAATAAATGTGGCAAAATAACGAAATGAAAGATGACTGGTCAGGCCAATTAGTGTCTTATCTTTGGTTAACAGCTATACAATGTTTATTCCTTCAAAAACTGAAATGGAGGAGATTGGTTCAAGATGGCGGAGAAGAAGGATGTGCTCTCACTCCCTCTTGCAAGAGCACCAGAATCACAACTAACTGCTGAAGAGTCATCGACAGGAAGACAGTGGAATTCACCAAAAAAGATACCCCACATCAAAGACAAAGGAGAAGCCACAGTGAGATGGTAGGAGGGGCACAATCACAATACAATCGAATCCCATAACTGCTGGGTGGGCGACTCACAAACTGGAGAACACTTCTACCACAGAAGGCCACCCACTGGAGTGAAGGTTCTGAGCCCCACGTCAGGCTTCACAACCTGGGGGTCTGGCAACGGGAGAAGGAATTCCTAGAGAATCAGACTTTGAAGTCTAGCAGGATTTGATTGCAGGAATTCGACAGGACTGGGGGAAACAGGGACTCCACTCTTGGAGGGAATACACAAAGTAGCGTGTACATCGGGACCCAGGGGAAGGAGCAGTGACCCCATAGGAGACTGAACCAGACCTACCTGCTAGTGTTGGAGGGTCTCCTGCAGAGGCGGGCGGTGGCTGTGGCTCACCATGAGGACAAGGACACTGGAAGCAGAAGTTCTGGGAAGTACTCCATGGCATGAGCCCTCTCAGAGTCCGCCATTAGCCCCACCAAAGAGCCTGGGTAGGTTCCAGTGTTGGGTCGCCTCAGGCCAAACAACCAACAGGGAGGGAACCCAGCGCCCCCCAACACCAAACAAGGGGATTAAAGTTTTACTGAGCTCTGCCCACCAGAGCAACACCCAGCTCTACCCACCACCAGTCCCTCCCATCAGGAAACTTGCACAAGCCTCTTAGCCTCATCCATCAGAGGACAGACAGCAGAAGCAAGAAGAACTACAATCCTGTAGCCTGTGCAACAAAAACCACATTCACAGAAAGATAGACAAGATGAAAAGGCAGAGGACTACGTACCAGATGAGGAACAAGATAAAACCCCAGAAAAACAACTAAATGAAGTGGAGATAGGTAACCTTCCAGAAAAAGAATTCAGAATAATGATAGTGAAGATGATCCAGGACCTCGGAAAAAGAATGGAGGCAAAGATTGAGAAGAGGCAAGAAATGTTTAACGAAGACCTAGAAGAATTAAAGAACAAACAAACAGAGATGAACAATACAATAACTGAAATGAAAAATACACTAGAAGGAATCAATAGCAGAATAACTGAGGCAGAAGAACGGATAAGTGACCTGGAAGGCAGAATAGTGGAATTCACTGTTGCGGAACAGAATAAAGAAAAAAGAATGAAAAGAAATGAAGACAGCCAAGGAGACCTCTGGGACAACATTAAACGCACCAACATTCGCATTATAGGGGTCCCAGAAGGAGAAGAGAGAGAGAAAGGACCAGAGAAAATATTTGAAGAGATTATAGTCGAAAACTTCCCTAACATGGGAAAGGAAATAGCCACCAAAGTCCAGGAAGTGCAGAGAGTCCCATACAGGATAAACCAAGAAGAAACATGCTGAGATACATAGTAATCAAATTGGCAAAAAATTAAAGACAAAGAAAAATTATTGAAAGCAGCAAGGGAAAAATGACAAATAACATACAAGGGAACTCCCATAAGGTTAACAGCTGATTTCTCAGCACAAACTCTACAAGCCAGAAGGTAGTGGCATGACATATTTAAAGTGATGAAAGGGAAGAACCTACAACCAAGATTACTCTACCCAGCAAGGATCTCATTCAGATTCGATGGAGAAATCAAAAGCTTTACAGACAAGCAAAAGCTAAGAAAATTCAGCACCACCAAACCAGCTCTACCACAAATGCTAAAGGAACTTCTCTAACAAGAGAAGAAAAGGACCTATAAAAAGAAACCAAAACAATTAAGGAAATAGTAAAAGGAACATACATATCAATAATTACCTTAAATGTGAATGGATTAAATGCTCCAACCAAAAGACACAGGGTCACTGAATGGATACAAAAACAAGACCTGTATATATACTGTCTACAAGAGACCCACTTCTGACCTAGGGACACAAACAGACTGAAAGTGAGGGGATGGAGAAAGATATTCCATGCAAATGGAAATCAAAAGAAAGCTGGAGTAGCAATTCTCATATCAGACAAAATAGACTTTAAAATAAAGAATGTTACAAGAGACAAGGAAGGACACTACATAATGATCAAGGGATCAATCCAAGAAGAAGATATAACAATTATAAATATATATGCACCCAACATAGGAGCACCTCAATACATAAGGCAACTGCTAACAGCTATAAAAGAGGAAATCGACAGTAACACAATGATAGTGGGGGACTTTAACACCTCACTTACACCAATGGACAGATCATCTAAACAGCAAATTAATAAGGAAACACAGCTTTAAATGACACAATAGACCAGAGAGATTTAATTGATATTTATAGGACATTCCATCCAAAAACAGCAGATTACACTTTCTTCTCAAGTGCGCACAGAACATTCTCCAGGAGAGATCACAACTTGGGTCACAAATCAAGCCTCATTAAATTTAAGATAACTGAAATCATATCAAGCATCTTTTCTGACCACATTGCTATGAGGTTAGAAATCAATTACAGGGAAAAAAAAGTAAAAAACACATAACATGGAGGTTAAACAATATGTTACTAAATAACCAAGAGATCACTGAAGAAATCAAAGAGGAAATCAAACAATACCTAGAGACAAATGACAATGAAACAACAATGACCCAAAACCTGTGGGATGCAGCAAAAGCAGTTCTAAGAGGGAAGTTTATAGCAATACAATCCTACCTCAAGAAACAAGAAAAATCTCAAATAAACAATATAACCTTACACCTAAAGGAACTTGAGAAAGAACAAACAAAATCCAAAGTTAGCAGAAGGAAAGAAATCAATAAGATCAGAGCAGAAATTAATGAAATAGAAACAAAGGAAACAATAGCAAAGATCAATAAAACTAAAAGCTGGTTCTTCAAGAAGACAAACAAAATTGATAAACCATTAGCCAGACTCATCAAGTAAAAGAGGGAGAGGACTCATATCAATAAAATTAGAAATGAAAAAGGAGACGTTACAACAGACACTGGAGAAATACAAACCATCCTAAGAGACTACTACAAGCAACTCTATGAATAATAAAATGGACAACCTGGAAGAAATGGACAAATTCTTAGAAAGGTGTAACCTTCCAAGACTGAACCAGGAAGAAATAGAAAATATGATCAGCCCAATCACAGGTAATGAAGTTGAAACTGTGATTAAAAATCTTCCAACAAACAGAAGTCCAGGACCAGATGGCTTCACAGGTGAATTCTACCAAACATTTAGAGAAGAGCTAACACCTATATTTCTCAAACTCTTCCAAAAATTTGCAGAGGAAGGAACACTCCCAAACTCATTCTATGAGGCCACCATCACCCTGATACCAAAACCAAAGATACTACAAGAAAGGAAAATTACAGACCAATATCACTGATGAATATAGATGCAAAAATCCTCAACAAAATACTAGCAAACAGAACCCAACAACACATTAAAAGGATCATACACCATGATCAAGTGAGATTTATCCCAGGGATGCAAGGATTCTTCAATATACACAAATCAGTCAATGTGATACACCATATTAACAAACTGAAGAATAAAAACCATATGATCATCTCAATAGATGCAGAAAAAGCTTTTGACAAAGTTCACCACCCATTTATGATAAAAACTCTCCAGAAAGTGGGCATAGAGGGAACCTACCTCAACATAATAAAGGTCATATATGACAAACCCACAGCAAGCATCATTCTCAATGGTGAAAAACTGAAAGCATTTCCTCCAAGATCAAGAACAAGACAAAGATGTCCACTCTTGCCACTATTATTCAACATAGTTTTGGAAATTCTAGCCTCGGTAATCAGAGAAGAAAAAGTAATAAAAGGAATCCAAATTAGAAAAGAAGTAAATCTGTCACTGCTTGCAGATGACATGATACTATACATAGAGAATCCTAAAGATGCCACCAGAAAACTACTAGAGCTAATCAAAAAAAAAAAAAAAAAAAAACTACTAGAGCTATTTTGGTAAAGTTGCAGGATACAAAATTAATGCACAGAAATCCCTTGCATTCCTATATACTAATGATGGAAAATCTGAAAGAGAAATTAAGGAAGCACTCCCATTTACCACTGCAGCAAAAAGAATAAAATACCTAGGAATAAACCTATCTAGGGAGACAAAAACCCGTATGCAGAAAACTGTTGAAAGAAGTTAAAGATGATACAAACAGATGGAGAGATATACCATGTTCTTGGATTGGAAGAATCAATATTGTGAAAATGATGATACTACCCAAAGCAATCTACAGATTCAATGCAATCCCTATCAAATTACCAATGGCATTCTTTACAGAACAAGAACAAAAAATCTTAAAATTTGTATGGAGACACAAAAGACCCCGAATAGCCAAAGCAGTCTTCGGGGGAAAAAAAAAGTAGCTGGAAGAATCAGACTCCCTAACTTCAGATGATACTACAAAGCTACAGTAATCAAGACAATATGGTACTGGCACAAAAACAGAAATATAGATCAATGGAACAGGATAGAAAGCCCAGAGATAAACCCACGCACCTATGGTCAACTAATCTATGACAAAAGAGGCAAGGTTATACAATGGAAAAAAGACAGTCTCTTCACTAAGTAGTGCTGGGAAAACTGGACAGCCTCATGTTAAAGAATGAAATTAGAACACTCCCTAACACCATACACAAAAATAAACTCATAATGGATTAGAGACCTAAATGTAAGAGCGGACACTATAAAACTCTTAGGGGAAAACATAGGAAGAACACTCTTTGACATATGCCAAAAATAAATAAATAAATAATTTTTTTAAAAGTCTTTAAAAAAAAAACAAAACATCATCAGTATGTTTTAATGTGACTTGTTAATTTGCAGAGAGGAAAGTATGAATTCTAGGCCGAATTCAATGGTCAGAGAATGTCTCAGCTGGATAAAGAGCAATTGGAGTGATTTTTAGTGTGTGCTATAGCATATCTCTACCTGATTTCTCTGAAATGTTACCTGGGCAGTTAACTGTTGAAAGTGAGCTTCTAGTGTAAATTATATCATTCTTCTTGTAAAGTTTTCTTTTTACCAACTTAATGGACTGCCATATTCAGAGGAAAACCATCACAGCTGATTAGCTTATTTTACAAGTGAGTCCTTAATAAGTATCTCCCAGGGACAACCAAGACAGTAGTGGCAAGGATAAGCTTTTAACGGAAGCTGAAAGCCTTTGAGCATCACGGTGTCGGACTTCCTATACTGCTACTTTCCTGCTGAGAATTACTCTTTGACCACCGTAATAATGCTTAAAGTATAAAATGTCCCCGATCCTTGAATGGCGATCGTCAAAAAGAACACAAATAACAAAATGTGGCGAAGATGTGGAGAAAAGGGAACCCCCGTGCACTGTTAGTGGGAATGTAAATTGGTGCAGCCACTGTGGAAAACAGTATGGAGGTGTCTCAAAAATCTAAAAATAGAACTACCATATAATCCAGCAATTCCACTCCCAGGTATCTATCAAAAAACCCCACAGAAACACTAATTCGAAAAGATACATGCACCCCAATGTTTATAGCAGCATTATATACAACCACCGAGATATGGAAACAACCTAAGCGTCCATCAACAGATGAATAGATAAAGAAGATGTGGTGTATGTATACAATGGAAACTACTCAGCCAGAAAAAAATCATGAAATTTTATCATTTGCAGCAACATGGATGGACTTGGAGGGCATTATGCTAAGTGAAATAAATAAGTCAGACAGAGAAAGACAAATACTGTATGATATCACTTATATGTGGAATCTAAAAAATACAAAAACTATTGAAAAATAACAAAAAAGAAGCAGACTCACAGATATAGAGAACAGACTAGTGGTTACCAGTAGGGAGAGAGAAGTGGGGAGGAGCCATATAGGGGTGGGGAGACAGAGGACAGTGAACATTATAAGCTACTGCATGGTGCTACCACCAAGCCACCAATGGTTGGTTTACTTTCAGCACCATTAGCTTCTTTGTTTGTACAACATTAATTTGAATAGTTTATTGCATTATAATCTTATTTTTTAAGAAGAAGAAAACAAAAAACAAAGTGCAGGTGCCAGTGATGCAAAGAACATATTTTATAAACATAGTCTAATTGAGTTCAAGATAGAAATCATTAATAGTGCCAAGTAACTCATTTAACATTGGCCTAAAGTAGACTCCCGAGCGCTTGAGAAAACACTATTTCTAATCCCCTGCATTCTAGACAGAGGAACAGCCAATCAAGTTCAGGCTAATCCAATTCTCCACCTCAACAACATTCACAGTCTTTCCGAAGCCTGTGGGCCCCTCCAGAAGGACCCCAACCCCAGAAATTGGAGGTAAGGCAAAGGGACTCTAAGAAGGACAGACTGTGTAAACAGCCAAACAACTCCGAGACTTTCTTCGAGCCAAAATTTTCTGGGGTGTCCTCTTTCAAAACCCAAATTAACTGCAGGAATCGCCACACCTTCCCTCTGCAGACATAGGCTTTTTGAACTCTTTGGAAGCAGAGCACCTGATAAATTAATCATAGCGCAATAAATTAAATTTGGATCACTGCATCTATCTCCTAGTATGAAAGAACTTCCTGGTCTTATTCTTTCAAGGTTTATATTTCAAGGCAAAACTTCATCATAATTTAGAAAGTTTCCTTTTCTATTGAGTCAATTTTCTGTCTTTGAAATATTGTACAAATAACTCACATATACTGCGTTGGGTGGGTGAATCATCTATCTTTTGATGAAAAGCATAAGTTCTCTTTGGAAGGAATCATTTATTTCTTAACATCCCCAAGGCGAAAACCTCCCAAGATAAAGCTAGGACTCTTACCCTCTCTGGCTTGACACCATATTTATAAAATAAATTCTCTAAATCAAATGATCTTCAACATATGACTTTGGAGGTATGTGTTCTTTACCTCCTAAAAAGAATGCTATTCAAAAATGTTCACTTATTCATTCAATCCTTCATTCACTAGACATTCACTGAGCACATAGGGTTTGCAGGGCACTGCGCCAGGTGTTAGCACTAAGGGTGAAGATGGATAAAATTATAGATGACTAAGAAAGGATCCCTGTGCATTTGGAGCTCAAAAGGTTACAATGCATGAGCTAGGCACAAAATACAAGGACCAATTAGGAGGAACCAATACACTTCCTAAATCTGGTTGCACACCAAGATCACTTGAGAAACCAATTAAAAATATTCTTGGCACCCATCTACTGAACCCAGATCTACTGAATCAGAGGGGCCCGGAAGAACCTGAGAATTCGTGTTTTAAAAACAGCCCAGTTAATTCTGAGATTTCAGCCAGATTTGGGAATCACTAGCCTTAAAAAATATTCTAGTGGCTAGAAAATCCCACACAGCCCCTGCTACAACCATCAAAAGCATATTGCTCCATGCCCATGTTCAAGATCAGGGTCACTGCGAGCCTCATTTACAAAGCCAGAAAGCTAGACTACAAAGAAATGGCCGCACTTGCCCAAAGAGAACCTCCAGGGAGAGATGCATATTTGACTAGGAAGACAAAGCTTTCTAGATGTCATGATGTTATTAGGAATTCAAATACCCATTTCAGCAGTATGCAAGATGATTCACACAGAATCACAGCTCCTCAGAGCTGGGCAGAACCTCAGAGATCGGAGTTCACAAACTCAAATGGTGACAGAGCTCAGGTGGTGACATAAATGGCTGAAGTAGGCTGGAGGGGACAGAGGTTAAAGGGGGCACCTGCTACTCCACTCTAGCTGGAACTTGCCATGAAGAGTATGGGCCCAAATGTGCCAGGTCCTCCAAATTTTCAAGAGAAGCCAGAAATCTGGATTTGAAAAACTAGCCATGCAAATAAAACAGACTTTTCAGTCAGATTTGACACGTGGGCCACCAGTTTGTAATTCCTGGTCTAGTCCAAAGTCTTCATTTGACGTATGAGAAAATAGACTTGTCCTATTTCTCGTATCATTTCAGTTTGGCCTGCCACAGCGAGGGGGGAGAGTTGTTGTTGAATTTAGTTTTGCTTTTTTTTTTTTCCTGGGTTTGAATTTTTCAATGTTATCTATTGGGTCCAGATGTTCAAAGGCAAGTTTGCTAACAGCCTCATGCAGCATTCACTATGCAGCGCCGCCCAGACCCCTATTACCACGGTTGGCCAGCCTCAGCTCCAAGCCCTCTCCTGGAGTTGCCTTCAGCTGCCTCACTCAAGGGCGTGTTCCCTCCCTATGCATCCGGCATCCAGCGACTACAGGATGGTCACGTATAAAGTCCTGGCCTCCGGGACCAACTCAGGACAACTCTGCAGGGCCATGCCAGCTTCAGAGCTCCGTATGGAATTGGCTCAAGGCTTCCTGTGGCTGCATCACAGCTCAGCTCCTCTCTGTGCCCAGTCCTACCTCCCCTAACGGTGTGGATCCCAGAGTGGTTCCCAGTATACTTCCAGCACCGTAGCTCTGCCTTTGAGTCTGCTTCCCAAGAACCTGGTCTGCAACACCAAGCACATCAGGGCCGCAGTGAAAATAACCTCATCTGTCAAAGTCCAGACTTGCGAACTCAAATCAGAGAACAATTTTTTTGCTTTGTGAAAATGTCTTCTCTTGTTTATCTTTTGTTATGGTTTTATTAGTGTTTGAAAATCATACCATAGCAGATGCCTCCCACTTCATGCCCCCCACCTCTGATCTTAGCTCAGCTGTGGTGGGCAGTTCTGGAAGCTCAGACCCCCTGGTGCTCACAGGGCCCCACCTCAAGTGTGGGCCACGCCTCTTTCTGCCTTCAAGCTTGGGGCCTTTTCTGATCTGCAGAGGTTCACTGGGCCCTTGAAAGTAGAGTCCGGAAAGGTGGGGAAGTTCCTGTCAACAAGGACTACGAAGCAGGAGATTACTGCTCCCATCTCCCGGCCTTCAAGGAAGTCCCCACCGCGAGAACCTCCCCGCAGCCCTTAAACACCCCAACGTGGGCTTTCCCCCTCCCCCTCTCCATCTCCTTGCTCCCTCACCCCTCTGCCTGGGATCATGTTCCATATCAACTACACCAAGTCCTTCTTCATGAGTGGGACCCAGACTAAGACCAATGCATCCTCAGTTTCTAAAACTTAACAATACAGAAGAGCACAAGAAGAAAGTGAAAGTCCATTTTTGAAACATCCCACCAGTCTTCTTTCTATGCATTAATGCCTACTTCTAGTGGGTTTAGAAACTTTTAACAAACCTGATCAACCTAGATACTCTGTTCAGTAACTCTGCGGGTCACTTCAAACACTGGTCTTATCAAGTACATTTACTTCAGTAAATTGACTTCTACAATCGTTTCATTCATTCACCTATTCATTTAACAAATGTTCATTTCAGGTCTTATCTGTGCAAGGCACAGTGCTAAATACTGCAGATGTTACAAAGACATGTCCCATGCCCTTAGGATGCTTATACATACTTTTTCTATTCAATTTTTCAGGACCATATTGATTGAACAAATTAAGGCATGCTTGTTTTCAAAAACCATATTAGGATTCCTTGAAATCCAGTGCCATAAGCTTTAATTAAACAGAGTTTTCACCCAGATGGTATGTACAAGATGAATGGATTCCTGGGTGCAAATCTTGACTCTGCTACTAAGCAGAAGTGTGACTTGAAGCTCATTTTTCTTGTTTGTAAAATGGGGGATAAAAATAATAACTCATAGGCAGTTGTGAAAATAAAATGAGAGAATCAATATAAATAACTTGGCATAGTGCTTGACGCAAAGTGCTCAATGCATATTCCCTATAATAACAATTATTATTTTCCTCTAACATTAACCTCAGGTCCATATGCGTGTAGCATGGATCCAGGCACCACGGGAATTGAGCAGAACCGACTGGAAATGAAAATACAGACACTGTCCAATGCTGTTCCACTCGGCACAGTTTCGCCAGTTTGGGAACCTAAGGCACCAGGAAAGTACAGTGCCCACCGAGTCAGTCCGCATAACCACAGAGAGGGCGGGCTCACCTGTCGAGGTGATGCCAGTGCACAGATGCAGGTGGGGATTTGGCCACAACTGGAGTTTGCTCCAGTCCCTCAGAGTCCTGCACATAGTGTTTACCAGGGTAAACACAAACCCGAAGAATGCAAAAGAGATGTAAACACCAGATTTGCTCAGCTGTCTGGGCAAATACCTTGCTGACATGGAGATTCACATTGTGTCTCAGGCCCCCAAGAAGTATCAGGTCAGGCAGTCGCTGCCTAAGACGTGCGGTCCCCTCAGTAGGAGGGGCATGTTCTCACGGAGCTGCTGTCTTCTATCGTGTGTAGTCCTCCCAGCACCCACCACAGTCTCTTCCTCCGAGATGCTCAGTAAATATTTGTTTGACTAATGGATCGAGTGCTTGTAGAGCTCCTTGAATATTGTCCTTGCGTGGAGAATGTCTTAGGCAGTACATCACTTTTGAAAACCTGACTTTCCAAAGACTTCCAGCTTTTGCTTTGTAAATTGCTTTTAAAAAGAGAGAGAGACAGAGACAGTGACAGAGCAGATGAAATCTCATCATTCTCCTGATGCAATCGTGTGTGTTGGGTGGGAGTAGAACAAGGGTGGACATAAGTACAGAACATTTACCACTCTATGCACAAAAGATTGCAAAACCAAAGGAAAGAAAAACATACATTGGAAAACATATCTGAGGTGGTGACAAAAACAGGTGACAAATGAGATTGTTGAGGACAGCAAGTCGCTGCCTGAAGACAGAGTTTGTTTAAATTGTTCTTTTGTAAGACAACCCAAAAAACTGTATCCGAGTTAAATTAGAAATGCTGGAAACATCAGATCCAAATTCTACGAGGTAACAATCGGCTTCAGCAGATCCACATTCAGCAGCTCATTCACTGTCCACTTCACCACAGTCTCTACCGCCCTCCACTTTCCACCTGCCGTAAAGTTACGTGTAAGTTGCCATTTATCACCATGCTTCTACTGCTGTTTTTCTTACAGATAAAATTAGGAGGAAAAGTACACATTTTTGCATGCTTCTCTCTATCAAAATGGGAAAAATGAAAGATAGGCCGAAAGGACCAGATATTTCATTAAAATGTTTTTGCATTTTTACATACAGCCCACTTTACTCATTTGTGGTACATTCTGGACCTTACAAGCATTGTAATTTGCACCCTGTATACATTTCTTAATGTTACTTTAACAAGTTACTACAAATTTAGCGGCTTTAAAACAACACAAATTTATTATCTTATAGTTCTGTAGGTCAGAAGTCCAAATGGGTTTTACTGGGTGAAACGCAAGGGGTCAGCAGGGCTTGCATTGCTTCTGGAGGCTCTAGGGAAGAACCCGTTTCCTGGCCTTTTCCGGCTCTAGAGGCCACCCACATCCCTCGGCTCATGGCCCCAGCCAGCAATAGCATCACTCCAACCTCTGCTTCAGTCTTCACATGTCCCTGACTTCCACTTACCTGCCTCCCTCCTTCCCTTCTAAGAACCTTGAGATACATCAGGCCCGTCCAGATAATCCAGGACACTCTCCCATCTCAAGATACTTAAGTTGATCACATCTACAAAGTCCCTTTGGCCGTGTAAGGTAATTCCCAGATTCTAACAATTAGGATGTGGACATCTTTGAGAGGCCACTATTCTACCTGCCACACACCCTGTTTATATAGAGGCCAGGAATTAATACGTCACTGCTTTGAAAGGAATTTCTAAAGAGAAAAAAGGGCCAAAGGGAGAACCAAATATTTCAAAACTTTTGAAAATAATCCAGTTAAAATTCAACTTGCTCAAAAAAATAAAAATGAAAATAAACTCAAATAAATTCAACTTGCTCAAATGTTTGAACGTAAAATGAGGGCAATAAGGAAATAGAATGGTGAGGTGCTATTGTGTCAGCATTGAATTCCCTTTCCAAGTCTGGAGAATTGCCACTTTGTGAGTTTTGGGTGGGAATGAGGACAGCTTCCCATCATAGGGTACAGATGTGCTGGATGCTGGCTTCCCAACCTCCCCTTGCTTCTGGAGCTTGGGAACTGGATACACGATCAGAAAGAGCCACATGGGCTTCGAAGAGAGAGCTGGTGGTGCGGGAAGCAAGGGACAGGCAGCTTTCTCTCTTTGGCCAGGGTAAAGGCATCATCTCACCAAAACCATTAGTTCAGAGGGGAACTAGAGCATCCCGCCTCTTTACTTTGAGCCTCCTGTTCCATCCTCACAATCATTCTGTGAACTACCCAATATTCTAATAAACTTTTTCCTGCTCAATTGCATCGCAGCCAGCTTCTGTTGCTTACAGTTAAGAGCGATGGCCAATGCAGAGAGTATCGGCTACAAGCAGCGTACAAGTTAAGAGCTCTGGAGTCAACCAGCTCTGAGTTTGAGTCCTAGATCTGCCACTTTCTAGCAGTATAACCTTGGCAAGGTTACTTAACCTTGGCCAGGTTACTTAACCTCGTGAAATTTCAATGTAATAGTAATAGCACTGACCCTAACTCATCAGCACGTGGGCGTGAAACAGGATAACACACAGGAAGGACTTAGCCCAGTGCTTAGTAATGGTGATAGCTCAGTAGATAGCAGCAATTATGATTAATTTTTAAAACTTTGAGTTAAAAATGTCAGCAGGGAATGATATTTTTCATCTCCTGAAGTTGGCTGAAGCACCAGGCAGACGTCAAGAGAGGCTGGAAACATTGGCCTGGAGTTGACGGTTAGGAACGCAATCTCATGCAAATAGCTAGAGTGTGGATGAGAATATCAAGGCTATGAGGGAGGTTAGGGGTGGAAGGGGGGGGCGAGGAGAAGAGGGCCAGAGGGTAGATTTGGGGGTGGAGGGGGTACATCTGCCTTTAGAAGAGTAAGAGAAAAAGCAAGCAGAACAGAAAACAGGAAATTAAGGAAGGTAAGGGGAGATTTCCTTAAAATAAGAATGTACTACTTTTTAAATTTAAAATAATGACGTGAAGATTTAAGTGAGGAAGAACAGTTTCAAGCACATGAGGCAACTCAGCAGTAGGTAGGTGATTACGGATGAGGTCACTGGTAAATTCTGAGAGGAGCTGGGCAGTGAGAGTGGACACAAGATTACACGGGATCGAGGAACAGGTGAGTGGTGAGAGAGTGAAGCAGCGAGCATGTTCCCCATATTAGTTAGGATGGGCCAAACCATGCCGCCATCCCAGACTAAACCCCCGCATCCCAGGGGTCAACACAATAAAGGCTTGATGTCTCAGTTACATAAAGCCCAGTGCAAGCCACACCCCCGCCTTGTAGCTGTGCCCTTCCTCGACACAAGGCAGAGGAAATAGAGAATGATGGAAGGGAGACCTTAGCTCTTTTTTTCCTCCAGTTTTATTAAGTTATAGTTGACAGATAAAATTGTATGTGAAATGATTACCACAATCAGGTTAATTAATACATCTATCGTCTTAAGTAATTACCTTTTGTGTAACTATGGATATAGATATAGACCACATCTTTATCCATTCGTCTGTTGATGAACACTTAAGTTGTTTCCATGTCTTGGTTATTGTGAGTAATGCTGCAATGAACATGGGAGGGCAGGAATCGCTTTGAGATACTGATTTCGCTTCCTTCAGATATATACCCAGCAGTGGGATTGCTGGATCATATGGTAGTTCTATTTTTCATTTCTTAAAGAGTTTCCATAGTGTTTTCCAGAGTAACTACACCAATTTATATGCCTACCATCAGATCCTGGCTCTTTATTACCTCAGTGTGGAAGCCACCTGTGTCACTTGTGCTCACAGGGCATTGGCCTCAACCTAACGAGACAAGACATAGGACATATAGTGAGCACTGACTGTCTGCCACAGTGCCTTGTTCAAGAGGAAGAGAAGAAGAGCAGGAAAGGTAGCAGAGAGGAGCGCCTGTGCTCATACGGAATTCAGAGCCTGGAGCAAGCTTGAGGGGGAAGAGGAGGAAAGCAAGAAGGATTTCAGTTATCAAGGCCCAGAGGAAGCTTGAGCCTACCCCTAATGTAGTAGTTGGTCCTCACAGCCTTACATCTTCTGCCCCTTGAAAAGCCTGCTTCCTGTGCCCACCTCCAAGCCTTGGATAGCACATAAATCAACACCCGAAAACTGTTAATCCAGAAAAGGCTATTTGAATGGATTCAAGACCTTCCTGCAAAGTAAGACAACCATGCCTCACGCTTGCACTTCGCAGAAGGCTTTAAACTGCAGGATTTCAGTTGATTTTTATTATAACATTGTGAGACGGGTGTGGCCTATAGAACGAGCATTCTCACCAAAATCCTTACCTTACAGATAAAGGAACTAAATGCAGAGAAAGAAAATGACCTACCCGAGGCCATCTGCTAAGGCTTAAACCTGGGTCTCCAGGCTCCTGGTCAGTCTCTCTCTTCCACGAGACTCCATCTGCTGCTTTTTGTACATGTGGCTGATCCTCCCTGCAGACAGAGCAGACAATGAGCTTGTCATGTCTTTTGAATGTTTGTTAAATTTATTTTATTTACAACACTTGGCAGAAACACTAAAGAAATTGTTTCAGCAACTTCCACTCCAACTGCGGACTCTAACAGTCCCAGTTCTGTCTGTGAGCAGATTTAAATTGGCCTAAGAAAGGAACGGCACCACAACCCAGCTCCCTCTGCCACGCACCTTGCTGCAGGGACACTTTGCTAGTGACCCAAGGTCAAACTGGTGGGGCACAATGTGCTGCTGGTGTGTGCTGTGCCTGAGCCAGTCCCTTCCTCTGCACCTCCACAGTGTTTGCTTTTCACCAGGAGTCTCAGAAACACTGTGTGATACTGAATGAAGCAAGCACCATTCACTGGGTGCTAATCGCTTCCTGGGGTTTTTTTGTTTTTTTGTTTTTCTTTTTTTACATCTTTATTGGAGTATAATTGCTTTACAATAGTGTGTTAGTTTCTGCTTTGTAACAAAGTGAATCAGTTATACAT
The DNA here is from genome assembly GCF_964270905.1 of Leucopleurus acutus. Lineage (NCBI taxonomy): Eukaryota > Metazoa > Chordata > Mammalia > Artiodactyla > Delphinidae > Leucopleurus > Leucopleurus acutus. Next base: position 63,952,609 of record NC_139142.1, on the reverse strand, counting down.
ATACATATGTTCCAATATCTCTTCCCTCTTACCTCTCGCTTCCTCCCACCCTCCCTATCCCACCCCTCTAGGCGGTCACAAAGCACCGAGCTGTTCTCCCTGTGCTATGCGGCTGCTTCCCACTAGCTATCTACCTTACGTTTGGTAGTGTATAGATGTCCATGCCACTGACTCACTTTGTCACAGCTTACCCTTCTGCCTTCCCATATCCTCAAGTCCATTCTCTAGTAGGTCTGTGTCTTTATTCCTGTCTTACCCTTAGGTTCTTCAAGACATTTTTTTCTTTTTCTTAAATTCCATATATGTGTTAGCATACGGTATTTGTCTTTCTCTTTCTGACTTACTTCACTCTGTATGACAGACTCTAGGTCCATCCACCTCATTACAAATAGCTCAATTTCGTTTCTTTTTATGGCTGAGTAATATTCCATTGTATATATGTGCCACATGTTCTTTATCCATTCATCCGATGATGGACACTTAGGTTGTTTCCATCTCCTGGCTATTGTAAATAGAGCTGCAATGAACATTTTGGTACATGACTCTTTTTGAATTATGGTTTTCTCAGGGTATATGCCCAGTAGTGGGATTCCTGGGTCATATGGTAGTTCTAGTTGGAGTTTTTAAGGAACCTCCATACTGTTCTCCAGAGTGGCTGTACCAATTCACATTCCCACCAGCAGTGCAAGAGGGTTCCCTTTTCTCCACACCCTCTCCAGCATTTATTGTTTCTAGATTTTTTGATGATGGCCATTCTGACCGGTGTGAGATGATATCTCATTGTAGTTTTGATTTGCATTTCTCTAATGATTAATGATGTTGAGCATTCTTTCATGTGTTTGTTGGCAGTCTGTATATCTTCTTTGGAGAAATGTCTATTTAGGTCTTCTGCACAATTTTGAATTGGGTTGTCTGTTTTTTTGTTATTGAGCTGCATGAGCTGCTTGTAAATTTTGGAGATTAATCCTTTGTCAGTTGCTTCATTTGCAAATATTTTCTCCCATTCTGAGGGTTGTCTTTTGGTCTTGTTTATGGTTTCCTTTGCTGTGCAAAAGCTTTGAAGTTTCATTAGGTCCCATTTGTTTATTTTTGTTTTTATTTCCATTTCTCTAGGAGGTGGGTCAAAAAGGATCTTGCTGTGATTTATGTCATAGAGTGTTCTGCCTATGTTTTCCTCTAAGAGTTTGATAGGTTCTGGCCTTACATTTAGGTCTTTAATCCATTTTGAGCTTATTTTTCTGTATGGTGTTAGGGAGTGATCTAATCTCATACTTTTATATGTACCTGTCCAGTTTTCCCAGCAGCACTTATTGAAGAGGCTGTCCTTTCTCCACTGTACATTCCTGCCTCCTTTATCAAAGATAAGGTGACCATATGTGCATGGGTTTATCTCTGGGCTTTCTATCCTGTTCCATTGATCTATAGTTCTGTTTTTGTGCCAGTACCATACTGTCTTGATTACTGTAGCTTTGTAGTATAGTCTGAAGTCAGGGAGCCTGATTCCTCCAGCTCCGTTTTTCATTCTCAAGATTGCTTTGGCTATTCGGGGTCTTTTGTGTTTCCATACAAATTGTGAAATTTTTTGTTCTAGTTCTATGAAAAATGCCAGTGGTAGTTTGATAGGGATTGCATTGAATCTGTAGATTGCTTTGGGTAGTAGAGTCATTTTCACAATGTCGATTCTTCCAATCCAAGAACATGGTATATCTCTCCATCTATTTGTATCATCATTGGGGTTTTGAATAGACTGTCCTACTGAACCCCCATAGAAAACCTGCAAAGTAGGTATTATTCTCAGTTTCTAGAGACCAGAAAATTATTGAAGGCAAATTATCTATGGTTCTACAGTTGCAAATAGCATGGCTGGGATTCAAAGAATGCTAAGCCCATCTCTCTCCAAGGTCTGAGCACTTTCTACTGGTCCACTGAGCCTCCTGGTTGAGAGACATGATGGGGACAAATGAAAGGAGATCAACAATAATCTTCTTAGAGCATTGCACAGTGACCTTTCTAGTAGAGGATATTTTCTCAAGGAAAGAAAATAGGAAGGGAGAAAGAGAGAGAGGAGAGAGAGACTATAGATACTGTTTGGAACGCTCTATACATAGTTTAGATATCTGAAGATATGTCGTCCTCTGTTTTAACAGCCACTGGTTAATGCCCAGGCTGAGCAGAGGACGGGGCCCTGGGAAACAGCAGCCAAGAAGTGAGAGGAAAACTGGGAGTGAGAGGCCATGGGCAGAGAGGAGAGCCCACACCTTTCCATGTCAACATCACCAGCCTAGTTAACAGACTGCTTTCAGGTTTTTCTTTTCCTGTAATGATTGAAACAGTTTAAAGATTAGCATTTGGAGCCAAAGGGAGGACACTAAGGGTTTTGCTGAAAACAAAAATAATACACGCTTTTTCCTCTTCCTCCTAAAGCTAGTCCCAGGCTGCAAGCACAGAGACGCTTGATCACTGAGGCTCAGGTGGCTCCTTTCACCCGCTGTTTGCAGGAAGGAAGTGACAGCCCCACATCAGAGCTCACTTCCAGCTCTACCTCACAGTCACTTGCAGACTCAGCCCTGATGCCCGGAACTGCCCCTGAGCCCACATTTGCACATCAGGGTGTGTGTACGTGAGTCCCTTCTCGTGCTGCGATTAAAACTCGAAGCAGCTACTATTTTCAGCCTGAGCAGCTGCCCAGTCTTCACAGACAGGTTGGGGGAAGCAGCTCTATATGCCTAAGCTGCCCAGTGTGAAACATGAAGAAAGCATCTGAGGAGGTCAAAACCTTCAAGCTTTCTGGAAATATGAGTTTCAGACACTCATTTCAGCGATATCCCTACACAAATAGACACCTTTCCTTATTGTCAAAGCCCACTGGAAGGAGCCACAATGGCAGGTCATGTCTTGCACGGGTTTCCTGAAGTACCAGCATGATGGAGGGGCAGGGGTTAGGGTGTTCCCATCGCAGGCTCCCAAAGTATACAGGATGCTAAGGGATACGTCAGCACGCAGGATAGGGTGGGCACGAGCCCAGGGCCCCCCCTAGGCAACAACCACGGCTCCCAGAGCAGGACTGGAGAGAGGGGACAGCTCTGATTTTAAGACATGGCTCAAATATTAAAGGACCAGGCCTTATTTTCCCTTTGCCCTAAAATGGCCACAAAGGAGAGAGTGAAGGTCATCAAGTTCAAAGAGACTCCTCAGAAACAAGCATGAGCTCGACTACAAGGCACAGGCCAGTGGGCCCCCTGGTCGGCCTACGAATAGGGTCAATCACCTCAAATGCTTCGCCTGGCCTGATCCAGTCCACACCCGGGGTGGATGGAAGGTTGTGTGCGTCCCATCAAAGGGTGTGAAGTACAGCACTTTAGGGAAGGGATGGTCTAAGCCAAGCCATGATGCACCTGCAGAAGCAACTCAAGTTCCAGCCCAAAACCAAAGATGAGTTCATGCCTTTCCCAGCGGACACCTGGGAGTCAGTTTGACAAAACAGAAACACAGTCTGGCTGTGCATAAAAGGGAAGGCAAGCCATGGGTATGCATAGGAGGCAGGAGAGGGGAAGGAGGGTTCACTTGGGACTCCCACGGAAGAGAAAGCTGGCCTCTTTGTGTCTTGGTCACACCCTCCATGCTGCCCCCAGCACATTCTGTTGTCTCAGCCTGGCCCCTGCAGTTGGTCAGTGTCCTTTCTTGGGCTACAGGCCTTGGTCTGGCTCAACTGAGGGAAGTCACGAGAGGTTCAGAAACTCACAAAAGCAACCTGACAGCGCTGGCTCAGAGCCCGGGTTTGCCTGACTTCTAACCCAGTGGTCTCTCCCACCAGAACAGGAATGACTCACTTTGTCTCTTCAGCCACAAAGAGCAGTCTTAACAAAAGTATCACCAGGGGCTTCCCCGGTGGCACAGTGGTTGGGAGTCCGCCTGCCGATGCAGGGGACGCAGGTTCGTGCCCCGGTCCGGGAGGATCCCGTGTGCCACGGAGCAGCTGGGCCCGTGAGCCGTGGCCACTGGGCCTGCGCATCCAGAGCCTGTGCTCCGCAGCGGGAGAGGCCGCAGCAGTGAGGGGCCTGCGTACCGCCAAAAAAAAAAAAACTATCACCAGGACCTCTGCAATTGCATTCAGTCATGTGATCATTCTTTGAGTAGCTTGAGATCCAACTCCCAGGACACCTGGTGAGGGACAGCCATCTGACTCCTTTCCCCTTTCTAAGTGAAATCCAGGGGAAAGAGCAGCTTCCCACTTTGGCAAAGAAGGCTGAAGCAAGAGGTGTGAAGTGACTGGGCCAAGGTCACACAAGTAGTTGATGCTGGTGGTGAAAGCAGACAGACGACGACTGCACCACCCAGATCACAGCAAGGCTCACCTCTCACCCAGAACCCTGCAGACAGTGGACCTGCACCTGCAGGCTGCTCTTCCCTGACACTCGGAGCCCCCGGCCAAATGGCCTGTCCACTTCCACTCACCCAATGTACAAAAATACCATCCTACCCCGGCAAGGGGACTAGACGGCTGATGCATTAAGTTGATTCTAAGGGTGGGAATCAGATTTTTATCTTCTTGTCTCAGATAATGTTATGTAACCCTGATTTTTTTGATTGATTGATTGATTTTTGGCTGCGTTGAGCCTTCGTTGCTGTGCACGGGCTTTCTCTAGTTGCAGCGAGTGGGGTCTACTCTTCATTGCGGCGCACGGGCTTCTCGTTGTGGTGGCTTCTATTGTCGCAGAGCATGGGGTCTAGGTGTGAGGGCTTCAGTAGTTGAGGCGCACAGACTCAGTAGTTGTGGTGCATGGACTTGGTTGCTCCATGGCATGTGGGACCTTCCCAAACCAGGGATCGAACACGTGTCGCCTGCATTGGCAGGCGGATTCTCAACCACGGCACCACCAGGGAAGTCCCTAACCTCAAAGTTTTAACCCAAATAAATGTCTCCAAGGCTGAGGAATTTCAGGGTAGGTAAGATAGGAGGGCTTAGCCCCAGGGACTCACAGCTGCCCAGGGGACTTTGTCCACAGCCCCAGGTCTCACCTGGGTGTTTCTGAGCAGCACTGGAAGGTCACCAGAAGCCTCTTGAAATGCAGAGTGAAATCTGCCGCCCCATACGTTCACCCTGGCTGTGTGGCTGCTTTGCATATGCCTATGGGGCAAGCAGGCTATTTTGGGCAGATTTCATAACTCTCTTTGTAGCTGCTGCGGCTGCTGATTGCACATGTGTTTCCAGCTCCGTTCTTGGGGTGAGAATGTTTACAGAGATGGCACGTCGTCAAGAGAATGTAAAGAAAGCAAGATTAGGAGATTAGGAGGACAATTTCCATGTCTAGACAGGGCTCGCACAGCCGGCGGGTGCTCCATTCGGGATCCCTGGCATTCGGCGCCTGGTGCCATCACCCTCTGAACCCCTCATCCCATCCCCATTCCCCTGTGGAATCTCCCGGGGGGGCGGCAAGGAACAGAAGAGAGCTCTCTGGCGTCCTTTCTGAGAATAAATCCAGGGTGGATTTCTGAATGTTGTGGGAGGGAAACAAAGTGTCAGAAAAATCCGTGAACGTCTGCGTACATTTTCTTTTGGTAATCTCAAAGCTCCAGCCTGATTCCAGCCTCAGCGCGGGCTGCCTCTCTGTCTTCGGCCGGTGGGGTCGTCTTCATCACTGTGTTGCTTGCTTATTTATTTATCCCAGTCTGTTTACCTCCTGTCAGCCTGATAACCAGTCTGCTCACCTATTTTGTTTTTAATTTATCCCTTTCCTCCTATTTCCCACCTTTGCCTGCGCTCAGGCTCTGTAGGAGAGCACGGCTGCTCAGTTGTAGTCAGCTTTCATTTCTGAGCCCCACCGTGTTTGAACAACTGGCTCCATCGAATCCCCCTCTTGAAGCTTTGATTCCATTTGTTACATGCCCCTTTCGCCCTGTTCCTCCCTCCTGGCTCCTGTCACGTCCTGTGTCATGATTGCCCATCATAAGCTACCTCAGGGAAGGATCTGTGTCAATTTACCCTTATTTCCACCATCACAGGCTTCTGGGATGGTATTTACAAGAAAAATAATACTAGCCCACATCGAGACCACATAGCAGACACTGGACCAGTGCTCTACATGTGTTCTTTTCTTTTCATTTAATCCTCATAACAATCTTCCAAGAAGGTTGCTGTTATTTTCCCAACTTTACACATAAAGAACCTGGGGCTCAGAGAGGTAAAGCCATTTGCCCAAGTACAGGCAGCTAACTAGTGGCAGAACAGGTTTCAAATGTAGGTCTAACTTAACTCTGGAGCCTGAACGCTTAAGGTCTCTTGAAAGGATTTAGGGATGAACAAATAAATATTCAAGATCCCCGGACTTCTGGTCATTTTGCTCCTCATGTTTGATTCTGGTTCTTTTCTGACTTTCAAGATGGTAGAACAGTCTGCAAAGAGTTCTATGATCTAAATCCAGAATGCAACCCGCATTCTCCCAACAACTGCTGGGGACTTAATGCACCTTTCCTTATGCAGCCTGGCAGAGCAAGGACCGTGGCCTCACTCGCCGTGAGGTGCCGGGATCGACACCGCTGCCCTCTGCAGGGGTTTCCCCAGCCAAGCGTTCAGCAGGGTGTGCCAGGCTCCGCTCCATAGAGCATGCGCGCCAGCCACAGCTGAAACTGGATAAACTGCAGCAAGACCACGATTTACCTAAAAATCAGAAGGGAGGCCACGGAAACCACCAAAGAGAGAAACAAACAAGGTCCTGACAGAGCCAAAAGAATAAGCCAATTTTCTGGCAAAGTGACAGCAGAAATCTAAGTTTCTCTGAAACTCTCATACATCTGACTTCCCTGAGCTAAAAGGGCCACAGGAAGCAGCTTCTCATGGTCAAGCTACTAGCCTGAGAGGGCAAGAGCTTAAGTCCTAATCTTACCCTGACCCCTGCCTCCTGCCAGTTTATAATCCTGGGACCGGTTACCCAAGACGACAGAGTTTCCATGCTTTGACAGCGGAACGTCATGCCGGTCCTTCTTTGGAGGCCATCACTGGGGAGGGGAGGGGGATAGTGTGAAAAGGTGTCAAGGACAGCTCAGGGACAGTCACTGCCGTGTCCTTCTGCCCCTCCTGCCGGCCTGAGCAGGGACCTGTGTGTGAAACATGCCTTCCTGACCCTGACTCTGCCTTGTGTCTGGGTGGATTCCATTCAGCAGGTGCTCCCCCAGCTTCTCCCAGGTGCCCCGTGCCAGTCACTTCAGGGGACTGAGAGGCAAGAGACTGGAAGGGCTCTAAAGATCAAGCACTCGGGGCTCCCCTGCGATTTAAGGAGAATCCTGAATTCCTACAGGTTTTCCCTTCCTCCCTCCTCTTAAAGAGGAAGCATTCTTACTTTCTAGAAGAGGGGCTAAGTGATCCACATAATAAAAGGAAGGAGAGTGCGGAGGGAAGAGAAAGGAGATAGATGTGGGGTTGGTGTAAGAGATGGTCCAGAGCACCCTCCAGAGGCTGGAAGGCTGGAAAGAGGTGATAATTAAGTTACATCCATGTGGCTTATGAACTGGATCTCGTTTATGCTCTTAGAGAGACCCTGGCAAATAATGAATTCTTTAAAGAAATGTATTTTCAGTGGCATATCTGCAGAACTGTGTTGCTTTAGATGTGGTTCCATGCAAAAACTAAGTAATGTGTCTCTACTTTCAAAAACTATGAAAGGAAGATTTTGAATTCCTTGATAGCTTTAAAGATGCTATCAGTTTGAAGTCTTGGTGCACAAGGTTGCTGTCTTGATTCTTAGATTCCTGGCTTTTTCCCTTTCCTCCTCCCCATATAGACCAAAAGTGGAGGAGGATGTGGCTCCTTGAGGACAGGGAAGATATCTGATCCACAGCAGAGAGCCCAAAATAGGTGCACAATTAATGTTTATTAAATTAAATTAAGAATTCAAGCACCAACAATTTCATGTCATGAAAGGATGCCCATAAGATTGTGTCATGTGAGCAAAGAACTTATGCCGTATAATCTCAATGTATACCATATATCATACTTATGTAATCTCAATTTATATCTCATATCATATTTATATCATATAATTTCAATTTTCAAAAAATATATACACCCACACGTACATATAAAAAATAAAATCACCAAAATATTAACAGCAGAGCTCTGAGTGGGGGGTTTTTTTTGGTGTGTGTGTGGGTTTATGTATTATCCAAATTTTCTTCAATAAACACATAGTTTCCCTCCAGAAAATAGTTTTCTAAAAGGCAAGAAAATTAAGGTCTGGTGCATTCGGATGATAGGGTAGGTCTTTTGAGGAGAGGGGCATAGTCTAAACATAGACCTAACATCCTGAGAAGGTCTCAGCCAGGGAGAAAATATTGAAGAAACCACTCCCCAGTTCACCATGGCAACCTTCCTGGTAACAATAGACCATTTTGTGCCGGTAGGTAGGTTGGCTTACAAGAGAGAAGAGATGAGCTCTTCCTTCAGTTAGGAAAACCTATTTGTTGTCAATCCCATGGACTTATAAAGTTCTCCAAACCTGTAGAAATATTCCCCTTCAGAACAACCATACCATTTTTTGGTACCTTTCTTGACATTTATCACTCTGCACTTTGCCCTGCATCAACTCATGGGAAAGACAAGAGGATGGAAATTGAAATCAAAAGATACAAATTCAGGACCTGACTGTACCACTTACTATCTCAGGGACATTAAGCAAGTCATTTATCCTTTTCAAATCTCTCTTTACTTGCCATTCAAGGAATGTTGTACTGTAAGAATAATAAAATGGAAAGGAAGGACACAAAAGTCATAACCAAAAAAAGGCAAGAAGAACAAATAAGTTCCCTATAGGGGTTGACAGTGCTTCTGTTTTGGAGCACCATTTTGGTCTGTGTTTCCTGACATCCATTTTTGTGGCTATCCAGCATGCAACCATCCTTTCTATTAGCTAACCTTCCTTTTCGAGACTTCATTAATCTTTTTTTTTAATTGAAGTATAGCTGATTTACAATATCATGTTAGTTTCAAGTATACAGCACAATGATTCAAATATATATATATATTCTTTTTCAGATTCTTTTCCCTTATAGGTTATTACAAAATATTAAGTACAGTTCTCTGTGCTATACAATAGGTTCTTGTTGATTATCTATTTTATGTATATTGGTTTGGCCAAAAAGTTCGTTCGGGGTTTTCTGTAACATCTTACAGAAAATCCCAAACGAACTTTTTGGCCAACCCAATAGTCGTATGTATATGTTAATCCCAACCTCCTAATTTATCCCTCCCCCCAACCTTTCCCCTTTGGTAGCCATAAGTTTGATTTTCTATGTCTGTGAGTCTGTTTCTGTTTTGTAAAGAAGTTCATTTGTATCGTTTTGTTTATTTATTTGTTTTTGGCTTTCTTGGGTCTTTGTTGCTGTGCACGGGCTTTCTCTAGTTGTGGCGAGCAGGGGCTACTCTTCATTGTGGCGTGCAGGTTACTCTTCGTTGTGGTGCACGGGCTTCTCATTGCAGTGGCTTCTCTTGTTGAGGAGCACAGGCTCTAGGCGCGTGGGCTTCAGTAGTTGTGGCACACGGGCTCAGTAGTTGTGGTGCACGGGCTTAGTTGCTCTGCAGCACGTGGGATATTCCCGGACCAGGGATCGAACCCATGTCCGTTGCATTGGCAGGCAGATTCTTAACCACTGTGCCACCAGGGAAGTCCCTGTATCTTATTTTTTTTTAGATTCCACATATAAGTGATATCATATGATAGTTGTCTTTCTCAGTCTGGCTTACTTCACTTAATATGATAATGCCTATGTCCATCCATGTTGCTGCAAATGGCCTTATTTCATTCTTTTTAATGGTTGAGGAATACTCCATTGATAGATATAGGTATCTATATATCTACATATAGATATAGATATCTATATCTATATATATCACGTCTTCTTTATCCATTCATCTGTCAGTGGACATCTAGGTTGCTTCCATGTCCTGGCTATTGTAAATAGTGCTGCAATGAACATTGGGGTGCATGTATCTTTTAGAATTAGAGTTTTCTCCAGATATATGTCTAGGAGTGGGATTGCTGGATCATATGGTAGCTATATTTTTAGCTTTCTAAGGAAACTCCATACTGTTCTCCACAGTGGCTATACCAATTTACATTCCCATCAACAGTGTAGGAGGGTTCCTTTTTCTCTACACCCTCTCCAGCATTTATTATTTGTAGCCTTCTTGATGATAGCCATTCTGACCAGAGTGAGGTGATACCTCATAGTTTTGATTTGCATTTCTCTTATATTTAGCAATGTTGAACATCTTTTTATGTGCCTGTTGGCCGTCTGTACGTCTTCTCTTGGAATTGCCTCATTAATCTTGAGAGTTGCTGTCCCTCCCACTGTAGACACCAAAGGGACTAGCTCCCCAAACTGAAGCTGGGCCAATCAGAAGGTTCTCTCAGGACTTGATCTTGAGTGAGTGACCTACCGTCACAGAGGCAGCTGGACATCTTACTCACCTTGGCCCAGCAGCATGAGAACCAGTTTCTGTGGCCTCACTTTCCAGAGCACCTTTGGTTCTTATCTGTTCTCCAAACTTGGTCTTTGAGCATCCCATCTATTTTGGGAGTTCCACTGTGATTGTACAATATTCCTTGAATGGCAAATCAACTGACACTTGAAAAGAATAAATGACTTGTCTGGTGCCCCTGAGCAAGTCAGTGGGATAGCAAGGTCCTGAATGTATATGTTTTGATTTAAACATACTTTCAACAAATTCCTCTTTCTGCCTAAGACAGCTAGAAATAATTTCTGTGGTTTGCAACCTAGAACCCCAGCCTATTTACAGAACAGAAACAGAAACATGGTAAGTTATGAAATTCTCATATCTAAAAGGAAGATGTAGACCATTTCCTCATTTAGTTCTAGGGACTAAATTCAAAAAGTGACTTCTCAAGGGGGAATACATATTGGGGGGTGGCATTAAGTAACATTTAAAAAATATTATGTCCCTTTGAGACCAGATGCTCTTTGAGCGCCAAGAACTTGATGTTTTATATCCTGTTCACCTACAGCACCTTGTTCATAATAATACCCAGTATATTTCTGCTGAATGAAAGAATAAATGAATGAGGTCACTTTCTAGAAACTTTTCTTAGCTGCTCTCTTCAATTATCATTTTCCACCTTTGTCTAGGAGAGACACAGGCCATTCATAAAAATGCCTCAGACCCTCTTGTTCTTCAGACTCCACATGTACCCACAAGCATTAGCAGGCCCGACATGACTGCCTACACGATGGGTACTTTCCACATCTCCTGACTCCTCACTCTCCCTCTCTACCAGCAAGAATACAACCTGTCAAAATTTAATCTTTGTGCTTCTGTCCTTTCTATTCACCTATTCCAAAGCTAAAGGTCAAAGGTGACCTAGGATAGCAGAAGATCATGGACCTAACCCCTGATGACTGCACAGAGCAAAAGAGCCAGAGCGCCGGGTCCTCTGCCCCCTCAGCCCAGGAGCCCTTCCCCTACATCCTGGGCTGGTTTAATAACAAGATAGAACAAACAGGATTTTGAATGCCACCCATACAACTTTACACGGTTAGAATGACGAGCCAGACTTCAGGTACAGAAGATTGGAGACTACTGCTCAGCGGGGCCTGTCGGCTCCATCTGCAGGAGACACATGCCCAGGTTACCATTCCGCTAAGACCTTGCCTTTTCCAACCCCACTGGTTAAGGACATTTTCTGCTTCTGTATTGAGTCATGTTGATAATAAGATACCCATTTCCTTACATTTCTCATTTAAACTGTAGACACTGTGAATCTTAAAAAGTGGACCAATAATATTTTCCAGAAGAGTATTTTCCTCAGGAAGGTTGGGAATGACCATGAATAGCAGCTTCCGTTCACCCTACACAAGCCATTGCCTGGAGTCCCCCTGACATAAGCTGCATTTCCTCCGATAACAGGAAACACCAGAATGTGGAAATAGCACTCTGGAAGGCAGAAGTATTTCCACCCTCTCTCCCTCTTGCCCTGAGCTTCCTGGGCAAGATGTGTGCAAACTGGAAGAATAACTTCCTCAAATACGAAACCAGAGCAAGGAACGTGGTGTCCTAACAGGGCTGCAACCTGCCACAATACAGCACCTGCTTTGCACTGAAAAAACCAACTCCTACTTTGGCCTGAGGCCGATCCCCATGATAGAGTCAAACTGTTTCCATCACCCCTGATGTAAAGCATCATGGTCCCTGCAGAGTGTCCAGAGAAGCAGTTCAGCTTCGTAGGATCTGCATTTCACCATCTCCCCAGTAGCGAGTAATGTAAAATTATGTTCCAACAGCATCAGGAAAGCAAAGTACTACAGAAGATCTGAATTAAAAGCCCAGGGCCATCTCAACTCATTAGCATTTCCATGGATGGCTGGACAGCTTCCTTCCCCCTTCCCACAGCAAGAGTCTCACTGCCAGTGCTTGAGCCTTGCTCACCAAGTCAAGGAAAATAGGTCAGATGATGCAAAAAGGGAGGCGGCAACCCAGAGCTGAGGCCAGCAGTGGCATTCAGTGGGGCCTCTAGGGCTTACCCCTTTGCTTTTCCTATTAAGCACTTATTTAAACTGAAACTTACATGTTTGGCTTCAGTCCAGGGACTAGCATTTTGTGAAAGAACTAGAGCCCAGCCCCTTTTAAGCATATAATAATGGAAACCAGAGCTGTTTTTTGCCTAGCATCTCTCAATTCCCCAGGAAGGGAGAAAACATACTCTTGCTCTGTGGCCTGAGGATGCAAACTTACCTACTAGGCCCCCTAGGCTATTACTTTCACAGATTTCCAGGCATCCCTCTCAGTAACATCTTTCAGAAAGCAAAGCTTTGAATAAGTAAGGAAAAAAACTTGAGTGAACATGTGGCAATTTTAGAAATGTTGAGTTCTCTGAGCTCTCCAGTGTCTGGGAAGTTGGGTAAACATGGATCAATGGTCGACAGTCATGTCGCTGTGGTTTTTCTGTTTGAGCCAGAAGATGACAGATGTCTCTGGGCAGCATTTGTGGTCACTCGGTTGCTTCTCACAAAGCCATCAATGAAACGGCAAAATGGCATTTTAAGTGTGATGCTGGGCAGGGTTGAGGGAGATAGAGTGTGAGTGAGAGGGTGGGAAAGAGGAAGGAACAGAATTATAACCTAAACACAGAGTCAGGAAGCACTTGTCACTGAGGTCACCTTTCCTCGTGCCCACATGTATCACTATAATAACCACTCAGTGAATCAAGACAAAAGACAAAGCCAAAAAGTGGTGTCCAAAGGGACTTTTGGCCTGAAATACTTCACATATGAATCTACTTCTTTAGAAGCTTTATCAGACTGCTGCCGTCTTCAAAGAACGTTGGCATTATTGTCACAATGCTAAAATCAATTCACATCAGGCACTTGAAGCTCTCCCAGGGATGAGAAGTGTGTGGTTTGCTTGTCCGTCCCTATTGACCAAGTCTTGACTTTCTAAAATACTCCCCTACCTTGAAGGTAGATTTCAAACAGTGCTCCAGCTACAATTCTTTTCAGTTCTGATCCTCTCCCTGATATATATATTTATAACTTCCTGTTCAAATGGCAAAATGAGAGTGTGACTGGGATGGCCAACAGGATTATGGCCTGGAAGTTATGGGACAGGGAGCGGGGAGCCTCTCTTTGGGGACCTCTTTGCTATCCCCTACCCTGTGTCCATGATATCCTGAAAGTCACATGAGACTCACTGCAGCTTTTTTTCCCAAACTGACACTTTTAAGACAAAGATTCAAAAATCATTTTGAGGAATATCCTATAGAACCAATGATCTGTATCTTTGCATCTCAGATTGAGTACTTCCAAAAATAAGCGTTAATGATATAGGTGGTAAATGTCCACTGACAGATGAATGGATTAAGATGTGGTGCATATACAATGGAATACTAGTCAGCCATAAAAAAGAATAAAATGATGCCATTTGCAGCAACTGGATGGACCTAGAGATTATCATACTAAGTGAAGTAAGTCAGAGAGAGACAAATATCATATGATAATGACTTATATGTGGAATCTAAAAAAAATGATACAAATGAACTTATTTATAAAACAGAAATAGACCCACAGACATATAAAACAAACTTATGGTTACCAAAGGGGAAAGGGGTGGGGGAGAGATAAATTAGGAGGTTGGGATCAACATATACACAGTACTATATACAAAATTGATAACCAACAAAGACCTACTATATAGCACAGGGAACTATACTCAATATATTGTAATATGCTATAAGGGAAAAGAATCTGAAAAAGAAAATATATATATTCAGGTATACATATATATATATATATATATATATATATATACACACACACACACACACACCTGAATCACTTTGCTGTACACCTGAAACTAACACAACATTATAAATCACCTATACTTCAATAAAAAAAAAAATATATATATATATATATATTAAAAAAACAGAGCTCTCATGAAGGGAGTTATAAATATGGAAAGGGGAGCCTAGACTAAACCCCAGAATGCCGGATTAGAACCAGAGGTATTACTGTGAACTCATGGCATATATATGTGTACACATACATTTACATATATACACACACGAAATATGTACACACATATGTTAAATATATCATATACACATACATCACACACATATATTTCTTTCATATCTCTGTCTGCTGGCAAAGCAATAATACCCCAGTAGCAACAACCATATCTGCTGCCCGGAGCTTGGTTTCTAAATACTACTCTCTATTAAAAGAACCAGGATTCCTCGAAGAAATGACAGCTTCTAGGGCTGAGGCAGGAAAAGTTCAAGGTGAACCTGAAATATTTTGTTGCGTCCAAGAAATCTCAAATAATGATGCAGAATGTCGAAACAACAACATTGGACCCAATTTGGAGGAGTTCCTATTGGTTAAATCTGGGACATTCTGACCAACAAAATAAATAATGATAGTAATAAATTTTAACCCACTGAATAACCCATTGAATAAATCCATGAATCCATATAGGAATAAATAAATGCATATATACATGATGGAAAGTTCTTCCTTATGGTAAAATGCCAACTAATAAATGTTGAAAGAATGACAGAATTAGAAAATCACCATTTTGTACCTATCTTAGTAATAATTGACTCAGGCAAGAACAATTAACAAGTGCTAAAACTAGTGGGTAAACATTCGATGAGAAGAGGATAGATACATAGCTTCAAAATATCTCTCTACAAATAACTTATTAGTTTCAAAGGGAAAAATAGTAATTTACAACAGAGAAATTTGAAGGATACCAACTTAAACCATACGCCTTCTGCCATGAGACACTGTGAAGAATACAATATCGCTTCTGTAACATTCCTACTGAAATACATAATATGAATCTAACCATGAGGTAACATTAACTAAACTCAAATTAAAGGACTTTCTGCAAAATAACTGGCTTTATTCTCCCAAATATGCCAAGGCCAGTGAAGATAAGGAAAGGCTAAGGAACCCTTCCATATTAAAAGACATTTGAAAGATATGATAGTTCTTCCTGCCAAAGAAGGAGACATCACACGTCCTGTTTCCTATTTTCTGAGTCGGTCTTTGCCCTCCCTGGCTTCTCCAGGGCTTCATGGGATAATGATCATCACTGGATGACAGGATTTACCGGAGGAGAGGAATGAAAAAGACAACAGTTTATCCTTGCAAAATTACGTCTATGTTTAAAATCTAAACACCATGTGGCTGACAGGGTCTTGTGCTCCGCCCAGGTGTCAGGCCGGTGCTTCTGAGGTGGGAGAGCTGAGTTCAGGACATTGGGCCACCAGAGACCTCTCGGCTCCAGGTAATATCAAACGGTGAAAGCTCTCCCAGAGATCTCCATC
The DNA here is from genome assembly GCF_964270905.1 of Leucopleurus acutus. Taxonomy (NCBI): domain Eukaryota; kingdom Metazoa; phylum Chordata; class Mammalia; order Artiodactyla; family Delphinidae; genus Leucopleurus; species Leucopleurus acutus. The sequence goes on along the minus strand of NC_139142.1, from coordinate 63,936,767 downwards.
TCAACACTAAGACCCAGCTCCACACAACAACCAGCAAACTACAGTGCTGGACACCCTATGCCAAACAACTAGCAAGACAGGAACACACTGCACCCATTAGCAGAGAGGCTGCCTAAAATCATAATAAGGTCACAGATACCCCAAAACACACCATCTGACGAGGTCCTGCTCACCAGAAAGACAAGATCCAGCCTCATCCACCAGAACACAGGCACCAGTCCCCTCCACCAGGAAACCTACACAACCCACTGAACCAAACTTAGCCACTGGGGGCACACACCAAAAACAACGGGAATGATGAACCTGCAGCCTGCAAAAAGGAGACCTCAAACACAGTAAGTTAAGCAAAATGAGAACACAGAGAAACACACAGCAGATGAACGAGCACGGTAAAAACCCACCAGACCTAACAAATGAAGAGGAAATAGGCAGTCTACCTGAAAAAGAATTCAAATTAATGATAGTAAAGATGATACAAAATCCTGGAAATAGAATGGAGAAAATACAAGAAATGTTTAACAAGGAACTAGAAGAACTAAAGAGCAAACAAACAATGATGAACAACAAATAAAAGAAATTAAAAATTCTCTAGAAGGAATCAATAGCACAATAACTGAGGCAGAAGAATGGATAAGTGACCTGAAAGATAAAACAGTGTAAATAACTACTGCAGAGCAGAATAAAGAAAAAATAATGAGAAGAAATGAGGACAGTCTTAGAGACCTCTGAGACAACATTAATCACACAAACATTCGAATTACAGGGGTCCCAGAAGAAGAAGAGAAAAAGAAAGGGACTGAGAAAATATTTGAAAAGATTATAGTTGAAAACTTCCCTAATATGGGCAAGGAAATAATCAATCAAGTGCAGGAAGAACAGAGAGTCCCATACAGGATAAATCCAGGGAGAAACACACAGAGACACATGTTAATCAAACTAGCAAAAATTAAACACAAGGACAAAAATTAAAAGGAACAAGGGAAAAACAACAAATAACATCCAAGGGAATCCCCATAAGGTTAACAGCTGATCTTTCAGCAGAAACTCTGCAAGCCAGAAGGAAGTGGCAAGACATATTTGAAGTGATGAAAGAGAAAAACCTACAACCAATATTACTCTACCCAGCAAGGATCTCATTCAGATCTGATGGAGAAATTAAAACCTTTACAGACAAGCAAAAGCTAAGAGAATTCAGCACCACCAAACCAGCTCTACAACAAATGCTGAAGGAACTTCTCTAGGCAGGAAACACAAGAGAAGGAAAAGACCTACAATAACAAACCTAAAACAATTAAGAAAATGGTAATAGGTACATACATATCAATAATTACCTTAAAAGTTAATGGATTAAATGCTCCCACCAAAAGACATAGGCTCCCTGAATGGATACAAAAACAAGACCCATATATATGCTGCCTACAACAAACCCACTTCAGACCTAGGGACACATACAGACTGAAAGTGAGGGGATGGAAAAAGATATTCCATGCAAGTGGACATCAAAAGAAAGCTGGAGGAGCAATTCTCATATCAGACAAAATAGACTTTAAAATAAAGACTATTACAAGAGACAAAGAAAGACATTACCTAATGATCGAGGGATCAATCCAAGAAGAAGATTTAAAAATTGTAAATATTTATGCACCCAACATAGGAGCACCTCAATACATAAGGCAAATGCTAACAGCCATAAAAAGGGAAATCAACAGTAACACAATCATAGTAGGGACTTTAACACCCCACTTTCACCAATGAACAGTTCATCCAAAATGAAAATAAACAAGGAAACACAAGCTTTAAATGATACATTAAACAAGATGGACTTAATTGATATTACAGGACATTCCATCCAAAACAAGAGAATACACTTTCTTCTCAAGTGCTCATGAACACTCTCCAGGATAGATCATATCTTGGGTCACAAATCATGCTTCAGTAAAGTTAAGAAACTTGAAATCATATCAAGCATCTTTTCTGACCACAATGCAATGAGATTAGATATCAATTACAGGGAAAAAAACATAAAAAACATAAACACGTGGTGGCTAAATAACAGATTACTAAATAACCAAGAGAGAACTGAAGAATCTAAAGAGGAAATCAAACAATACCTAGAGACAAATTACAATGAAACCACGATCATCTAAAACCTATGGGATGCAGCAAAGGCAGTTTTAAAAGGGAAGTTTATAGCAATACAAGCCTACCTCAAGGAACAAGCAAAATCTCAAATAAACAATCTAACCTTACACCTAAGGAATTAGAGAAAGAAGAACAAACAAAACTCAAAGTTAGTAGAAGGAAATAAATCACAAATATCAGAGCAGAAATAAATGAAACAGAAACAAAGAAAACAACAGCAAAGATCAATAAAACTAAAAGCTGGTTCTTTGAGAAGATAAAATTGATAAACCACTAGCCAGACTCCTCAAGAAAAAGAGGGAGAGGACTCAAGTCAATAAAGTTAAAAATGAAAAAGGGGAAGTTACAACAGACACCGCAGAAATACAAAACATCCTGAGACTACCAGAAGAAACTCTATGCCAATAAAATGGACAACCCGGAAGAAACCTACAAATTCTTAGAAAGGTATAACCTTCCAAGACTGAACCAGGAAGAAACAGAAAATAGGAACAGACCAATCACAAGTAATGAAATTGAAACTGTGATTAAAAATCTTCCAACAAACAAAAGTCCGGGACCAAATGGCTGCACAGGCAAATTCAATCAAACATTTAGAGAAGAGCTAACACCCTTGCTTCTCAAACTCTTCCAAAATATAGCAGAGGGAGGAACACTCCCAAACTCATTCTACGAGGCCACCGCCACCCTGATACCAAAACCAGACAAAGATGTCACAAAGAAAGGAAACTGCAGGCCAATATCACTGATGAACATAGACGCAAAAATCCTCAACAAAATACTAGCAAACAGAATCCAACAGCACATTAAAAGGATCATACACCATGATCAAGTGGGATTTATCCCAGGGATGCAAGGATTCTTCAATATACGCAAATCAATCAATGTGATACATCATATTAACAAACTGAAGGAGAAAAACCATATGATCATCTCAATAGATGCAGAAAAAGCTTCTGACAAAATTCAACACCCATTAATGATAAAAAACCCTCCAGAAAGTAGGCAAAGAGGGAACTTACCTCAACATAATAAAGGCCATATATGGCAAACCCACAGCCAACATCATTCTCAATGGTGAAAAACTGAAACCATTTCCACTAAGATCAGGAACAAGACGAGGTTGCCCACTCTCACCACTATTATTCAACATAGCTTTGGAAGTTTTAGCCACAGCTTTAAGAGAAGAAAAGGCAATAAAAGGAATCCAAATTGGAAAAGAAGTAACGCTGTCACTGTTTGCAGATGACATGATACTATACATAGAGAATCCTAAGGATGCTACCAGAAAACTACTAGAGCTAATCAATGAATTGGTAAAGTAGCAGGATACAAAATTAATGCACAGAAATCTCTTGCATTCCTATACACTAATGATGAAAATTATGAAAGAGAAATTAAGGAAACACTCCCATTTACCACTGCAACAAAAAGAATAAAATACCTAGGAATAAACCTACATAGGGAGACAAAAGACCTGTATGCAGAAAACTATAAGACACTGGTGAAAGAAATTAAAGATGATACCAACAGATGGAGAGATATACCATGTTCTTTGATTGGAAGAATCAACATTGTGAAAATGACTACACTACCCAAAGCAGTCTACAGATTCAATGCAATCGTTATCAAACTACCAATGGCATTTTTCACAGAAGTAGAACAAAAAATGTCACAATTTGTATGGGAACGCAAAAGACCCCGAATAGCCAAAGCAATCTTGAGAAAGAAAAACGGAGCTGGAGGAATCAGGCTTGAGGCTGGACTTGAGACTATACTACACAGCTACAGTAATCAAGACAGTATGGTACTGGCACAAAAACAGAAATATAGACCCATGGAACAGAATAGAAAGCCCAGAGAGAGACCCATGCACATATGGTCACCTTAGTTTTGATAAAGGAGGCAAGAATATACAATGGAGAAAAGAGAGCCTCTTCAATAATTGTTGCTGGGAAAACTGGACAGCCTCATGTAAAAGAACGAAATTAGAACACTCCCTAACACCTTATACAAAAATAAACTCAAAATGGATTAAAGACCTAAATGTAAGGCCAGACACTATCAAACTCTTAGAGGAAAACATAGGCAGAACACTCTATGACATAAATCACAGCAAGATCCTTTTTGACCCACCTCCTAGAGAAATGGAAATAAAAACAAAAATAAACAAATGGGACCTAATGAAATTTAAAAGCTTTTGCACAGCAAAGGAAACCATAAACAAGAGGAAAAGTCAACCCTCAGCATTGGAGAAAATATTTGCAGATGAAGTAACTGACAAAGGATTAATCTCCAAAACATACAAGCAGCTCATGCAGGTCAATATCAAAAAGACAAACAACCCAATCCAAAAATCGACAGAAGACTTAAATAGACATTTCTACAAAGAAGATATACAGATTGCCAACAAACACATGAAAGGACACTCAACATCACTAATCATTAGAGAAATACAAATCAAAACTACAATGAGGTATCACCTCACACCAGTCAGAATGGCCATAATCAAAAAATCTACAAACAATAAATGCTGGAGAGGGTGTGGAGAAAAGGGAACCCTCTTGCACTGTTGGTGGGAATGTAAATTGATATAACCACTATGGAGAACAGCATGGAGGTTCCTTAAAAAACTAAAAATAGAACTATCATACGACCCAGAAATCCCACTACTGGGCATATACCCTGAGAAAACCATAATTCAGAAAGAGTCATGTACCAACGTGTTCACTGCAGCTCTATTCACAATAGCCAGGACATGGAAGCAACCTAAGTGTCCATCGACAGATGAATGGGTAAAGAAGATGTGGCACATATATACAATGGAATATTACTCAGCCACAAAAAGAAACAAAATTGAGTTATTTATAGCGAGGTGGATGGACCCAGAGTCTGTCATACAGAGTGAAGTAAGTCAGAAAGAGAAAAATAAATACCATATGCTAGCACATATACATAGAATCTAAAAAAAAAAAAAAATTTTTCTGAAGAACCTAGGGGCAGGACAGGAATAAAGACACAGGCGTAGGGCTTCCCTGGTGGCGCAGTGGTTGAGAGTCCGCCTGCCGATGCAGGGGACAGGAGTTCGTGCCCCAGTCCGGGAAGGTCCCACATGCCGCGGAGTGGCTGGGCCCGTGAGCTATGGCCGCTGGGCCTGCGCGTCTGGAGCCTGTGCTCCACAACGGGAGAGGCCACAACAGTGAGAGGCCCGCGCACCGCAAAAAAAAAAAAAAAAAAAAAAAAAAGACACAAACGTAGAGAATGTACTTGAGGACACAGGGAGGGGGAAGGGTAAGCTGAGACGAAGTGAGAGAGTGGCATGGACTTACATGTACTAACAAATGTCAAATAGGTAGCTAGTGGGAAGCAGCTGCATAGCACAGGGAGATCAGCTCAGTGCTTTGTGACCCCTACAACAGTAGGATAGGCAAGGTGGGTTGGAAATGTAAGAAGGAGGAGATATGGGTATATATGTATGTGTATAGCTGATTCACTTTGTTTTAAAGCAGAAACTAACACACCATTGTAAAGCAATTATACTCCAATAAAGATGTTAAGAAAGAAAAAATAAATAAATAAAAGGCATTCACGTAAATAAATAAATATTACTGGCATCCCTAAAAAAAAAAAGAGAGAGAGACATGATAGCTAAAGGCAATGTGTGATCCTGGTTTGGATCCTGGGAAGGTGTGGGCAGGGGAAGGGCTATAAAGTACATTATGGGGACAATTGACAAATTTTAACCTGGGCTGTGAATTAGATAATAATATACATGAACATTAAATGTTCTGATTTCGATTATTGTGTTGAGATTATGTAAAGGAATGACTTTGTTTCTAGGAAGTCACACTGAAGTATTCAAGAATAAAAGTCTATGATATCTCACTAGCTACATCAGGGACATTTATGGCATCAAAATAGATAATGATAGTAATGAATTATAACCAAGTAAATAGAAAGGGGAACTCATGAGTCTGTAGAGATATAAATACATACATAAAAGGAAATGGAAGGCTCTGTCTTAGAGAATTATTCCAATTGTTCAGAAAGAGAGTATGTGTGAGTGAGAGCACACACCCAAATGACAAAACAAGTAGGGAAATTGTAACAATTGGTGAATCTCAGTAAGGGAGAGTTTGAAAGCAGTGTGCCAACAGCTGGCACTCAGATGGGAAGGAAGGTAGGCTGATTGTGGGAAGGTGCTGGATGGATTGAATCTTCACTTCATTTCACTTTACTCTTATGGGAGAAAAACAGTAGAGGATTCTTTTCTGTATTCCATACTCGAGCTACGCTCTAATACATTTCTTTCCAGATTGTTTCATGTCCCTCCTCAGCAAGGTCAAAGGAGCAGAAGTCAAACTCTTAGAGAGTTCACTGCCTTCTTCATGAGAGTTATGCTGGCCAGACTGAGGACTATTTCAACAGTTTAAAAAAACATCAACACATATGGACAATTAATCTCCAATAAAGGAGGCAAGAATATACAATGGAGAAAAGACAGTCTCTTCAGCAAGTGGTGCTGGGAAATTTGGAAAGCTGCATGTAAATCAATGAAGTTAGAATATAACCTCACACCATACACAAAAATAAATTCAAAATGGCTTGAAGACTTAAATATAAGACAAGAGACCATAAAACTCCTAAAAGAACACATAGGCAAAACATTCTCTGACATAAATCGTACAAATGTTTTCTTAGGTCAGTCTCCCAAGGCAATAGAAACAAAAGCAAAAATAAACAAATGGGACCTAATGGAGCTTATCACCTTTTGCACAGCAAAGGAAACCATAAACAAAACGAAAAGACAACCTACAGACTGGGAGAAAATATTTGCAAATGATGTGACTTAATTTCCAAAATATACAAACAGCTCACACAATTCAATAACAAAATAACCAACAGCCCAATCAAAAAATGGGCAGAAGATATAAATAGACATTTCTCCACAGAAGACATACAGATGGCCAGTGGGCACATGAAAAGATGCTCATTATTGCTAATTATTAGAGATATGTAAATCAAAACTACAATGAGGGCTTCCCTGGTGGCGCAGTGGTTGAGAATCTGCCTGCTAATACAGGGGACATGGGTTCGAGCCTTGGTCTGGGAGGATCCCACATGCCATGGAGCAACTGGGCCCGTGAGCCACAATTACTGAGCCTGCGCATCTGGAGCCTGTGCTCCGCAACAAGAGAGGCCGCGATAGTGAGAGTCCCGTGCACCGCGATGAAGAGTGGCCCCCGCTTGCCACAACTAGAGAAAGCCGTGGCACAGAAATGAAGACCCAACACAGCAAAAATAAATAAAATAAAATAAACTCCTACCCCCAGCATCTTAAAAAAAAAAAAAAAACTACAATGAGTTGGTGTCTGATAGCACCCTCTCACACCAGTCAGAATGGCCACCATTAAAAAGTCCACAAATTATAAATGCAGGAGAGGGTGTGGAGAAAAGGGAACCCTCTTACACTTTGATGGGAATGTAAGTTGGTGCAGCCACCATGGAAAACAGTATGGCAGTTCCTCAAAAAACTAAAAATAGCGTTGCCATATGATGCAGCGATTCCACTCCTGGGCATATGCCCAAACAAAACTATAATTCAAAAAGACACATGCACCCCTATGTTCAAAGCAGCACTATTTACAATAGCCAAGACATGGAAACAACATAAATGTCCATCAACAGATGAATGGATAAAGAATATGTGGTACACACACACACACACACACACACACACACACACACACACACACACACACACGTATACAATGGAATATTACTCAGTCATTAAAAAGAATGAAATAATGCCACTTGCATCAACATGGGTGGACCTAGAGATTATCATACTAAGCGAAGTAAGTCAGACAGAGAAGGACAAATACCATATGATATCACTTATATGTGGAATCTAAAATATGACACAAATGAACATATCTATGAAACAGAAACAAACTCACAGACTAGAGAACAGAGTTGTGGTTGCCAAGGGGAGGGGCTTGGGGGGAGGGAACACCCTCAGGAATTTGGGATTAGCAGATGCAAACCACTATATACAGAATGGATAAACAACTAGGTCCTACTGTATAGCACAGGAAACTATATTCAGTATCCTGTGATAAACCATAATGGAAAAGAATATGAAAAAAATACATATATGTATAAATTAGTCACTTTGCTGTATGGCAAAAATTAACACAACGTTGTAAGTCAACTGTACGTCAATAAAAATTTTTAAAAAATCACCAACCCTGCCTTTTCTTGTCAGTTGCATTAGGCAACACAGGTCCATACAGGAAATCAGGAAAGCCTGTTTCAATCCAGATCACAGGCCAATGTAATCCCTTGGAATATTTCTCAGTATACAAGACAGTGGCTGACACAGGCTGTCATATATCCACTGTCTGGCTCCTTCAAGGAGAAGATGTTATAGAATGAACGTGTCCTGAAGGACAAGTCAGTCAAAGTTGAGAACCTTGGTTTTAGTGACAGTGTACCTTTCTGCCCCATATCTCTTGTTAGATCCTCTTGTAGAATTCCAGTGAGGGTCATTGTACCATCTTTCACACCCAATTCCAGGAAGTAATTTTCCCCTTGACTGAAGAATGAGACCCTTGGGCCACCCAAGCCCACTGCTATCAGACACCAACCACACTCTCTGGGGAAATTCTTGACTCCTTGAGTAAATGATTCAGCACTAAGCCCCACTCTGGTACCAGTGCCCTGACTCAGAAAATTCCAAGCACTCTTTAATTCCAGGAATTGGTTGGTTCTCTACCTTGGACTGGACGAGCTTGACTTGCCAGATATGGGAAAAGCCAGCTCACCTGAGAAAAGAATTTTACTGGGTGATATGCACTAAGTCTTCAGTTGTTTCTCTTTGGGCTTGGCAAGGTTCCTAGTGTTTGCTCCTTAATGAATAAGTCTTCTCCTGGAAACACAGTAGTGTGGCAAAAGTAAGGAATTCAATGTGTTGGCTCTTTAAAATGCTTGTAAGAAATCTCAGTTTTAAGACATTAATCTCTCCATATTAGTAATCTAAAGTTGAACAACTGTTAGAGGAGAAAAGAGGAACGAGATATATATAGCCTCAAAATATTGCTCCACACATAATACTTATTAGTTACAAAGGGGAAAGCAGTAAGTTTACAATGGAGACATCTGAATAACACCAACTCAAACACATGCTTCCTGACTTGATGCACTAAGGAGAATGCAGTAACAGTTAGCGAGAATGAGTGAAGGACTCCTTCCTCTTACCTCTGGCCTGCTCCTAAGCTCCATCACTCATATGGCTGGAACCTCTTCTTTCCAGCCCTCATTAATTCCTTTGGAAGCTGCACATGATTTCTTTTAACACCTTTCCTACACCCACCCTACCAACCTCCAAAGTTCACATTGTTTGCTCTCCATACGGTCTTTTTGTGATGTTGTTTAAATCCCAAATTACTCTGTCTTCCATGGCAGAGTAGCTTATCTCTAAGATGCTGAACACCAGACCTTGCAGTAAGAGCAAGGAGACTGCCAGGAATCATTTAGGAGTGGATGGGTTAATCTCCTATGGGGTTCAGGGCATTCCTTTAAAGGCTCACTAAAATTCCTTACAAATAGAATTTGGTGGTACTAAGAGGTAGCTCATGGGAGTCATTAAAGAAAAGTTTTTTTATCTGTCTGCCCCCAAAGTTATTATATTAGAGCTCGGTCTTGTCTAATTACTACCCTTGAAGTTAACATTTAGAACCAAGTGGAAAGAGCCAGCTTTCCCAAAGTCTTAAGTCTAAGTATATCCATCCTGGAGTCAGTCTACACTCGTATTTTTCTGGGCTCGTTAGGAAGACTGGGGATGAAGAGTAAGTTAAGGGACTTTCACCTTCTACTGGTGGTCTGTTGCCATCTTATGACCATTCAGAACCTTGCCTCAAAGCCTGAAGGAGGAAATTTCTTTGCTCCCCTCCTTCCAGTTGGTTGCTAATCACTTCAAACCTGCTTCATCCACACTGGGTCTCAACTACATGGGACCTTCCCTCCCAGTGCCTATTAGATACAAACTAAAGAGAGCTAGGGATTGCAGGACAGGAAAACCAAAACAAGATGAAACAAACAAAACTGTAAAACTTACATCATGATAATCAGAAGAATTATCTGGGAATTTTCGAAACCTAAATAGTACTATAATCTTCTTATCACATTAAAAAGTACTTTATAATCAATCTATGTTGTAATATCTGTTTGACCATTAGATGTGGAAATGAGGGCAGATTCTGAGACACTGTTTATTAGAGCTATGAATTTGATGAATGAGGTTGTGGAAGTCTAGGTCTTGGTTAACTGCTAAGAAGTTTGTCTTCCCAATTCTACAAACCCAGGTGACTTAATCTTTCTTGTTGGGTCCAGGTGATGCTCCCTTGTATTGAACAACTGATTTGTGAAAATAAATCTAACCAAATAAAGTACCTAGGAAATTTTCTAGCCCCAAACTATTAATGAACTGCTTGGAAGGGTATGCTCAGCTCCCTACTTGTATATATCTTTATTATTTCTACTACTATACTGCCACCCAGCTAAAACCATTGTGGACTCCATCACAGTTTTTTGTTTGTTTGTTTGTTTTGCGGTACGCAGGCCTCTCACTGTTGTGGCCTCTCCCGTTGCGGAGCACAGGCTCCGGATGCACAGGCCCAGCGGCCATGGCTCACGGGCCCAGCCGCTCCGTGGCATGTGGGATCCTCCCAGACGGGGGCACGAACCCATGTCCCCTGCATCGGCAGGCAGACTCAACCACTGCGCCACCAGGGAAGCCCTTAAACCCATTTTTAAAAGCCTAAATAAAAGTAGAGATATACCAGGTTCACATGTTGAAAAACTCAATAATTCAAAGATGTTGATGTTTCCCACTGCCACTGACTGCTGGAAGGGTGCCACTTTGCAGGAGGACTACCCCAACCCTGACTGCCAAGAAACCAAGGAGAAGCAAGAAATGCTTTTAGACTTTCCACTGCTCTCCAGCTTCTACTCCCACCCAATCAATCTATGTAAGCTTCCTATTAGACAGCTGTAGCTAAATATTATGCTTCTGCAGTATCAAAAGCTAAGGTCACAGAGAACTTGCGTGCTGAAAGAACCCAGCTAAAGAGAGCTGCAAGTTATGATCACAGAAGAGGATGCTACCAATAGCAGTATGCCTATCTCCTTCTTGATAAATTCCCAGCAAGCCAATATCTTATGCAGAAGCAGGTGGCCTTTGAGCGTAATTATTCCACTATTGATCATTAACAAAGTCTGTATTAACTTGTAAGGAAATATCTTTAGAGTTACACAGGATTGTATGTGTTCTTTTTAGATTTCTTTATATTTCAGTAGACAGGAATTGATTATGGATGGAGATCACAAGATCAATACACTATTGACCCTCATTACCGATGCTTCATGAGAACCTGATCCTTAACCCACTGTCAGAGTTAGGATCTATGACTGATCAAGTGGAAATTGCATGAAAGATGCCAGTGTTGTTTTTACTTTGTATATTCATACCATTCTCCACTGGGCTGGATATGTGCCTTGTCGTGGAATAAAGAAGGAATAACATTCTCACATACAGACCCTGTTCTGTCATCATCTGGAATACAGTGGCCTGCTATAAAATTCCTGCCACAAAGAAGGGCTACATACAGGTCAATTATTCTAAAATAAAGTCATCATTTTGGGTAGGCATCTCCATAACATTTGAATTCAGGAGCCAGTCTACCTGGGTTTGAATCCCAGCTCTGCCACTAGTTTCATTACTAGTTGCATGACTTATCTGTAAGGTGGGGATGGTGACAACATCTGCCTCGTGTGATTGTGCTGAAGGTTAAATAAGTTAGTTACGTGAAGTGCTTCAAACAGAACATACAAAACATAATAAACTCCATGTAAGTGTTAGTTGTGAACATTGTTATTTGACTGGAATGCAGTACAGTCATTTATCTGGTACAGTAAGTTAACTCATTCGAGTAACTATACCTAGACATCTTTTAATAACCCACTTATGTCCAAGGTGATAGTTTACAATATCTGATTTAATTTTTTCCCAAACTAAAATTCGTGCAGCCATTGGGACACTGACAACCCTTTTTTTTTTTTTTTTTTTTTTTTTTTTCAGTACGCAGGCCTCTCACTGTTGTGGCCTCTCCCGTTGCGGAGCACAGGCTCCGGACGCGCAGGCTCAGCGGCCATGGCTCACGGGCCCAGCCGCTCCGCGGCATGTGGGATCTTCCTGGACCGGGGCACGAACCCGCGTCCCCCGCATCGGCAGGCGGACTCTCAACCACTGTGCCACCAGGGAAGCCCCTGACCACCCTTTTGACTAGGCACTGCTACGCACCCTAAGCTACTCAAAGAGAGATGCTTGGTCATGTCCTCAGGTACTTTTTGGCCCATGTGGAAGCAAAGTGCTCTTCTTTTTACTCTCGAGTTTTAAAAATACTTAAGTATGTGGCTGTATTCCAGTTACTGCTCATAGAGCATCACCTCATATTCACTGCTCTCAAAATTTATCAAAAAATCAACTGTAAAAGCATTACTTATAAAAGTTTGCCTGGAGGATACGCATTCCTCAAAATGATAAGTCATCATTATCATCCTGTAAGAATCTTATTAGGTTTATTGTTCTTTTCATTAAGAGTATCCTCTCAAAAGGGATTCAAGGAGAAATTTCTTTCTGGTCTCAGAATCAGAAATGATAACAAATGTTAATGTTTACTGAGTATCACCAAGAACCCATTACTTTTCAAAGTACTTTATGTGTATTAACTCATTTAATCTGTGAAACATTTCTATGAGTAGATACATAATTATCTTTTCTTGCACAAGAGAAAACTGGAAAACAAAGAGATTAAGTAACTCATCCAAATTTACATAGCTAGTAAATTGTAGAGTTTAGAACTCAGGTATTCCATCTCCAAGAAATAGTCTCTAAACCTCCACCCTATACTGCCTATTGGAAAATTTGTTCTGGTCCAGAACAGCTAGTTTGATCTTGTCTCATTGATTTTTCTGAATCAAAAATAGATTTGAATTCATTGTTAGGAACTTCAGAGCTAAATTTCTAGCCACATACGAGATCTTATGGCATAAATTTTACATCACAATCTAAATTCTAACTTTTATCTTTTATTTATTTATATTCTTCCTTTGTCCCACCATCCTTATCCACTTACAAAAATCATGTGTGCCTGATATAAAAACCTGTCCAGAACAGTAAGGAAAGGAACATTGCAAGCCAGTCTTACTCACGAACATAGATGCAAAAATATTAAAAAACATTGGCAAACTGATTTAAGCAATGTAAAAAAGAACATATAATAACCAGGTGGTTTTATCTCAGGAACACAAGAATGATTTATCATTAAAAAACATGCGAATAGGGACTTCCCTGGTGGAGCAGTGCTTAAGAATCCACGCTCCCAATGCAAGGGGCCCGGGTTCGATCCCTGGTCAGGGAACTAGATTCCACATGCATGCCGCAACTAGGAGTTTGCATGCCAAAACTAAGGAGCCAGCGAGCCACAACTAAGTAGCCTGCAAACTGCAACTAAGGAGCCCACCAGCTGCAACTAAGACCTGGCACAACCAAATAAATAAACATATATATGTGTGTGTGTATATATATATATATATATATATATATATATAATGTGAATAATGAAATTTATCATACAAATTAAATGAGAAAAATCACATAATTACCTGAATCCATGCAAGGAAAAAATATAGCATCCATTCATAAGATTTTTTAAATCTTAACAAACTTGGAATAGAAGGGAACTTCTTTCCCTTCTATTAATAAAGGGATTTTAAAGATAAACCTACAGCACACAACACATTAATGTTGAAATATTGAAAATATTCCCTTTAAGATCAAGACAAGTGTTAACCATTATCTCTCTTTCTATTCAACACTGTACTGTACCTGGCCAACAGAGAAATGCAAGATAGAGAAGTTAAACCATCATTATCTGGTGATAATATGACTATGTATATAGAAAGTAAAGCTCTACAGGTAAATTACTAGAATTAATACGAATCAATATGCAAAAATCAATTGCATTATACATATCAATAAAAAAATAAGAATCAACATGTTTAAAAGATACCATTTAAAAAATATTTATGGAGAAAAATTATAAACCATACTTAAACCCATTTTTAAAAGCCTAAATAAAAGTAGAGATATAGCAGGTTCACGGGTTGAAAAACTCAATAATTCAAAGATGTTGATGCTTCCCAAATTGAGGTCATCTCAGTCAAAATCTCAACCTTTTGTTTGTGATACTTCACAAGAGGATTCTAAAATTTATATGGAAATACAAAAGGCCAAGAAGAGACAAAATCCTATTGATAAAGGGCACGGTGAGGTAACCTGTTCTACCAGATATTAAGACTTTTTATAAACTATAGACTCGGGACAGTGTAGTATTTGTGCAGGAACAGACAGATCAGTCAAATTAAATAATGATTCCAAAAAAAAAAAATAATAATGATTCCAAAAACGGTCCCATACACATATTGATGTTTGATGTCTGACATAGCTGGCCGTGTAAAGCAGTTAAGAAAAAAAAGGACTTTTTATTACTGGTGCTGGGACACTTATCCACATGGAAAAATGTAAAAATTAGACTCCTACCACACACAAATACTCCAGAATTTAACTCCAGAATTACAGTCCCAAAAGCAAATGGTAAAATATAAAACTTTAGATGAAAATATAGGAAAATATTTTAATTATCCATGGATAGAAAAAACATTTGTAAATAAGGCCAAAAGTATAAACTATAAAGTTAAAGCTCAATAAATTTGACTGCATTAAAATTAAGGACTTCTGGGACTTCCCTGGTGGTGCAGCGGTTAAGAATTCGCCTGCCAATGCAGGAGACTCGGGTTCAAACCCTGGTCTGGGAAGATCCCACATGCCATGGAACAACTAAGCCCGTGTGCCACAACTACTGAAGCCCGCATACCTAGAGCCTGTGCTCCGCAGCAAAGAGAAGCCACTGCAATGAGAAGCCCACGCACCACGACGAAGAGTAGCCCCCGCTCACCGCAACTAGAGAAAGCCCGCGCACAGCAACAAAGACCCAATGCAGCCAGTAAGTAAATAAATAATAAAATTAAGGACTTCTATTCATAAAAAATCCTATAATAAAGAAGAAAAG
Organism: Leucopleurus acutus; assembly: GCF_964270905.1. Classification (NCBI taxonomy): domain Eukaryota; kingdom Metazoa; phylum Chordata; class Mammalia; order Artiodactyla; family Delphinidae; genus Leucopleurus; species Leucopleurus acutus. The sequence continues at coordinate 63,921,432 of NC_139142.1, read as the reverse complement.
ATGTCATAAAATTGGAGAAAATTGGGGCAATTCATGTAAGCCACAAAAGAATCATGACCAGAACATATAAATAACTCATATGAATTAATTTTTTAAAAGGCAAACAACTCAGAAAAGAGTGTGCCTAGGCACTTCCACAAAAGAGGAAATCTGAATGACCCACAAACGTATGAAAGGATGCTCAGTTTCATTAGCAATCAAGGAAACACAAATTAAACTACAATTAATTATAATTTTATACCTATAAGACTGGCAAAAAAATGTAAAAGTCTTTAAATTTAAATTTTCAAATAATATGCATTGGTGAGAATATAGAGCAAAAGGACTCCTCACCCACTGCAAGTGAGAGGGAAACTGGAGCAGTCACTTTGGAAAATGGTTTAACATAATCTAGTATGGAAAGGTGGTGAAGTCAAACACACAAGATTCTTATATATAGGCACACAACTGGCTTTGTTGGGGAAACTTAAAGCAGACCGTCAGCAAAGCATGCTTGGTTCACTGCTAGCTCAGTCTCCCACAAAGAAGTGTGAAGGGCCAGGGTACCACTAGATGCACAAGGAAGCTCTACTCCAGAGGCAGGACCCCATGAGAATAGCCTTGCTAATGGGTGGAACGAGGGGTGGGCGTGGGGTTTGGTCAGTGTCAAGCAATCTAAATTTTTTTTTCTTTAAATTTTAAAATTTTGTACACAATTTTAAAGGTTACTTTTCATTTACAATTATTATGAAATATTGTCTATATTCCCTGTGCTGTATAATACATCCTTAACAAATGTTACACCCAATAGTTTGTATCTCCCACTCCCCTATCCCTAAATTGCCCCTTCCCCTCTCCCCACTGGTAACCACTAGTTTGTTCTCTGTATCTGTGAGTCAAGCAATCTGAATTATTTTTTTTAATTTATTTTTTGGCTGCGTTGGGTCTTTGTTCCTGCACGCGGGTCTTCTCTGGTTGTGTCGAGCGGGTGCTACTCTTCGTTGCGGTGCGCGGGCTCCTCATTGCGGTGGCTTCTTTTGTTGCAGAGCATGGGCTCTAGGCGCGCGGGCTTCAGTAGTCACAGCACGCAGGCTCAGTGGTTGTGGCTCACGGGCTCTAGAGCACAGGCTCAGTAGTTGTGGCACACGGGTTTAGTTGCGCTGCGGCATGTGGGATCTTCCCGGACCAGGGCTCGAACCCGTGTCCCCTGCATTGGCAGGCAGATTCTTAACCACTGCGCCACAAGCAATCTGAATTTTAGACGCCAGCCATTCAGTGAGTTATCTGGCAACATCACTGCCACGTTTCCCATGACCTTATGGGAAACTGGGTGAAAGCACAGCCCCTCCTTCTGGGTTAAGGGAGAGCTTCTAATTCCAGCTCCCTCGAGGCTGGGCAACCTGATCCCCAAGCACATTTATCAGACAATCACACTTGTCTCTTCCCAACTAGTAAAGTTGACCATGTGCTCTACAGCCCATTAATTTCACTCCTAAGTATATACCCTAGGGAATCTCTTTTACACATACAATAATACTCAGCTGCATTGCTTATAATAGCAAAAAATGGAAATAACCCAAATATCAATAGTAGACTGGATAAATAAATCATGGTATATTAAAATACGGGAATACTATAGAACAGAGAAAATGAATGAAATTCAGTTATATGTATCAATATTTTAAAATCTCAATAGCATAATATTTAGAATAAGAAATCAGTTACAGAATTCAAAAAAGGCAAAACAAAAGTATATATTATTTAGGGATATACTTATAAATGGAAAAATTATAAAGAAAAGCAATGGAATAATCATCACAAAATGATAGTTTTAATATTATTACATTATAATTATAATATTATTAATAATATGAATATTATTAACGTATAAGAGATTTGGTAGAGAAGCGGGGGTGGGGATACAGTTGTAGAAGGACCCAAAGGGCGCTTCTAAAACACTGTCAGCGCTCTTTATCTTAACATGAGTGGTGGATGCACAAGTGTTTCCTTCATTATTATTCTTTTAACAGTACAGATACATTTTTACACTCTTCTATTAATTAAGATACTTCACAATTTAAAAAGCAGAGAAAGGAAGTTACAAGGACATGAAAAACACAGATAAAACTTGGAGCAGACTTCAAGTATTATCCTTGGGATAAAGTTCTCAGAACATTATTCCTAAGTCAAAAGGCATGAACACTTTGGAAGGGTCAACATTTATACACACTTCAGCAGTACCCCTTACTTTAAGTTTTATTTTATTATGTATGCATTTATGTAAATTGCCTTCACTCTTCTGCATCAATATGAAGCCTGAATAAACCAATAATAAGTTGAGGTGCGAGTAGATGCAGGGAACAGAGCCCTGTTGCCTGTGTGGTGTTTTTCCCAGCAGAAACACAGATGTCCAAGGAGACATGCAAACGTGATGGGGGTGTTATCCCAGGATCACAGATCTGGAGGCTTCTTCATGACTCTATGTAAGAGACCAGAAACTCTTCACCTTCAGCCTGTGAATGCCCTTCTGGGCTTTCCTGCCTGTCCATAGCTGGAGGCATTTCAGGCCATCTAATATCAGCTTTCCTATCCACCTGGAACTCACTGCAGCCTTTTCCTATTTGTGTGTGAGATTCTTTATCAGCTCAACTTGACAGAAGTGCCAAGTGACTTCAAAACCACCGGTAGCTCTCAGCAAAAAGCCTAACATAAACATCCTAAGAAATACTTCCTTTTTTCAGAGGTTTTGCAGGGTGTGAAGATAAATATTGACTGGGCCTGGGGAGAAATCAATCTCCCCTGCTACAAACACCACAGGAAAAGCAGAAGGCTCTGCAGCTCCCATGTCCTCGGTTTATGTTGTCCCAGAGACCGCCCTGCTAATGCCCCACTGCACTCTTCCCATCTCTAGCAGAGCCCTTCCCAGGCAGAGGGAAATACTTGTCTCTATGCCTGTCTCCCTCCTTCCCCATTTGGCTGTGTCTTGCGCATCTTTTATCCTCAGCACCAGCATGGTGCTGGTACCTATAATGGACTCTACTGCTGGAAGAAATCACCCTCAGAGACCAGTAGCACCCCACTCTTTTTACCCAAGGGCAAACGTGGGCCAAGATTGGCAAAGAAACATGTCCAAAGCCACAGAAAGGGTGGTAAGAGGTAGAATCGTTAGTCTTCTGAATCCCATTCCCATTTATTGCCAAGGCATGAAGGTTTCAGTAACAGCTGTATTGTATACTAGTTCTTGGACTCCTCAAGTCTTCACCTCTGCCCTGGCAGAAACAAAATGAGCTAATTAAATGCTTGCCACCAGCTTATTTTGGAAACGTCAGGGAGTGTGTGAAAGCCTGAATGAATTTCAGGCCACTCTTGAGTATTTCAAATGTGGAGGAAATCACCCAAGCATGGGAAGAAGGTGAGGAAGCTAAACCCGCAGCTGAGGGTTATTAATATTGTAATGCTTTTGCTTATTGGTGCAGAAAAGCAACCCTTGGCTATATAAGGGACTAAAGCTTTGAGGCTATCATGGAGGAGAGTAAATAGAATCCTTCAAGGTTGAAGAAGAGTCCAACCAAATATTCTATCTAATTGCTTTGGAATAACCAAGGGCACCCTGCTTACTGTGCCAGAAAGAAAATCAATGGATTGTATTTAAAGGAAACTAAAGGCACAATTGGGTCATTCTCTGTGGGGCTAGCCGAGAGTGGAACCTTGGTGCAGACCCCCAGAGGGGAGGCAATTAAGTGAAAAGAAGTCCATGCTGCCTAAAACAATCTAACTCATAAATATAAAATAGTTCATTGCAAAACTTAAAGGCTTCCAGGGGATCTGCAGAACTCCTCATTGTTGAGAGCTTTTATGAGCTCTGTGAACCTTCCCTGACCCTTCCCTCCAGCACATACCCCAGGAAGGTGTGATTTAATCCAGTGCTAACACTGATGAGGCTTCGGGGTCACAGCATTAGTCTCAGTCACAGAGATTTCTGGGAGCCAAATTAAATCTCTCCTATTTCTCATGAAGAAAGTCCTCTTAGGCTTTCAGTCCAGAGCTTTGCATGCCCAGCTTTTGAACTTTCCTATCCAAAATTACTGACATGGTAATTTCCATCACATGGTGAAATCACTTCCGAGAACAAAAGATGCTTTGGAGAAATACATGTCATTCTTCAATAGCTGGACTGACCCAGACCAATCAGACTTAGAAACACCTGGCCTTGAGCTATGGTTGTTCCAACCCATCACCTTTCTGTATGTACCTTTTAGTGGTAATATTTAGGAAATCACTAATATCTGTGAGAGCCTCCAGCTGGGATTCAGGTGGACATTTAAACAAGGCAAATTATATGTTACAAAATAAGTTATGGATCAAGTGATTTCCAATACAGTGTCAAACTAAATGATTCTAAAAACATTTTAAAATTAAGTAAAGTAGAACTCTTTTGCAATACGGATTTTCAGTGGCCAGTATTAATTCATTCTGTTAGCAAAAAAAAAAAAAAAAAGGGTAAAAGGGAGGGGGAAAGTATAGTTCATTCTCTGTTAGCAAAGGAAAGGGTAACTTGATGTGTGGATTATTCTGAAGTCTGGCAAAACGTGGCTCATCCTTCCCTTGGAACTTCTCATTCAGTCCACTGGCCATCAAACCCAGAAACCCCTGCTCTACGATCTGTTGGCTCTTCTCCCTCCTCATGTCCTTCCAGCTGCTGGCAGGAGCCTCTGTCTGGTGCCCCTGCTCCACCTCAGGCCTCCGCACACCTCCTGATTTTACATCTTCTCAAACGCTCTGTTGCCTAGAGACAAAGTCCAAACTCTTCAGCAGCACCCGTGACCCCTCTCAAGACCCCTTGTCTACCCTGCAGCCTCACCTCTGTCTGCCCTCCAGCATCCAGTGCTCTGGCTGAGCTAGAGTCCCCTTTCCTCAAACAGGTCTGGCATTTTATGTCTCTGTCTTTTTTTCTACAAGACTCTGCCTAAAGTAACTTTTCCTTCCTCCTTTACCAGAAAAAACTCTACTTATTCAACACCCTGCTCCTCACTACTTCTTGACACTTCCTCCTTCCCTCTCTTCTGCACTTCCACTGTTTTCTAGAACAGTATCAGTTACATGTTTATCATCCCAGGTGTTGGGTTGGCCAAAAGGTTCATTTGGTTTTCCCGTAAGATGGCTCTAGTAGCGCTTAGTTGTCCTTAACTTCATTCGAAACAATTTTGTTAGACTGTATTAAGATAGCTGTCATATCAGAGTGCATTTAAAAAAAGCTTACCAAAATTGGTGAATTTTTGTGTAGCCATTTAATATTGAAGATGGAAGAAAAAAGCAACATTTTCGGCGTATTATGCTTCATTATTTCAAGAAAGGTAAAAACACAACCGAAACACAAAAAAAGATTTGTGCAGTGTATGGAGAAGGTGCTGTGACTGATCTAACGTGTCAAAAGCGGTTTACAAAGTTTCGTGCTGGAGATTTCTTGCTGGACGATGCTCCATGGTCAGGTAGACCAGTCGAAGTTGATAGTGATCAAATCGAGAACAATCAACATTAAACCACGCGGGAGATAGCCGACATACTCAAAATATCCAAATCAAGCGTTGAAAATCATTCTCACCAGCTTGGTTATGTTAATCGCTTTGATGTTTGGGTTCCACATAAGCTGAGCAAAAAAACCTTCCTGACCGTATTTCCGCACATGATTCTCTACTTAAACAGAACGAAAAGTTCCACTTTTAAAACAAATTGTGACAGGCAATGAAAAGTGGATACTGTACAGTAATGTGGAACGGAAGAGATCGTGGGGCAAGCGAAATGAACCACCACCAACCACACCAAAAGCCGGTCTTCATCCAAAGAAGGTGATGTGTATGTGGTAGGATGGAAGGGAGTCCTCTATTATGAGCTCCTTCTGGAAAACCAAACGATTAATTCCAACAAGTACTGCTCCCAATTAGACCAACTGAAGGCAGTGCTCGATGAAAAGCATCTGGAATTAGTCAACAGAAAATGCATAATCTTCCATCATGATAATGCAAGACCGCATGTTTCTTTGATGACCAGGCAAAAACTGTTACAGCTTGGCTGGGAAGTTCTGATTCATCCGCCATATCCACCAGACATTACACCTTTGGATTTCCATTTATTTCGGTCTTTACAAAATTCTCTTAATGGAAAAAGATTTCAATTCCCTGGAAGACTGTAAAAGGCACCTGGAACAGTTCTTTGCTCAAAAAGATTAAAAGTTTTGGGAAGATGGAATTATGAAATTGCCTGGAAAATGGCAGAAGGTAGTGAAAAGCTCTTGGTGAAAATGAAAAATGTGTCTTTTATTTTTACTTAAAAACCAAAGGAACTTTTTGGCCAACCCAATACCTGACCTTGTGGGCAGGGCCTTGCTGGCCTTATTTGTGTATCTCGGCCGCTCTCAGTGTCCAGCGTATGGAAGTCACGGTACACCTTTGCTGAAAGAATATATTCTATTGGATTTCCAGAGAAATGGTATTGTCCCCAAGAGTTGAAATTGGGGACGTATCATATACTTTACAAGGAGGGACCGCTTGGTGAGGTGACACCCACACCCAGTTATTTCACAGAAGCACTTATTTTATCACCAGGTTTGGATACGTAATGCTGATACTGCTGTGTTGACAACATTACATCTTTCTGTTGTCACAATTGTCCCAGGGAGAGGCTTCTTTTTAATCTCTATCCAAGAAAGGCACTCTTGAAAATGTCTTCTCCAAACTTGAAGACTGGAGCTGCTTCCGACTCAGGAACTGTAATGCTACCTGTACATCTCCTTTGGTTTTTTAACTTTGTCATAAAAAGTAGCACCACTCACCCTGTGGATTCATCTATCCAGTAGCGTTCTGGGAGGTGGGGACAGTATAGCATGCTGGCTCACCCCTGGCTGGCACTCAGGAAGTGATCGCTGAATTATAACTGTTGGCCTGATTTTTAAAAAAAATATTTAGGGGATACTGCTCCTCAGTCTTGGCAACTTCCCTCTTCGCTCCTGGGTCTAGTTGATCATTTAGTTACACACTCCACTTTCAACTCCAAGAAGGGACATATTCACCCTCACCAGGACACACCTTTTCATATGGTTTTGGTTTGTTGCAAATTGTGTTATTTTAAAATTTTCTGTATTACTAATTTATATATAATCACATGGTGCAACATTTGAAAGGAATTATACATATATTGAATATAATATGTAATAGATTAAATGTAATAGATCACATGATACAAAATTCTAAAGGACCCAAGATTGAAAGGGAAAATTCCTCCCCCTCCTGTCTTCCTCTTCCCTTCTTTGAAGGCAGTCAACGTTGCCTGTTTTCTGCCCTTCCAGAACAGTCTGCTACTATACAAGCAATCCATATTTTTTCCTTATTACACAATTGCCAACATTTCATATACACCGTTCCACACTTGCTCTTTTCACTTAAAGTACCTTGAAAGTTGTTTCATATCTGTTCATAAGAGCATTCTCGTTTTTTTTCTACAGAGGCACAGTCTTCCCCTGTGGCTCTAAATCGCCCCTGAAGTATGGCAGGTGGAGTGCCCAGACCCTGAGACAGTCAGGCCACCTCTCGGTGGCTGCAGTAGCACAAATGTTGTGGACCAACCACGAAGCAGCCTAGATCTCTTGAAAAAGAATATTGCCCCGTATGTATCTGGCACTTCTATGGACTAGAGCTATGCTTTGAGCTCTGTTGCACCATATCTAGCTAAGCCAACTGGCACAAAAGACGATGAAAATAGAAAAGTATACTTGTGACCTCTAGTGCGTCCACAGGGCTATAAATTCTGAACACAGCCTTTGGTTGATGGCTCAGGATGAACATGTGGTTTCCTTCGGAATTGCTCAGCAAGTCTCTTTTTAATTTGTAGTAAAGATCCAATGAAATTACTTATTGGTGAGATATACTTGTTCAGCTTTATCATCTGTGTACCATTTAGACTTTATTTATATTATATACAATTATATATATACATATATATATAATTACTATAGCTACAAGTTCATCTCCATCATCACCCTTATATGATTTATGATTGGAGCAAGGATCAATCCAACTTTGGAAGATACATTTAAGGCACTTTCTCCCCTCCTCGTCCTCCCGCTTCTCCCTTTCTCTCTCTCTCTCTCTCTCTCTCTCTCTCTCTCTCTCTTTCTCTCTTTCATTCTCTGCATTGTACAATACATTAGCTATCAGCCACATGTGACGTGAGCTCTTGAAATGTGACTAGTGCTAAAAGTGTAAATCATAGCGCCTCCCTGGTGGCGCAGTGGTTGAGAGTCCGTCTGCCGATGCAGGGGACGCGGGTTCGTGCCCCAGTCCGGGAAGATCCCACATGCCGCGGAGTGGCTGGGCCCGTGAGCCATGGCCGCTGAGCCTGCGCATCCGGAGCCTGTGCTCCGCAACGGGAGAGGCCACGGCAGTGAGAGGCCCGCATACCGCAAAAATAGTGTAAATCATAATCAGATTTTGAAGGCTTAACATGAGTTTATATATATATGTATATATATACACTATCTCAGTAACAATTTTATATTGGTTATATATTGAAATGGTATTTTGAATGTATTGGGTTAAATAAAATATATCATTAAAATTAATTTCACCTATTACTTTTCATTGTGGCTACTAGAAAATTTTAAATTGCAGATGTAGCTCACATCATACTGATGTTTCTATCGGACAGTCTTGGGCTATGGCATGCATTTATTTCCTACTTTACATGAAGGCAGACTAGCATGATACAAGTACATTCTGGGGCTTCCCTGGTGGCGCAGTGGTTGAGAGTCCGCCTGCCGATGCAGGGGACGCGGGTTCGTGCCCCAATCCGGGAAGATCCCACATGCCGCGGAGCGGCGGGGCCCGTGAGTCATGGCCGCTGAGCCTGCGCATCCAGAGCCTGTGCTCCGCAACAGGAGAGGCCACAACAGTGAGAGGCCCGCATACCGCAAAAAAAAAAAAGTACATTCTGTTTTAGCTCCTAGAATCCAAGTTTTGTCTTTCCTCTTGTTTAATAAATGTAAAGAATTTTAAAATTCAGAACCCAAAACATGATTTATCAAAAGGTAACAAATAGAGGAACCAAAAAACGAGTTATTGAAAGTACAATTGGTATTGAGGGCTAGGAATTTCAGGAGCATCAAGGAAGACGTCACATCCACCAGCACGTAACATTTGGAAAGGCTTGGAGGGACTCCTAACTCACTGGGAACGGCTTAATGAAGCGTGGCTAGGAGGAATAGCAACTGAAAAGTCAATTCCTGACTTCACCAGGTCTAAGCCTTACAACAATGACGCTGCTCTCCAGACATCCTCTGATGCTCTCTTCATCCAGTTTCTTTTTTCCTCTGGCTGATTTCAACTTGAAAACTCAAAAGCAGAGTGTTAATCAGACTCAGGTGAAAAATCTCCAGGATCTCAGACTGCCGAAATAAAAATGTCATATTTTCATGATTTCTTTTATAAAGAATATGAATGATCAGACCTGTATTTTCATTATCAAAAACAAATCTTTTCCAAGTTTTGATCAGAGGAAGAACATTTTTCCAGGCACCAGGAATACAACGTACGCAGCCCCTGTCCTTCGGAGGCATAGAGTCTACTGGGGACAGACAGAGTAATCGCTCTCTCCGTTCTCTTTCCTCAATATCCTCTTCTCCCTCTGCTCTTTTCATCCTCATTCCTTCCCCATCAGGAAAGGAATATTTTTGTCCTAAGTGTCTGGTCTCCTTGGACTGACTCAGGGGGGTTCATTTGCTACCACCAAGTAGCTAAATCCCTGCGGGTGCCGATGCTGAAGCACGTCTGTGGGAGTTGCTGGAGGGAGAAGCAGCTCAGTCCCAAACTGCCTGCAGTCCAGAGTGTGGGCCCTTGTGACCCTGGGTTTGTGGCCCACATGTGAATCACCCTGGGTGTCTTCTGTCCTCCGCCTCTGATTGAGTATGGCTGGCTGCTCCTGAAGAGAAGTGATGCGAGCCTCTCTCTGGACAGTTTAGCTGCCTGGCCTGAGAAATTCCCCCGATGAAGTGCATTTTATTCACACAATAGGGCCTATATTTTGAGTCAGACTAGTCTACCCACAGCCTCCAAATTTCAGGAAAACCCAGTGAGCCAGTCCTGAACGGTGCAGAAACAATGGAGGAAAACTTCATTATGTTTGTACAGACTGCTGAGGGATCTTTTTGGCCCCAGAGGGGGCGGACAGTCAAGGGGAGGAAGATTGTTGTTGGATGGTGTCTGTCCCCTTTCAAAGTCACATCCCGGCATTTGGCCTTTTATGCTATTTCTTCTCCTTGGCGAGATCCAGTCTGTTAGTTCCTCGGCTCACACCCCTCCTCGACTTCCAGTTACTCCACGTTCTTTTCTCTGTGTTAATGGGTATCAGAGCATGTACTGTAAATTAGCATTTATAAAAATCAATTACACTGCTTCATAAGACAGCAGAAACTCAGATTGTCTTCAGCAGATCATTTGTATTTATCTGTTAATTATAAACCCTAATTGTCTTTCTATCATATTAATTTGCACAAATTGTACAACTTCAGAGTTTAGCAGTTTTCAAGCCCTTGAAATACAATTATTCTCTCAACATTCTTTTCAGAAACATGGTATTCATTAATGATTAGGCTGGTAAAAATTAGTAGTTCTGATAATTGGCCTTGGCTTCTCCTTGGCTTTTTTTTTTTTTTCCTTCCCCACTAAAATCCTCATTCTCACAATTATGCATGGTCGTTAGCCTCTGACTGTGCCCAGCTCTGATTTAACTGGACTTTGTAGCCCATGAGACTTCAAAGGGTTTGGGCTCTAGTCGAAGCGGAATACAGTGCTGAGCCAGTGAACTTCCTCCAGGTAGATCTGTCTTTTGCCCCCCCCCCCCCCAGCAGAACCTGGACTTCTGTCCCGTGGGGTCAGTCTACTTGCCCTAACCCTTGCTACAAAAAGCCTTATACTGAAGGGAGGAAGAAGGCTTTCCAAACTCCAGTCCCAGTCGGGAAACTGTTGCAGACTCTTACCCTTTGCAAGGTGGTGAGCAAACGTGATGAGGAAGGAACCCTCCAGGCTCTCCCAGCCACCTCTCAACTGAGGTTCTCTTTCTACTCAGCATGGCAGCCACTTAGGAGGAGTCATGTGTCACATAGCATGTACTGAAAGGCCAAAACAAGTTTTCTTCTCTCAAGAGGCTGCACAAATCTGGGTCATGTGAAGGAAGTGATTCAGACTGAAGGACCAGGCATCCTGACTGCCTAAGAACAAGTTGGCTTCCTGCCTAGGGCACTGCGGGCATGTTCTAGAGGACTTGGCATCCAACTCCGATGACACTGGCAGACAAGCTGCAGGCTCTGTCCCAAAGGAGCAATGAGGAAGGGAGACCCCCTGTCCCCTGCTGCTCCACATAAGGGAACAAATCCTCCACATGAGGATTCTGTCCTGTCTCACTTGGGAAACCCAGTCGTGTTCCCCTGAGTAGTGGGGTCAACCAAGCATGGGATGGTCATCCAAGATCATAGGAGCAAGCATCTGATACAGCTAGGATTCTTTGAGCTCTCTTACTGGGCATCTAGAAATGGTTAACTTGCCATGATTCTTGCCCCTTCATAAGCAACAGTTCAGGAGTTAGGCCAAGTTTCCTATCTCAGATAATATATCCTCATATATATTATCTGAGATAGGAGCCCAGCCAGGTACAAATTTGCAAGTCAAGACCTAAATCTGTGAGCTGTGGTTCTCCAGGGATTTTGTTCAGTTTATTGGTTGAGGGGGAGGTGCTGTGGGAAAGCTGGCTGGCCGGAAGGGATACAGGAGAACAGATCTCCCATGTACTGGATGGAGTATGGGGTCATTTGCTCCATCAAAACGGAAAGGTCTCTCTGTGTGTTCCAGAATCAGTAACTCTCTATGATACTCTTCAGATCAGGTTACTTTTAAGAAAAGGCATGTTTCCCCACATACAAACCACTCACCAGCAAGATCTGTCAACAGTCAGATCTGGTTTCCTCCCATGCTGGCTTGAAACCAGCTTATGCCACAGAAATGTGCCCCAAATGCCTCTTAACAATCTCTCCCCATCCCACAGTTTCCATCAAATGGGGCATTTCATGCTCTCAAACCAGAGCCTTGCCTCAGGGATGAGATCGGCTGACAAGAGGGGAAGTTATTCCTGGAAATTGACAAATTTTGTCTGAAAAGAAGGCATTTACTCAAGACATGTGGCTCTAAACTGTGCCTTCTGTGAACTAGAAGACAGGGAGACAAGCAGTGGCCAGAGGGCTGAGAACACCTCTGCCTGGTTAGCACCTTGAGAAAAGGGTGGGAGGTGGAAGCAGGGCTTTCCACAGCAAAGAGCCCCTTTCCAGCATCCAGGTAGTTTTGGTCGTCTTGTGCTAACTGTGACAGTCAGTGTCTTTGCCTGCTCTTTTTCCACCGCAAGGCCCAGTGTGAATCAACAACAGTGTGCTAGACGTGCAGACCTACCCCTGCCCCCTGCTCGCCTTTGCTTCCCTCTCACCCACCCTCCTGGAGAGGCACCTCCACGCTCCCTTCTGGAGCTCAGGCATCACCGTCCTTAGACCTTGTACGGCACAGATCCTCAGATGACTCAGCTAACAGGTCATCTGCCGATGCCAGACTAAGTAGAAGCCATGGGCTTGATGAAAATTCAGCCACTGGCTGTCACTGAGTTCCAGAACAGGTGAAAAGAGAAAGGCTATGCCAGCTTGCTGGCACCACAGTTCCAAACCAATGGAGGCAACAAAAGAAGCCATCTGAGCTCTGCCTCAGGCAGATCTGCTGCTAACACACACTGCACCTTTGTAAGAATTAGGAAATCAAGAAACATATACACCAATGAGTTAGGGGGTGGCCATTTGCACCTACAAGATAAACCAATTAGCAGAGAAGGCCAGTCTGCAAACAAGAAAGGATGAAGCCAAAACGTGGTGAGAAATGGCCAGGTTCTGACACCTTTTCAGTTTCTGGTTCCAATCTCTCCCTGAGGTGCAGCTGCATCTCCACCCTTGGATTCCGTGATATCCCTGTAGCCTGGCTCCTCATAATAAAGGCTTGTTTTCAGTTTAAGAAGCTCAAGTTGAATTGGGGAACTTGCCAGCAAAGACTCCTCAACAATACACCCACCCCTACTCGTCCCTGTGTGTCCATTTCAGTCATCTCTGCTACCCTTCCTTTCCTTTCCCATCTCCTCTCTTCCCTTTTACTCTTCTTCCTCCTCCTTTTCCTTTCTCTCTTCCCCCCTTTTCTCTTGTCCCCCCTCCCCCTGCCCTACCACCTTCTTCTTCCTCCTCTTCTCCTCCTCCTCCTGCTTTTCTCTCTCTTCCTTCCTCTCCCCATCCTCACTGACCCTCCCCCTCCTTTGCTTTACTGATCTGCTGTCAAAATCCAAACGCAGCGGCAGCAGCCTCCTTCATGTCCTCCCAGAAACAAAGCTACCATTCCGCTGCTCTCACTTCTAGATTCCCCCCAAAATTTGATGACCTAGCCATTGTGCCATCTCCCCTAAGACTCGGTCTGACCTAGGAAATCCAGAATCACATGCAAACACAGGTGCAGAGCCCATAGCCACTATGGGGAGGCATGGACTGAACCATCCTGAAACCAGTGTGCCCTGGTAAGGGCTTCCATGTCTCCCAGTCAGGTTTTCTGCTGCTCCCTCTATTTCCTACCACGTGTTGCTTGCACCTCTAATGACCCTACCGTTTTCCATTCTATTAAATCTTATTTATATATATGACCATTCTATTAAATCTTATTTATATATATGACCCTTATTTATATTCTATTAAATCTTATTTTTATATATGACCTTCTTGAGTGTGTTGTGGCCACATCATAGGCACTAAAACCATTAACCTTAATCTGATTGGTGTATATGAATGGGGGAGGTAATACTTGCAGTTTGGTTTCTGATGGCTGGTTCAAGAGATGATATGCATCTAGGAATGGAGAGCCCTCCCAAAATATTTTTTCTTCTATGTTTCTAATTATTCTGTCTTCTCTGATCCACAGTACTTTATATATATCTATTAAACACTCATCACACTGAGCTGACCTTATTTATCTAAATATCTAACGCCTCAACTGGACTTTGAGCTCTCTGAGGGCAGGGGCCATGTCTTTTTTATCTTTCTATCCCTAACCTAGTACACGCCTGACACAAAAAAAATATCTACTAAGACTGTCTGTTGGATTGAACTGAATCGAAGTCCATGTGAGATTTGGGCTGAGGACATCTCACCTGCTGATAGTCATTTACCTGATTTTCTGAGTCCTCTTCAAGGCCAAGTGTGGTGAAACTTTTCTTGGAAACCACAATTTTGGCAAGACTACAACCTTCCTTCTCTGAAAGGGCTCACTTTGTTTATTACAATAGAAGAGCATGATAAATAATTTTTCATACAAGAAACATGCTTCCGCCTTTTGACAGCTTTGACAGCCTATTGTTTCAGTTTGAAAAAGGAGCCCAGAAATAATTTCCAGAGGAAACATGGCTCAGGTGTCTTCCCCTGATGCAACTGGTATCTTGAGACTATCCAGAAAGGTAATTTGCACACACAACAGTTGTGCTCCCACAGGGTGTCCAAATGCTAACATTTGCCATCCGGCCTGCTCAGATGGCTGATTCTGACATCTTCCCCAGAGTCTGGATTTGCCTTTGTTTACTAGTCAGACATTTATGGAATCTGAGCACCATGCTCTTTGCGCTAGGTACAAAGGTACCAAAGATGGAAAGCTGCATTCTGCTCTCAAAAAGTAAGTTTAGATCATGAAAAATAATTGCACAATAACGCTGTAAAAAAAAAAAAACTATCATGTGCTAACGTAAATCTGACAATGGGATGTAACGTGAGTGTAGGAGAAGGATCCATTAAATCTGCATAGGCAAGACAAGGAAAGATCATATAGAAGTCAACTCTTGAGATCAACCATGGAGAGCAAAATGATCAGAAGGCAAAGGATGGAACCTGAGGAGACACCCACGTTAAAGGAAAAGATCAGGAGGACTCCATGGGGGAGACTGAGGAGGCACACTTAGAAATGTAGGAGGAGAATTCAGAGAGAGTAAATCCATGAAAAGCAAAGGAAAGAGAAAGAGCATGGACGTTCAACCTATGATGAGCGCGCAAAGTAACCTTAGGATTTGGCTTTTTAGAAGTCATACTGATCTTTATATACATGGTCTCTGGAGCACCTGCATAGAAACCTGCCAAAAACGTCTAAACTTTTGCTTTGAAGTTTGGCCAGCAGCATCTACATCACTTGGACACTTGTCCGAGGTCCACCCAGGAGGTTCATGGGCACATTAAAATTTGTGAAGCAACCACACCTTCTCCCAGACAAGTGGCAGTTTGGGATGAATGATGAGATGGGTGACTTGCAAGGAACTGGTTTCACAAGGTTTCAAATTAAAGAATCAACTTGACAGCTCAACATAACAAAAAGTAATACATACAGAGCATTCCTTTCCGTAACCTTGATTTAAACATTGTGAATCATATAGAAGATATTACTCCCATTTACTGACCATAAAACAGGAGCGTGGAGAGGTTAAATACCTTGTCGATGACCAGAGCCTGGACTGGAACCCAGATCTTCAGATTTACTGGCAGGAGGACAGCTCTGTTCACCAAAAAGAGGGGGAAGTCAGAAATGGGTCTGAATGAAATATCATTTAAGACAATTCAATTTCCTTTGCTCTAATACGGGGCTTGTCAAGCAGCCTTTTGATGACTGCTCTTCCTTTGAGTTCTAATTCTGAGATGGGTGTCCTGGAACAAAGAGAAATGACAAGGAAACAGACAAAACTGTATATGAATAAGCTGACATTATTTTTTTCTGAGATGGTTAGAATTGACCAGTTTTTCCAAAAATGACTTGCCTCACGTGAGCTGATAAATTGAGTTTCTGAATCATCAAAGCTCAGACTCTGCCATAACCCATGTGAGCTTTACAGTGAGAAATGCTACAGCAAAGGGTCGGGGAGAGAGTACATTGGGAAGGGACAGCGCTGGGAATCAACCCGGCATGGTGTTGGCTTCCTCAAGATGACCAGCTCTTCAAAAGACAATGTCTAAAGAAGCTGGGTCTAATCTGGGCCAGCAATGTTACCCAAGAGGTTTAATCTGGTGGGTGAGATGCTTCTGGGTTGATGTAATCATTTTTCTAATTAATCGGTGGACAAATTATGGTTCTATGGAGGTCAGTCTAGTATGAAAGAGTATTTGGCCAATAATGGAATCCTCTTCTTGGGAAAGGAGTTGGTAAGAGTTCAGTAGGGCTCTGACCAAATGGTCTTGGGTTCAGGGCAAATGGTCAGCCTCGAATGGGAAGTGGAGTCCAGTTCAGAAAGCAAAACACCCAACAATATATCATGGTGTTTACAAGCATGGATTTGGGGATCAGGTAGGCCTGGTCTCAGGTCCCAGCACTTCTACTTATGGTGTAACCTGGGGGAAATCACTTAACCTCTCTAAGCCTCATCTGTAAGACTGGATTAATAATAATAACTGCCTCACAAAGTTGCTACAAGGATTAAATGACCACAAATTATATAACACACTTAACATAGTGTTATAACTCAAGAGGAGACATTCAAAAACTAGAAGGTATTAACATCATCATCATGATCTGGTCTGGGCATTCCCAATGGAGTTGAGGGTAAAGGCTTCAGTGGGTAGACCCCCTGGGCGGGATAGGCCCCAGGAACATCAGAAATGAAGTGGAAGACTTCACCTGCTAGTGGAGATGTGGCTTTGGAAATACTACCAGACTTGGACTGGGCTGGGTTCATGCCTTGTCTGGGCTGCACCCCTTAGTGGAAGGCCCTAAGCACTACGTCCACAGGGGCCTAAAGGGCTGGACAAAAATAAACAAGTTTCTAGACAGAAATTTATTCCTAAGGCCCAGCTCTAGCTGCTAGTCAGTTAGCTCTCTTCTCTTTCTAACAATGATAAAGAAATACCTTTAAAAAAAATACCTTAAAACTGTTGACTAAAATAATCTATCTCATTCCAGTCAGCCTTGTCTTTCACAATTCTCATCCCACCTTACCTCTCTGCTAATCCGAAAAAATACTGAAAAGTGTATTGGAAATGTCTTGTAATTTATTCTGTGATGGAATGATTTCCCTAGAATATAAACAAAGGGAAAGGCCTTTAGGTGACATTCACTCAAGCTGGTAGGAGAAGATATAAATATTCCCTCTAGCCCTTGGGCAAATTGGAGAAGATCACTCCTAGGATTTCCTGATAAGATTAATACCCAAGATTTCCTTGTGGGCGTCGTTATACTTTCGGAGGTGTAGAAAACTGTTTCCAGGGCTCCCAAGAGAGACCCATTGTGACCCAAGATGGCTAGTTAACCTCTGGTGCCAGGCAAATAAAACTTCCATATTATACTACTTCATCTGGGCTGCCAGGGCTGAATTCCCACAGGTCTGCTGTCTGTCCTCCAGGCCCAGGGCCAGGCTCTCTTTCTGCAGACCACAGAACTGCAAATCATTCTTAGTCAGTAGGGAAATAAAGAATTCTCCTGTTTTCTACCTTCACTCTGTAGTGTACAGACGATCCTACCTCTGCAGAATTACTCTCCCCTTTCTCTTTTTCTGTTCTGGGGTCAAAGTTTAGCCTCAGGCACCAGCCTTTGAGTCCCTTCCTTCTTAGTTTAGAGAATTCTCAGTGAACTGCTAGAACTCAGAGGTCAAAACCATGAACATGGTCAAGGATGCCTTTTCCAGCCTGAGAGCTAGGGCCAGAGCTGCTCAAGGCGTTCAGCAAAGGCTGGCAAGAGAGTCTGCTGTTACTTCGACCTCTGTTTCTCCAGCTCACAACATGAACAGGTTTTATTTAATTAAGCATAAATCATACAGAAATGTTTGCTAAAGTTGAAGACAAAGTTAATAGGATACAACTGGCAGAGGGGTGGGTAAAGATGGGAGCCAGGCAGATCAAAGACAACCTCTTCAATAAGTGGTGCTGGGAAAACTGGACAGCTACATGTAAAAGAATGAAATTAGAACACTACCTAACACCAAACACCAAAATAAACTCCAAATGGATTAAAGACTTAAATGTAAGACCAGAAACTATAAAACTTTTAGAGGAAAACATAGGGAAAACACTCTTTGACATAAACCACAACAAGATCTTTTTTGACCCACCTCCTAGAGTAACAGAAATGAAAACAAAAATAAACAACTAGGACTTAATTAAAATTAAAAGCTTTTGCACAGCAAAGGAAACTATAAACAAGAAAAAAAGACAACCCTCAGAATGGGAGACAATATTTGCAAATGAAACAACAGACAAAGGGTTAATTTCCAAAATATACAAACAGCTCATGGAGCTCAATATCAAAAAAATGGGTGGAAGACCTAAATAGACATTTCACCAAGGAAGACATACAGATGGCCAAGAGGCACATGAAAAGATGCTCAACATCACTAATTATTAGAGTAATGCAAATCAAAACTACAATGAGGTATCACCTCACACTGGTCAGGATGGCCATTATCAAAAAAGCTAGAAACAATAAATGCTGGAAAGGGTGTGGTGAAAAAAGCCCTCCTACACTGTTGATGGGAATGTAAATTGATACAACCACAATGGAAGACGGTATGGAGGTTCCTTAAAAAACTAAAAATAGGGCTTCCCTGGTGGCGCAGTGGTTGAGAGTCTGCCTGCTAATGCAGGGGACATGGGTTCGAGCCCTGGTCTGGGAGGATCCCACATGCCGCGGAGCAACTGGGCCCGTGAGCCACAACTACTGAGCCTGTGCGTCTGTGCTCCGCGACAAGAGAGGCCGCGATAGTGAGAGTCCCGCGCACCGCGATGAAGAGTGGCCCCCGCTTGCTACAACTAGAGAAGGCCCTCGCACAGAAATGAAGACCCAACACAGCAAAAATAAATCAATTAATTAATAAACTCCTACCCCCAACATCTTAAAAAAAAAAAAAAAAACTAAAAATAGGGCTTCCCTGGTGGTACAGTGGTTGAGAGTCCGCCTGCCGATGCAGAGGACACAGGTTCGTGTCCCAGTCCGGGAAGATCCCACATGCCGTGGAGCAGCTAGGCCCGTGAGCCATGGCCGCTAAGCCTGTGCGTTCAGAGCCTGTGCTCCACAATGGGAGAGGCCACAGCAGTGAGAGGCCCGCATACTGCAAAAAAACAAACCAAAAAAACCTAAAAATAGAACTACCATATGACCCAGCACTCCCACTACTGGGCATATACCCTGAGAAAACCATAATTCAAAAAGAGACATGCACCACAATGTTCATTGCAGCACTATCAACAATAGCCAGGACACGGAACCAACCTAAATGTCCATCGACAGATGAATGGATAAAAAAGATGTGGCACACATATACAATGGAATATTACTCAGCCATAAAAAGAAATGAAATTGAGTTATTTGTAGTGAGGTGGATGGACCTAGAGTCTGTCATACAGAATGAAGTAAGTCAGAAAGAGAAAAACAAATACCACATGCTAACACATATATATGAAATCTAAAAAACAAAAATGGTACTGATGAACCTAGTTGCAGGGCAGGAATAAAGAGGGAGACATAGAGAATGGACTTGATGACATGGGGTGGGAGGGGGAAGCTGGGGCAAAGTGAGAGTAGCATCGACATACATACACTACCAAATGTAAAACAGTTGACTGGTGGGAGGCAGCAGCATAGCACAGGGAGATCGGCTCAGGGCTTTGGGATGACCTAGAGGGGTGGGATAAGGAGGGTGGGAGGGAGGCTCAAGAGGGAGGGGATATGGGGACATGTGTATGCATATGGCTGATTCACTTTGTTGTGCAACAGAAACTAACACGGTATTCTGAAGCAGTTATACTCCAATAAGGATCTCTTAAAAAATGATAAATTATACAATGAGAAGAATACAAGCACTGTTTAAACTCATGATAAGTATTTTACAAAGAAATAAAACTTTAAAACTCTAAAAAAAACAAAAAGAGAGAGAAAATGTCTTTCAGCTACAACCCTCAGGTTAGGTCATGACCATAATCTATCCCATCCTTGCTGGAAATGTTAGCCTATTTTAATTATGCCAACTGAGAATGTCTCCTTTTACTCTTTTCTTGTGTTTGTCATTAGAAAAAAAAAAAAAAAACCTTCAATTTAGGCCATTTCATACTGCTTCCTTCTATAAGTCTCAAGTCTTTTTTGGAGTTGAGCTATGTTTTCCTTTAGGGAGATGTTTTCCTGCTGAAAAAAGGAAGCAACAGGCTGGTTTGAGTCTTGGAAGCCTCCCAGACCATCAGGAAATCCCGGGGCCCTGGAGATCAGTCTCTTTGAAACTTAATTCCCCTAAAATAAAAAGAAGGCCGCAAGGGACCTCTATGAGCCCCAAATCTCCAGGGCCGGTTCCCCAGAGCCAGTGATTTGTAGCCATTAACAGGGTAAAGCCTCTTCCTTATGGAGCCCTTTGTCTGTCCTCTCAAATGTCAAATGGTTATGAGGGCAGGAAACCCAAGGTCAGCTTCCACTTGGAGCACGCCTAGGAACTGAGGTACTCTGGCTGGAGGGTGTTCCCGTGTATATTTTCATTTACACTTGACCTGGTCTTCTACTCCCACGGATTTTCCTTATTCTCTTTTCCCTCTACTATCCCAAAGGGAGAGCGCTCAAGGTTTCAACAGCTTAGCACCTTAAAAAAATAATAAAAATTTTTTTTTAAAAAAGAGCAAACTCAGATGACCACAGACCCTTGGCATTGCTCCAGTTGCTACAGCTTGAGGTAATCATGGTCAGTAACAGGGCATGAGGGTTATTTGCAAAATATCAATCTGTCAACAGGCACAAAGTTTTAACTGCCTGTTAAATGGCAAAGGGACCCATGCAGAGACTGTGTGAAACAAGTTCCAAGTTCTAAAAGCAAAGCCTTACATATGCAAGGTTATGCTCTTCCAAATGAAAACAGTAATAAATAATCTGGCAACGTTTACCACCAAGATCTTGAAAACAATGGTATTATCTAGGTTTCTAGATCCCTCCAATTTTTTTTTTGAAGGCCTAATCTGTGCAAAGACTGTTGGGCAGTGACAGTCCCTCTGTCTATCAGCCCTGAAACGTTGGCTTGATCAGTTCAGGGGGTTGAAATAGAGCATTTGACCCAATGGAGATACACATTCAAGATGGCTACTTAGAATGGTAGAATTTCAGAGCTTATAGGGGACTTCAGAAAAGACCAAAGACCAGAGAGATGCAGTGACTTGTTCAAGTCAGTCACACTACTCCAAAGCCAGGACTAAAGCACAGATCTCTGTAGGTCCATTCCAGGGCTCTTTGCCTTGTAGACACCTCTTTAGCTTAGCAGAGTCGTGCCAACCTAAGAGTCACAAGGAGGAAGACAGACACTTTGGCAGCAGGGGTGGGTGGTACAGATAGCACTGGGAATATCATGTCTGGGGTTTGCTAGTAGGGAAAATTGCCTGTAGCTACTGTTCAAGTCACCAGAAAAGGTTGGAGAAAAACCAATATCAGAAGGGCCTGTCTGACCCTGAAACATGGAACAGTGAGAAGAACAGAACAACTATTCACTCTTACGGCAGCCAGTCTCCCCCAGTGAAGCACAGCCCTCAGTATTTGCTCACTTGTGAAGCCCACTCACTCACTCAAGTGCAATGGAAGGCATGCTAGCCTTTCATCTTTCACCTTCGAATGCTTACTCTTAGGATGCATCTTCTCAGAACCTGGCCACCCAAGCTTTGAAAAGCCCAAGTTGTCACATGGAGAGACCAGGTGTGGTTGCTTCAATGGGAGAACTCCAGCTGAGCCTTCAGCCAGCAGCCGGCATCAACTCCCAGCCACACGAGTGAGCTTGATGGTTGACCAGCCCCTTCAAGTCTCCAGATGACCACAGCCCTACCCGACATCTGACCATAACTGCAGGAGAAACCTCTGGTGAAAACTGTCCAATGCCCAGCCAACCCAAAAACCCATGAGAGATAATGACTGTGTTCTAAACCACTCAGATTTGAGTGGTTGGTCTCACAGCAATAGATACTTGAAGATACACAAAATGGAACAGACAAGGAAATCCTAAAGATCACTGGAAAGGCATCATTTTTAACTAAGGACTTCCATGAGGTTAAAAAAAAAAAAATCACACAACCTGAAAGAGAGGTATGAATTTTTGTGGAGCAAATGCTGGCAAACTGTGAGGTCTACATGAGCGAGTAACCAAAAGTATCAGACATCAAGGACACAGATGGGAAACAGAAACTGTTCAAATCTAACCTTAATGAACACCTAAGGGCATTCATTATGCACGTCACCCCAGCAATAAATACTCCAGAAATAAATCAAATGGAGGCCAATGCAGAAGAGCGAAGGAATGCAAAGTGTAATCAAGGGAAGAAAGAGGCCTATGCTCTGCATGGTACAAAACCATCTGGAACGCTCCAGAGGAGGGTGAAGCCACGTGGGATGAACAGAATGTCATGCTTTGGTGACTGCAAGCGATTGCCCAAGTCGTGCAGTGGAATAACAAGCAAAGTTAAGAGGGAGAACAAGAAATGTTCCAAATGCGCATGGAGAGAAAGGTCAGGGCAGGAGACAAGAGGTCTGGGCGTGACAAGGAAGAGCCTTTATGAACAACAGCAGCAACATGGAGCTACAACAGCGAGCTAATGGAGCAATTATCACACAGTAATCAGGCTTCAGTGCTAAATGTTAACAGTCACTGCCCAGGGTGGGCCTTGGAGTAATTCAGCCAGTTACAAGGTCTTAACAGAGACCATCAGGATCTCTCCCTGGGTCCCAAAGTTCACAAAGGTCACTGATAGAGACCTGCTTAAAAAGAAGCTTTGCATTTTCTTCCTTCCTTCAATGATCACAAAGACTAAGGAGCAAGTACCTGAATCAGACTCACTTGTTCCAGGAGGAGACATTTGATGGAAATCAGAACTGGCTGAAAATGGGGTTCTAATGACCTCGGGGAGCACAGACCTCACTGTAGAGCAGAGACACTGCTTTGGAGACGATTTCAGTTCTGTGTGCCCCATCACTGTCATAATGCAGCCTGGTATTACCTCTTCATTTATGTCTCCTGCAAGACCTCGAACATAGCAAGCTAAATCAGGTGGAGGTAATTAATCATATACTAATATCAAATATCCTTAAGAGAGCTTCTACTATATACCAGAAACTGGGCTGAAAATTTTGCATACATTAATTGCAAGAACCATGTGACATTATTTTTACTACTTTGGTTTTATAGGTGAAGAAACTCAGGTTTAGAGAAGTTAACTTAATAGCCCAAGATGACAGAGCCAGGAATAATGAGAATAATAACAATAGCAAAGATTGTACTGAGTCAGGCCCCATTCCAAATGCTGTAACATATATTAACTCATTTCACTCCCATAACAGCAATGTGAAGGAGACACTACTACTAACTAATTTTAGATACCAAGTACATGGTAGAACTGGGATTCAGTCCCACCGGGAGTCACTGTATGGACTCCCGAGCTAGATGTCCATGTCTGGCTGACTCTAAAAGCATGTATCCTTTTCTTTGTATTCCACATCCCCCATGACTTCTTTGGTATGCTTCCAACATCTAGGAATCCAAAATTAAATCTTCATAACACGACAAATTCTTAAAAATCATCCTGAACACCATCCAGGGACCTGCAATTGGCTACACAGATGATGGTGCAGGAAAATGAATGGTACCCATTCAGACCCTAAACTATGTCCAATGGCCTTATTACTGGCCCTTGCTAAAGGGAAAAGGGATGCTGAATAGGGCCAATTGTTAGAATTTGGAGTTGCTGTTGGGATTTTTCCCTATGAAAGTCAGAACTGAGAACGGCTCACTGAACTATGGGTGAAGGAAACAAGGAACAGCTCGCTGACAGAGTCTATATCCTGATATGAGATATACCTACAAGATTAGAAAGGCAAGTAATATTTTATTGCAAAAGAAGAAACCACAGAGAAAGCGGAGAGAGGACTAAGCTGCAAATATAGGCACAAATGATCAGCTGCTAAAAGAACAGAGAGATTCAGGCTGAGGAAAAGGCAGGAGGGACGAGGACATAGGTGCAGTGTGAGATGTGCCTCTCCTGCCCACAGAGTCTTTTCTCCTTTTATCCGTGCATGCTGTCTGAAAGCTAGCAGGCTTCAAACTCTTACTAAGAATTCCTTTTTTCTTCAGTTAATTTTCAGGCAATAAGAGTCAAACAATTTAGGGTTGTTGCTGAGGTTTTGTCTTTTCCAAAAACAAGAGAAATGACTTAGATTCTGAGTTATTGCAAGCAAACACCCTGATACCTAAAATAAATTTCAAGGCCTAGAGAGCCCAGCAACCTTAAGTCTTATATAACCGACTTCACCATGGGGTCCCTACACCAACAGCCAGGTCCAGGGGAGGTAGGAGAATTTACAACGAAAATCCTAAGCAAGTATCATTTAGCTCCTCCCTACGTGCATTTCTTCACAGGCAGAGCCCGTTTCGCATGCAGCTCTCACTTGCTATCTGCCAAGGAATGTGTTTTCAATACACACAACCCAGAAGACTCAGCACGAAAACAAACACAATTTCAGAGTTCTCCAAACACTAGTTCAGAGTCAGAACAAAGTCTTTGTAGAATCTATAAAGAGAGGAATATCTCTGCGAATCAACCAGAAGAAGGGATGAAAAACTGAAGAGGTATCACAGCTAAAGTAGGGTTTATAGTCACCCTGAGGGCAGAGGGCACAGCAAAAAGGCCCTTTTGTTCCTTCAGGAGGGCACAAGGAAAAAACACTGACTCACATACCCATATACATACGACTCGCGTGTGTGCACACGCACATACACACAAACACACCAATCTCAGACTGCGCCATCCCTCCTCAGCTGTACACTCTGAGGACCTTTAGGCTGAAGGCTGATCATACCCTCAGCTGATCAAAGTGAGCACGTGAGTGGGAATCCTATCCCCACCTACAGATGTTGCCAGAGTAGCTATCATGGCCGCCTGTGGTATGTGGGGTGAGACCCAGGATGCATAGGCCTTTGTATCAGTTATCCATGCAAGAAATTACCCCAAAATTTAGCTGCCTAAAACAAGCATTTATTATTTCTTCTGGTTTCTAACCACATGGTCACCCTGAAACAACTGGGTTGTTCTGGCTCAGGGTCTGCCGCCAAGGTTGCTGTCAAGATGTTCGCTGAGGCTGCAGTTGTCTGAAGGCTTGACTAGGACTAGAAGATCTGCTGCCAAGATGACTCACTCAATAGCTGTTGGCTGGAGACTCCGGTTCTTTGCCACGTGGAGCTGCGCATGCGGCTGCTTGAGTGTCCTCACAATATGGTAGCTGGCTTCCCCCAGAGTATGTGATCAAGAAAGAGCAAGGCAGAAGTTATAATGTCCTTTATGACCTAGCCTCACATTATTTCCACACATAATAATGTCACACATTATTTCCACAGTATCCTGTTGGTTCACCCATGTCAGCCCTAGTCAGTGTGGGAGGGAGCTTCACAAGGGTATGAATTCCAGGAGGCCAGTATCACTCAGTCCCTTCTTGGACACTGATTCCTACAGTTTTACAACTGTGCTTCTGCCTGGTTCCTAGTATCCCACCAGTTCTTGCTGGTTCCTTGGCCGGCATCCTAGTTCTTCTGCTTGGTAAACCTCAAACTGCCAACTGAACTGTGATCACTTGTAACTTCAAATACTTTTCTATTGTATGAAACACACTAAGAATATATTTTATAATTTAAAATGTTTTCAAAATAAAATACTGCCAAATTGGCCAAGTTTCCCAAATTTTTCTGGTCTTTCCACTGTTTGTTTGTTTATTGTTATTATGAAATTTAAGGCTATAATTTTCTGGATTTCTTACCAACTAAAAAAAAATTGTGGTATATATGCGATTATTCAGATTCTCTAGATTTCTCCATTTTAATTGAATTTAACTACTTGGTGACCACAATTGTAGTTATCCTTGCATGAATATATCTTAAGAACAGGGTTACAATTTCTGAGTTGCACCAACCTCTAATTATAAAGAGGTCATATTTCATTAAATACTTAAGAGTATTAGTTGGCTACACAGACTAGAAAATCCAATGAAAAGTGGCTTAAACAATAAGGAGATTTTATTCTCTTTCACCTCATGAAGTTCCACATCCGTTCTCCATCTGTGTGATTCAGTAGCTCTACAGTGCCACCAAGGGCTCATGTTCTTTCCATATTCTGCTCTGTCACCCTCAGCAGGTTGGCAACTCCCTCTTGTAGTTGCAAAAGAGGCTCTGTCAGCTTGTTGGTATCACATCCCCTCACAGCCACATCCAAAGCAGGAAAAGAACCTCCTCCTCTTCTGCTTCTCCTTTTGAAGAACAAGGAAACCTTTCCTCACAAGTGATCCAGAAAACTTCCCTTTGTTTCTCATTGGCCAGAATGATATCCATGTTTTTAATCCACAAAAGGGATGGAATTACCATGATGGACTTATTCATCCCTAATCCTTGGCCTTGGGGGTGGGGGTTTGGGGGGGGGACATCCTCCCCTGAAGATGGTCACTCAATACCTGAACTAATCATGGTGCTGTTAACAAGGAAAAGGAGAGCATTAGCTATTGGATAGGCCATCGATAGTGTTGAGCCAATGGTTTGAGCCTTCATCAGTATACTGCCAGACATCATTCTCCTTTTCCCAACCCCCACTGGCACTCAGGTATTTCTGAGAGGTCCCACAGGATGCTGTCTCATGAATGCCCAGGAAGAAGCGATGACAAAATCACCTCTGCAAAAGAAGTGCTCTTGGGCCTTCCTGCTCTCCCCAGAATTCACACCTAACCTCCACAATGAAGTGAAATTGCAGAGGAAGTTTCCTCTTCTCCTCAGTCGAAGGTGTGCTTCTTGAGTCTCCTCTTCCTAGCCCAGAGTTGTCCTTTTCCCAGGATGACAAACAGTGAGAAAATTCACTCTCTTTAAGGAAATCCCACTGTCAACCACCCACATGGCATTGAGTGAAGCATCGTCCTGTGGCTCTCATTACAATCACATCAGAAAATAATAGGCTGGGACTTCCCTGGTGGTCCAGTGGTTAAGAATCTACCTTCCAATGCAGGGGACATGGGTTCAATCCCTGGTCGGGGAACTAAGATCCCACATGCCGCAGGGCAACTAAGCCCGCATGCCACAACCACTGAGCCCACGTGTTCTGGAGCCCGCACACCACAACTAGAGAGAAGCCCCGCATGCTGCAACTAAGAGCCCACGCGCCACAACTAAGACCCGATGCAGCCAAAAATAAATAAATAAATATTTTTTAAAAGAAAGAAGGAAAATAATAGCATTAATACTAGTAAAGTCAGGGTTATTCAGCCTGGAATAACATCAGGTGCAGGACATCAACAGTACAGTGGGTATGACTTAGGCCCTTAGGCCAAGGCCAAGCTCAGGTAATTTTCAAAGTCTATTCACAAGTATGACATCAAGCTCAGGGCTGCATATCTTTCTTGTCATTTTGTGATCTCTGGTTCCAATATCTGTAAGCAACTGTTTAAGTCAGAACACACACATAAGAATAAGCAATAACAGAATGCAGAGGGTGGCAAACTTTTTTCAGTAAAGGGCTAGATGGTCAATGTTTAGGCTTTGAGGGCCATATAGTCTCCTTCACAACTACTTGCTGTTGTAGCAGAAAGGTAATATGTAAAAGAAAGAGCATGACTGTGTTCCAATAAAACTTTATTTACAAATCAGGCAGAGGGCCAAATTTGTACCACAGCCCATGGTTTGCCAACCCATGATATAAGGCATAGGGCAGCTTAAATCCAAATAGAGAACAGTTTTCCCACAAAATAATAAAGATGTCTAGAAATCTTTACTTTGATAAAATATACACATAATTTACATTAATAGTATTTAAACATTTACTGTCAGAAAAATCTTGAGTTCACAGTTTTCCCCTCCAAACAATGGATAGGTACTCAAGACATTTTTACAGAACAAAAGTCCCAAAGCTAAGTTTAAGCTTTCATCTCTTAGGAGACAGACACTGTTTTAAGATTTTTTTTAATTTATTAAAGTATAATTGATTTACAATGTTGTGTTAATTGTTTCATATATATATATTCTTTTTCATATTCTTTTCCATTATGGTTTATCACAGGATATAGAATATAGTTCCCTGTGCTATACAGTAGGACCTTGTTGTTTACTGTTTTAAGTTTTAAGTGACAGTCTTTCTAGCTTCTGATAATCAATCAAGTTTAGAAAAAAGTTAGGTTTCAAGTTTCAGCCAAGACACCTATTGCATCAGTGCAGCTCACTACTGCAGAGGGTGAAGTTCACTCCAGAGTCATCGGGAGGCTAAAAGTCCCAGCACCAACCTCCACCGAACGTTTGATGCCATCACGTATGTCATAAAATGGAGAAGCCGTGACAATGCCCAAGAATGTTATAGGAAGAGATAAAGCTGCACCGCTCCCAATCTGTAGAGATTTGCTGCCCAGAATCACCTTCTCCCACTTCATATCCCATAAACACATATTTTGTCAGAGAACTGAGTTCCAAACTGAACAGATTTCTAAACTGCTTATTTTACTACACACTTTTACTCGAAAGGCACAGATGCTCTTCTGACTACGTCCCTGGAGAAAATAGTAACTCATCCTCTGCCTCCAATGCTGCTCTAGCAGGAGGATTAAGTCCAGGAAATTTTAATCTCCTGTAAAATAATGCCCATTGATTGTACACAGTAAGCACTTACTGTCCTGATCCACTCTTGTGTGTACTTACTGAAATTTATTTACTCTCTCCCATCATCAATCACGGAATCCCTGCTCAGAAAGGCACTGGAACAGTGTCGGCAAGCTTGCTGTTCCAAAGCTTGGACAAGCCCTGACTTCACAGGCAGGGCCAGGACTTCTGCAGGTGTGTACTCCTAGGTGGGGAGTGGGTGTCAAACACCCTAAAATGTGTAGAGAAGACACAAACTAGCAAACAGTAGGAACTAACTAAAGCTCAATGCCAGGAAGATCCGTTAGTGGGTAGATGGGTTTTTTATATTTAGATCACTGAACTATGTAAAAGGAAAAAATTATTAAATTTAATAACTGCCTCATATGTTATAAGAAGAAGGCAAGTCATGGCTTTCAGCCTCAATCAACTTCCTCATATAGACCTTCTGAAAAGTGTGGTGACCTGTCAAGCAGCTACAGGGGAGATGAGGTAGACTGTAACAAAAAGAGACCTGGGGTATTTAAACCAAAATATGTGTGTGAATCTAGCCTTCTGTAGCTTTCAAGAACACTGGCATCAGATTCTCTCCTATTTGCCACTCTCATATAACTCTGTTTTCTTTGCAACTTTTTCATTACAGACATCCAAATCAGTTTCTTCACAACTCCATGGTACAGGGTCAGGGGTTGAGCAGTGTGATTTCTCACATTTCTCCCTTCCATTTCCTATTCCCAATGAGCTCGCTGTGGTGGAGGAACCCACTACTTGGATGGCATGGCAACCCATGATAGAAACACACCTTCATGCTCTTCTTTTCCTGAACACTTCTGATTTAAGCACACTCAACAACAGCCCAAGCAAAGACTTGAGCCTACCAGACTCCCTCTGACCATGACCCTGGGGCAGTGTTCTCAAATTTCAGGGTCATCAAAATCACCTTGAAAGCTTGTTAAAACTCAGATTCCTGGGTCCCATTCCCAGGGTTTCTGGTCTGAAATTTTGCTTTTTTTTTTTTTTTTTTTTTTTTTTTTGCGGTACACGGGCCTCTCACTGTTGTGGCCTCTCCCGTTGCGGAGCTCCGGACGCGCAGGCTCAGCGGCCATGGCTCACGGGCCCAGCCGCTCCACGGCATGTGGGATCCTCCCAGACCGGGGCACAAACCTGTGTCCCCTGCATCGGCAGGCGGACTCTCAACCGCTGCGCCACCAGGGAAGCCCTGAAATTTTGCATTTTTAACCAGTTCCCAGGTGATACTGATACTGCTGGTCCAGGGACATCACTTGGAGAACCACTGCACTGGGGCATTAGACCAGGATGTGGACTGACAGAATCACCTGGCATAATAATAAAATAATAAATAATTCTGTGAAGACCACCAGGTACATCTGCCTTCACCTCCGGCAGAAGCAAGATTCACTGGCTACCAGATCCAGGGTTTGGAAGCAACGGCAAGTTGAGTCAGGGAAGGCCGGGCCTGGGAATACAAGTAGATCCTGAAACTCAAACGCAGACTGCGGGAGACGGCGAGCCTTGTAATTACAGCCCATGGCTGGAAACAGACGATCTGTTTGAATGCCTGCCCCACTCTCATACTGTGACCATGGACAAATCCCTTCCTATCATTAAAATAGTTTCTTCATCTATAAAATGGTGTTGGTAATCATAGCTACAACCTCAGGGAGTTGAGGTAGTCAATGTAAACCATGCAAAGTACAGTGTTTGGAGGATTCCAAATAAGTTGATTGTAAATGCTCAATAAATTCCTAGCATGAGAATAAGGCCAAGATTTGGGCCTTATTGGACTAAGGGGTCTAACAGGCAAAAATCTGGGTACAAAGCCTAGTCTGAGGCTGGATGATCAGTCTACATGGGGAAAAGGAAGGTAAGATACAAATAATACACTGGCCAGAGATGAAAGTAAGGTCTATGACAAAGATCTTCTGCCCAGCCGGGAACAAGGTATCTTCAGGTGCTGTGGACATACCATGTGGTTGGCCTATAG
This sequence comes from Leucopleurus acutus, assembly GCF_964270905.1. Classification (NCBI taxonomy): domain Eukaryota; kingdom Metazoa; phylum Chordata; class Mammalia; order Artiodactyla; family Delphinidae; genus Leucopleurus; species Leucopleurus acutus. Next base: position 63,890,720 of record NC_139142.1, on the reverse strand, counting down.
GTGATCGGGCATCAGAATATTCATGGTAGGCTGGGGCTCAGGGCAAAGCACCCAATTATAGGAAAACTGAGATACAAGACAGGATCCAGTTGTGTTGCCAACATCAAAGGGTGACCAGATATTATGCCAAGTTAGGATTGGGCCCAGATTCTGGAGCAGGGCTATGCATACAGATAAAGGGAAAGGAATCCAGCTGTAACGGTCAAAGAAATGAAGCACAGAGGGCAGAGATCAGAGTGTCTACAGGCCTCCACCCCTCTTTGGCTCCAAACAACAATCAATATGAAATAGTCCACGAGGCCTGAATCTCCTTCCCTTAGGAACAGAGTAGAGGTCCACCCTCTGGTACCACTCTTCCTGTCTCTGACCACCCAGCCTTTGGATTCCACCTGCCCAGATCTCTAGCACTAACCCAGGTGATCCCTCTGGAGCTGACCCCTCCCCTGCCTAGACCTGAATTCTACTCCTTCTTTGCTAGAATGACAGTCCTTTCCCCTGTGACCTGTCCTGTCACGTCGCTGCCCACAATGAAAAGACCAAACTATGCTGAAGCTTGTGCCCTGCACACCTTGCTGTGACAGGCAGAAAAGTGAGAATTAGTCCAACTCCACAAGCCTTTTTTTAAAAATAAGCAATGCTCTAATAATACTCATAAAAATGATTTTCCTACCCTCACAGTTTCATGTTGTCCAAATAAGCACGACTTCGCTGTTTGCCAATTCCAGTTACTTAGTAATGGCTGCCTGGGGTGTATGCATATTTCTTAATTATTAAGTAATTTTCTTTTTATTGTTTTTTTTAATTTCCGAAGCAGATAAACATGCATGTTTAAAGTTAATAGTCAAATAATTCTACAAGGTTTACTACAAAAAGATGGTGGTTTCTTATCTCCCTTAGCCCCATTTCCCCCTTTCATGAGGTAATTACTTTCCCATCTTTCCACCAATTAAATGAAATTGGTCTCTGGGTCTCTAAATAACAGTTTTGTATTCTGCTACTTGACTGTTTTTTCCCCCGGTCTTACACATGATTTGTTAACCTTCTGCTATAAATTTTAAAGTTTTTATTCTTTTTTTTTATCCATCCCACTGTACTCATGTACCTTTCCCATTTTTCATCTTCCCATCATAATTATAATTCCATGATTTTAGACAGACCAGTATTTGGAATTTATAATATTATCACTGGGACTTCCCCAGTGGTCCAGTGGTAAAGAATCCACCTTCCCATGCAGGGGATGCGGGTTCAATCCCTGGTCGGGGAACTAAGATCCCACTTGCCAAGGGGCAGCTAAGTCCGCGTGCCACAACTACTGAGCCCACACACCTCAACTAGAGAGCCCGCGTGATGCAAAACTACAGAGCCCATGCACTCTGGAGCCTGTGCACCACAACTAGAGAAGAGAAAAACCTGCACGGCACAACTAGACAGAAGCCCATGTACCGCAACGAAAGATCCCGCATGCCGCAATGAAGATCCCACGTGCCACAACTAAGACCTGACACAGCCAATAAATAAATAAATAAATATAATATAATATAATATCACTATATGAATGCTATTCACAGATGAGCCATGTAATAACTATAATTACTTTTCCTTTTCTGCATGACTTTTCATTTTCCCTGGAATTAATAACTGCCTTGTCTTCATTTACCATTTTCTATGCATTTATCACTAATTTAAAGCCTATCTTTGACAGTTGTCTAACTCTTTTCTCAAGACTTTCAACACATGGGATATTCTATTGATCTCATCTTCCTGAAGAAGAGTGTTCTAGAGCTTTCCAATCTGCTCCAATACCTCTATGCCTGGTACACTCACGGTCTTCCTGGTGTCTCCCTTCACTGTCCTTCTGGGAATTCCTTTTTCTCCCAGTTTCCTGCGTCTCGTATCTACCCCTTTCTTGGTTTACACCTTTACTTTCATGGAACACAAGGTATGTGGGAAGGAAATGGTTTTGAGAATTTGTATGTCTGAAGATGGGTTTATTCTCCCCTCATATCAAACTGCTACTTTGAATGGGTATCAAATTCAAGATTGGCAATCATTTCCCTTAGAATTTGAAGGCATATTTTCTGTTGTCTCCTAGATTCTAATCCAGCTTTGGAGAAGTCCCAAGCCATTCTGATCCTGATCCTTTACTTTTTCTCTTTCTAAAAACTTTTAGGATCTTCTTTGTCCTCAAGATTCTAAAATCTTATGAGGAACTCTTGGTGTGAGTCAATTTTCATCCATTTTGAAGGTTTTTAATGAAACTTTCAGCCTGGAAACTTAGGACTTTCTCTAGAAAATTGTCTCGAATTGTTTGGTTGGTGACTTCTCTGTTTTCTTCTTCAGCAACTTTTATTATTTGGATGTTAGACCTCTTGAACTGGTTGTGAAGTTTATTTTTATTTACCTCTCATCCTATTCTCCATCTCCTTTTTTTTTTTTTTTTTCCCTGTACGCGGGCCTCTCACTGTTGTGGCCTCTCCCGTTGCAGAGCACAGGCTCTGCACGCGCAGGCTCAGCGGCCATGGCTCACAGGCCCAGCCGCTCCACGGCACGTGGGATCTTCCCAGACCGGGGCACGAACCCGCGTCCCCTGCATCGGCAGGTGGACTCTCAACCACTGCGCCACCAGGGAAGCCCTCCATCTCCTTTTATGTTTGCTTTATTTCAGGGATAGTCACTCAACCTTATCTTCCATCTTTCTATTGAGTTTTTCATTTTTGTTATTATATTTTTAAATTCTAAGAGTATATTTTTTATCCATTTAATTTTTCTTTTTAAATGTTCATCTCCTGGTTTAGTCTCTGCTTCTTTCAGGTTGCTTTGTTTCTGTTCTCTCTCTCTCTCTCTCTCTCATTAGAGGCTCTCCTCTGATGTTTTATAATCTTTGGTTACCTGCTCATATTTGAATAGGGACTGAAAACCTGATTGTAATACAGGCACACTCCCAAATATCATAGCATGTTTAACCTAAAGAGTGATCAAGATTGTTTCTTTATCTTATTAATTGCTTACAACATAGCCATCAAGAAGGATTCTGTGAGTGTCACATTGAAAAGTGGATTGGTTACTATTAAAGGTGGGAAAGAAGAAATAAATGGGCAAAGTCCACAGCACGCTAGATATAGAAGAAATCATCAGATCTCTCTTCCAAGTTTCTGAAAATACTGAATGTCTTTCCACTGAAATGTTTAAAGAATGAAGCAGATAAACTGCTGTTCCAAATGACTTAAGGACAAGTCCCTCTAACCTGGCATGTGAGTCAGAGATTCTTCACAAAATTGACTTGCTGTACTATGGAGAGACGCCAACAACTGCCCCCAACCACATGCCTTTCTTGGAGGACTTGTTCACATCCTTGGGAAGGACATTCCTGTGTACCCCCTGTCCTCCACCACAGCTGAATGGGCCATAAGTGGACCTAACTCAAACTAGGCCACTCGGATTTTCTCTCCCAGGAAAGTGGAAATAGGACACTGAGAAACACAGTTAAACAGTGGGGATTCCTTGAACTGAAAGGTTAAATACGGTCAAAGGCAGAGTTTGTGCCATGACCAAACTAAGTCAGAAAATGCATGAGACAGAGAATGCCAATACGCAGAAAGCAGCAGAAGAGAGCAGACGTAAAAGAGCAGAGATAAGAGAAGACAGGCTGCCACCGGCGACTGAAGAAATCGTTTCAGGTACTGACTTTCCAGATGACTTGGTGTATGGCCTTTACCTGCCCTGTGTCCTTTCAGTAAATTCACTTTGTACTCAAGCTAGTATGTGTGAGCTTCTGTTTTCTGTCATCAAATGAGAAGCTCTTCACCGAGTATAATAGTCAGGATCCAACAGGATAAAGATGCCATACCCAAACATGGTAACAGAGGAAAGTCTAATAAAAAGAGATAATTGTCAAAGAGGGGCAGAGTATAAGGAAACCAACCTTGGATGTGGCCACAGCAAAGCCATGGTAAATAAATGGTGTCGGGCTTCCCTGGTGGCGCAGTGGTTGAGCGTCCGCCTGCCAATGCAGGGGACGTGGGTTCGTGCCCCGGTCCGGGAAGATCCCACATGCCGCAGAGCGGCTGGGCCCGCGAGCCGTGGCCGCTGACCCTGCGCGTCCGGAGCCTGTGCTCCACAACGGGAGAGGCCACAACAGTGAGAGGTCCGCGTACCGTAAAAAAAAAAAAAAAAATGGTGTCTATTGCTATAGTCACCCATCGTTGTTTTTTTTTCTTTAAATTTATTTATTTTCTTTATTTATTTTTGGCTGTGTTGGGTCTTTGTTGCTGTGCACGGGCTTTCTCTAGCTGCGGCCAGCGGGGGCTACTCTTCATTGCACTGCGCGGGCTTCTCATTGCAGTGGCTTCTCTTGTTGCAGAGCACAGGCTCTAGGTGCATGGGCTTTAGTAGTTGTGGCTCATGGGCTCTAGAGTGCAGGCTCAGTAGTTGTGACGCACGGGCTTAGTTGCTCCATGGCATGTGGGATCTTCCAGGACCAGGGCTCAAACCCGTGTACCCTGCATTGGCAGACAGATTCTTAACCACTGCGCCACCAGGGAAGCCCCCAAGTTTTCTTAAGGACACCTAAATACATCTCAATTTTAATAAGATCCTCTATATACACATTTATTTGCTACTAAAAATTGAAATAGCATATCAAAAAGTTTTATTACAATTCAAATTTTTGAAAACCAGAAAATCTAGTTAATGCACTCTGCTCTAATTAGGCTCTAGCCAAACCACCAATGTTTTCTTTACACTCCTTCTGCACAAGTTACTTTGCTTCCAATTCTTGATGTTGGGTTTCATCTCACTGACTTCAGGCTTCGAAAACACACAGGTAATATTTGATTCTTATTAATACTTCTTTCGTTCAAAGAAGCTGAAAAGGCAAGAGGAGGGAGCATATATCTTAGCCTGGAGAGAGTAAAAACTTCCTGGCAAGACCTGCAATCATAGGTAGATGGACACAGGCAACACACAGCAACCTAGCAGGAAGGGAACTGAGAGAATAAATATTCTTACACTACTCCCCTCCTGCCCTCCAGTACACTGTGGAGGCCCTTACTGTCAAACCTACCAGAAGACAGAGGGCAAGAGAGCCACTGACACAGTCAATAGGTGAAGGATGGAGAGTAGACCTGGGGAGGCAAATGGAAAACATCTAGTGTGCAAAGTAACTTCTGTCCACATCTTCAGGGCAAAGCTTGCCCTCTTCTCCTGACCCCTGGGAAACCTCTTTTTAGCCCATCTGCTAACTGGGAGTGGAAGGAGCAAAGCAGGAATTCAAACTTGTCCTGACTTCAGCTTCCTCACAGATGAGTGTATTTAATTACAAAATAGCACCAACCTTTCGTTCACAGATAAGACATGTTAGTCACAAATTTCCTTCAGAATTTAGAAATAGGAGTTCTAAGGTGTCCACTTTTGAACACATAAGGATACAAATGTATGGAAAGCCCATTTCACTTTCCTGCAGAATTTCCAAGGCAAGAGTCTATGCCTTGGGCTTCCCTGGTGGCGCAGTGGTTGAGAGTCCGCCTGCCGATGCAGGGGACGCGGGTTCGTGCCCCGGTCCGGGAAGATCCCACATGCCGCGGAGCGGCTGGGCCCGTGAGCCATGGCCGCTGAGCCTGCACGTCCGGAGGCTGTGCTCCACAATGGGAGAGGCCACAGCAGTGAGACGCCCGCGTACCGCAATAAAAAAAAAAAAAAGAGTCTATGCCTTCTCCTTCCCTTCTAGCTCCCCCAGAGCTCCTTAGGCAGTAATTCTCAATCTATGGGGATGAAGCATAAAATAATCAGTAAACGAGAAACCGCATGCACGTACGTACACATCCTCCTTGGAGGACAGAGGTTTCATAAATTAGAGGTTTTCTCTTGGAAGAAAAGCTCAGAAAAGTAAAATTCCTACTTTAAAAAATTATATTTCCTTCAAATTTACCAACATTCCTAATAAGAATACGTCTGAGTAAGCTTCAGTTTTGACAGAAAGCTGGCACGAGACGGTCAGAAGTTCCAGAACCACCTCTGTGGCTCCGGAATGTCTTCATCTCCCCAGCAGGGCCTGACGGAGCCCTCTCAGGGCAGGCATTAGAGATGCCAATGAGGCTTGATTGCATGTCACCACCGCTGTCTGGTTTTTATAAGCAGATAAGATTGGTGAGGGGCTTTTCATCTCTAGGTCGTGGTTAGAAGCCCTGCGTCACTGAGTGACAGTTAAAAGCTGCTCCTACTGGAGATGGTGGGAAATGAGTGGGTGTGCTCAGCCCACCTCTTCCTAGATGAAAGCACCCTCACAAAACTACCTCAGTACATCTGGCACAAATGAACCAGTAGAGCTTCCCTTGGGGAGGGGAGGGGAGGCTGGGAAGAGGCTCTGAACTCAGACTCTGGGAGTGAGGGGGACCCAATTATGACAAAACAGCAAACAGCCTGGAAAGGCTGCTTGTAAATTGCTAGCTCTAATCACAGGATCTCAAAGAGTAAGAAAGGCCCCCTTCACATTATGCTGGGGAGCTGGGACCACATGAATATTAACATCCTCCCTTCATGAGTGAGAACCTTTCCAGAGGTGTGATATTCCTACACAAGGTGACTAAAGTAGGCGCCAGATCTCCCAATACTCAAAGATTTTCAATGATCTCTATTTTCTACTCATGGGTACTAGCATGAATGGGCAGAAAGCAGTATTAGGTTATAATTCTTGGCGGATTTAGTCCTAATGCCTTCCTAATGTTGGTGCTAAGTCATTCCTCAGATCACCACTATTGCAGGCCCAGAGAGACTGGGAATATGGCTCAGGGTAGGAGGCAGGTGAAGGACAGAGCATGGCTAATGTCAATTTGTCTGTCTGACAAGGACAAGCCACTAGGCCCCCAAGGAGATAGGTCCAAACAAAAACAATGTTTGCCCATAGTTACAGATCAGCAAGGCCCAATGGGCTAAAGTATACAAAAATCTGTGCCCTCCCATGGGTGTGTCCTATGGAAAATGGGGGAAGGATCAAACTGAGGGGATTCAAGGACCTACACAGTGGACTATAGCAGCAGACACATTTACTTACCCTGGCTTTTGTTAAAGTAAATAAAAGCAGGCTACCCTGGCAAACCTTTTACAGAATCCAGAAAGTACACTGTATAGGCTCAGTGGCATACTCTCTCTATTGAGGAGAATAGAGGAAAAGGACAGTTGGGGAGAAGAGTGCCAATCAGGTCTTAGCAAAGTTTCAGTCTGTGAGATGAGACTGTATCATCCATTGTGTCCTACATTTGGGACTAAAGATGCTCCCAGATCTGGCAGAAAAACACCTGTTAGCATTTTCTGTGAACCGACCTTTTGTTGAGCAGATTGCAAAAGAGTGTTTATATTATGTTTTCATTTTATGTAAAATCATAAATACAAATATAGACATACATATATATACACATATATACATAGAGAAGTGACTGGAAGAATGTTGTAAAAGTATGCAGAATAATTATTCCTGGATTGTAGACATTCAGGGGACTTCATAATTTTTAAAATTGTTTGATTTTCTGCAATGAAAATGTATTACCTTCATAAACAGAAAAAAACTATTAAAATAAATTTCCTTAAACTAATCAGAAACCAGCATATTCATAAATTTTATTATAAAAGGCAAGAGAAAGAACGAACATTTATTAAGTGCTTCCCTTGCACTCAGGACTACATTTGGCACAGACCCTGTGAACTGTTATTTTTATTTTACATGTAAGAGTTGACTTCTCATTAGAAACCATGTAAGTAAGGAGTGTGTTGAGAGAACAAAACCATCAACCTTTAATTCTATATCCATTCAAATTATCCAACAAAAGTGAAGGAAAAGTAGAAACTTTCTCAGACCAAAAAAAAAAAAAAAAAACTTGACAGAATCCATTGCCAGCCATTCTAGCCAGCAAGAAATGTTAAAAATTCTTCAGGCAGAAGGGAACTATTGTAGGCCAGAAACTTGGAGGTACATAAAGAAAGGAAAAGAGAAAGAAAATTCAAAACAAAAAGAAAGAAAGGAAAAGAATCAGAGAAGAAATAAATGAAGATAAAATCTTGTATTTTCTTATTTAAAAAAAGAAATAAAAGCTCAGAGAGTTTGATTAATCTGACCAAGACTTCTGTAAGTGTTATCAATCTTTCAGCAAAGCTGAGAATCCTAGGGCTGGATACTTTCCCCTTCTGCTTGGGAAAGAATCCCAGGGGAAGAGGAAGTTTTGGGTAGAAAGCACCAGCCTGGGAAGTGGCTCTCAAAGTACTCCCTGAGAGTCCCTTGGGCTAATGGCAGAGCTGAACTTTGTGGGTCCAACAATACAAAGAATGTTGCCTGCCTCGCAGAGATGTGGCCAAAACAAATGAGAACAAGATGCTTCACGATCTTTGAGTAGCAGGTGTAGCTATGAAGAGTCATGTGTCACCCATGACACATGTTCTGAGGGCTGGTTGACCCTACATCAAAGCACAAAGCTAGTAATCAGGAAACCCTGGTTCCAGCCACCATGATAATCATTCAAAATAGCTGAGCTTCTCTGAGCCACCCTTTCCCTCAGCCGTAAGCAAAAGGGTTTACCTAGAAAATCTCTAAAGTCCTTTCTAGTTCTAGGAATCTATAATCCATGATCTAATTCCAACCATTGCTTCTGGATTCATTAAACAATTGCCCTAGCATGTTCAACTGGTCTACCAGACATTGCTTCAGGGCCTAAAACTATGTGTGCTAACGCAGAGATGTAAGACATCTTTTGTAATCTGTGTAGGACTTTGCTACCTACTTAGCTTTATTTCATAGCCCACAATTATCTTTGAAAACCAAACAAGTCTATTTACTCTCTACCATCTGTGTTCCAAATGGGGCCAAACCCTTCTTCCCCCTTCTTTATGGAAAATCCCAAAATCTCAGGTGGGAGTCAGTATAAACTCAGGAGATTTGGCACTTTGAGCTTGGAATCTTTCCCACTGGGTCCCAAATGCTTTATTTCCAAAAAGCTGCTTTTGTAAGGCAGGCAAGAAAGGCTGAGTTAATGGTTAGAATTTATAAATGGTTTTTGCAAATTAAACAGAATTCTATAACTAAAAAGCAACCACTAGAGTCGATCTGTTCTCCTATATTATTTCCTCATAAGCAAAAATTCAAAATGCCAATTAAAGCCCCCTGGTGCAGAAGGTAGACACTTTCTTATCAAAATGGGCCGGAAGAGTGAATCAAACCACCCAGGAAATCATATATCCACCCTTTAAAAATATTAACCGGGAAAATCTCAGAGACAATGATACCATGAACAATTATAAACATGGGCTGCAGATGGCTGAATCACAATAGTCAAACTCAATTGCTCTTTGAAAAGAATTAAGCCAGGAATGAATTTAAATATGTGATTCAGAGGCCGGCTTCTAATGTTTTATCTGGTGCAATCCATATCCTGCTTTCCAGGGTAGGTGGAAAGGCACCAAGTCTTTCAGATAGGGGGCTGCCTTCTCTGATTTGGAAATTCTTCATAAACAGCATCAAGCCACTATCCAGCCTCCTTAGCTTACCCTTTTGTTCACTGTGGAGGCACCATGAGCTAGAGATGCACTAACATCTTCTCTTCACATCCTTTGCAGGACAACTTTGGCCCAGGGGATCTGTCAGAAAGCTCCCTCTTCATGGTCTCCGAACCGTCATTTGCAGGATTCATTCCAGGGAATCAATTTTCTGAAGACTATTTCATAGACTTTAACAGGTTCTCGATTTAAAAAGCAACTTTTGTAACTCTCTATTCAAATATATTTCATGCATATCTATTGAGTCATTCACTTGACAAGCCATGTGTTATCTGCTTGCTCTTTAAAATATTATGTTTGGGCTTCCCTGGTGGCACAGTGGTTGGGAGTCCACCTGCCAATGCAGGGGACACGGGTTTGAGCCCTGGCCCGGGAAGATCCCACATGCCATGGAGCAACTAAGCCCACGTGCCACAACTGCTGAAGCCTGCGTGCCTAGAGCCCATGCTCCACAGCAGAAGCCACCGCAATGAGAAGCCCCTGCACTGCAATGAAGACCCAATGCAGCCAAAAATAAATTTAAAAAATAAAATAAAATAAATTTATTAAAAAGTATATATTATGTTTTAATTTAGTCAAGGATGTGTGTGTGTATGTGTTTAGAGATAATTTTTTTTTCATTTCTAGACAAGTGTTATATCTAAGGGTACATCTGAATCCAAGTTAGTAAAAGACTATTTACCTTCCCTGCCTCGTCATGTTCTACCCTTTAAAGAGGCTAATGAGTGACTCATATTTTTGGCTGGCTGACTTCTTGAATATCAGATCTTCTCTGAGTGAGCAACTCATCTTTTACACAGACACTGGATGCCTGCCCACCCATCCCAGCTTAAACGCTGTTTGCCCTGCTTCCTCTGATAGGAAAAAATATTCAAATTCTATCTTCCCACTCACTTCTTGAGCTAAGAGAATGGGGGGGGGGGGCGGGCTGGAAGAATTTGACGGCACCAGCTCTGAGAGTCACCCTTATTGTCTCTACTTTTGAACATGCCACACGAAGCACCCGATGACCCTAATTCCATCTACAATTTTCTTCTTGCATCCGTGGATGCTTTCAAACCTGATTCTAAATACCAGCGTAATGTGAGGAACTGAACCTACCCAGGTAAATGGGAAGGAAAGTGGTTAGATAACTATTTATAGTTCCATATATTTAGCATATATTGTTTCTTACTTCCTCACTTTTGCCAATAATTCTCATCTTCCCCTTCACCCAGCTAATCCCCCATTCTCTCATTCTTAAGGTGTCATCTGTTCCAAGAAGCTTCCCCTGGCCCCGAAAGCACCAGCCTTGGTTATCTATCACTCCCCTCTGGCTGCTTACAACTCTACCGTTGCATTGAACTTCACTACATTATAATTATCTGTCTATAGGTCTATTTCCCCAATGAAAACAGGATCTAAGTGTTTTCCATTTTTTATTGCCTAAACTTGATCCAGTCTGGCACATAAAAAGCATCCAGTCAGAGTGAGAATGAATGGGTATTAATGCTGTTCAGCTGCTCTCTGAGTCATTTAAGGAAACAAGTACTTTAGACTCAAAGGCAAAAAAATGTATGCAAATAGTAAAAAAAAAAAAAATCTGAAACGCCATTTTTTTAAAAGCAATATACGTGGCTGCCTGTTCTTCCATGCACCGGTGCACATATCTCACTCTGCCTGGTATTAAGATTGGATATTTATGTAACCCACCACTCTGCCAGCCCCACCACCTTGGCTACTACCACAGATATCTCCATCAGGACACCACCAGCTCCACAACCTCCTGCACTACTCCTTCTACCACCTCCATCACCTCCAATACATGGCCCACTTCCACCTCCATCTACACCAATGTCTTCACCTCCTTCTCTATCTCTACTTACTCGACCACCTCTTTCACCTTCTCGGCCACCACCTCCACCGCCTCTATTACCTCCATCACCTTCACCAACTCTTCCACCACCACTTCCACCTTCACTCCTTTCATTACCATCTCTATAACCTCCACCACCTCAACCCTAACCTTCACCACCTCTGTTATAACCATCACCTCTACCACCATCTCTTCCACACACCCCCATCTCCAACTCTATCTCTTGTTCTACCTCCATAACCTCCTGTACCACTTCCTCCATCATCTCCACTACATCCTTCTTCTCCACCTCCATCTCCACCACCATCTCCTCCACCTGTACATTCGTCACCCCCACCACCACAGGTGCCATCACCACTAGCACTTCTACTCTTCATGGCTCATCTTCCTCACATGTATCTGGGGAATATAAAGGAGACTGATTTCATAATTCTTTCTCCTTCTTCACCCTCTCTTGCTTTCTTTCCTGTTCCTGCTACTTTTCTTCTCTTTTAACACCCCTGGACCTGAAAAACATCTTTATACCTATTATAAACCTACCAGAGATTCTGTGCTCAAGACATATTGGAAAATGAAATTGCTTTGCAAATCTTCACTGGAAGCTGTGGAAACTTAAGCCGAGATCAGAGAAGGTAGAGAATAATAAAAGTGTATCCTTCCCGTCCTCCGGCAGCGAGGACCTCTCCTTCCACTGTTCTCATATCTGTTTCTACTGTTTTTCTCAAACCATCACTAGAAAGGGTCCCATCTGGTGGTCATAGAGCAGAAATGTAGGGTGGTTCTTTCCTTTCTTCTAGGGATTGGAACCAATATATTCTATGCAAGGAGGTACAGCACAAGCTATTTCACTCACTGAAAACTGCTTTAGCCAAGGCAAAAACAGCCTAGGAACAAAGTATAGCATAAACAGAGCATGCTGCCTGCTCCAAAGATAAAACTGGAGTCTGGACAGCAAATTTCAAAGGTTCACCCATTCCCAAGTGATTGAACCCTTTCTGTCATAGATGCATGTATATCACAGCAGAAGAAAATATTTAGCCTTATGTTGCACGTGTTCGGGATGACTGAGAACAACATAGTAAGAATTCAAGGCATAATGAGATATAAACATACAAAGGGAATTTACCATAAAAATTCAGTTCAGCAGGTCTCCGTCTTCTTTAGGAGACTGATGGGAAGGCATGGGGATTTTCAGGTGTTAAAGTGGTCACCAGAGGGAGGTAAGTTTGAAGGATGAGCAAACCCCAGATCTATGTAACTCCCTGGAACAGACTACATACAGATAAAACAAGAACTTCCAGAAGAGTCACTGGAACAGCTAGTTCCAAAGCCACCAACTTGGTTCCTCCTTGGTATTTCAATTCTGAATCCTAGCTTTTAAGAAAAAAGATGAAGAAATAAAGACATGTATTTTTTTCCCAAGCACATTCAAAAGCTTAAGGCTCCAGATGTCCACAAACAAACATAAGAACAAACTTAAGAATATCGAGTTATACAGAGCCCTATGTTTGACCCTCTCACAAGGTAGAACAAAGAATGAATATAGAAGAGAGGAACTTTCCAATGTTGTAGTGATCATCAACATATTCTAAGAAGTGCCAGGCTGAATGTAACAACTTTGCTATGGATGTGACCAAGGTACACAGTGAAAACCTTGTTTCCAAGGGAATTTCATCAAATCTCATCCAGTGACAAGGACAAGAAAAAGTTTTGTTTGTATTTCTTTTCTTTTTTTTTTTTCTTGCAGTACGCGGGCCTCTCACTGTTGTGGCCTCTCCCATTGAGGAGCACAGGCTCCGGACGCGCAGGCTCAGCGGCCATGGCTCACGGGCCCAGCCGCTCCGCGGCATGTGGGATCTTCCCAGACCGGGGCACGAACCCGTGTCCCCTGCATCAGCAGGCGGACTCTCAACCACTGTGCCACCAGGGAAGCCCTGTTTGTATTTCTTTAATCTCTTTCAATCTAGTGATGTTGTTTTTAATCAATCTAAAGGTTTGGTGTCGCTGAATTTAAAGAATCAGTGTCAAGCATTTGCCACGTCCTCTGCCCAGATCCACATCACTCACTCACTCACTCCCTCCTGCTGTTTGCATCTCAGCTCAAGTGAAACTCTTTCAGAGAGGCCTGCTCAGAAAGCCCCACCCAAAAAAAAATACACATACACCAAAAATTATCACTCTCTGTCCCCTCACCCTACTTTATTTTTTGTTCTTTTTCTCATTTATTTTACTTTTCTTATTTATCTCACACTGCTTTATTTGTCCTTTGTATGACCACCCCCTCCCCTAAGAATATCACTTCCATGAGAGCCTTGACCTCTTCATATCTACTTTTGTTTATTCACAACTGAATCCCCAGATCTGAGGATGGTGCCTGGTACAAAGTTTTGCTAAGTAAATATTTAATTAATTAGTACACATTCTGCAGAGGAAACACCTACAGTCTAATTAAAGGAATTATTATATCTCCAAACAACACAAACTGTTAATACAAGTAAAAATTATCGAGACTGGTTCAAGATGGCAGAGTAGAAGGACGTGTGCTCACTCCCTCCTGCGAGAACACCAGAATCACAACTAACTGCTGAGCAATCATCAACAGGAAGACACTGGAACTCACCAAAAAGGATACCCCACATCCAAAGACAAAGGAGAAGCCACAATGAGATGGTACGAGGGGCACAATCACAATAAAATCACATCCCATAAGCACTGGATGTGTGACTCACAAACCGGAGAACAATTATACCACAGAAGTCCACCCACGGGAGTGAAGGTCCTGAGCACCAGGTCAGGCTTCCCAACCTGGGGGTATGGCAACAGGAGGAGGAATTCCCAGAGAATCAGACTTTAAAAGCTAGCAGGATTTCATTGCAGGACTTCAACAGTACTGGGGAAAACAGAGAGTCCACTCTTGGAGGGCACACACAAAGTAGTGGGCACAGCAGGACCCAGGGGGAAGGAGCAGTGACCCCATAGGAGACTGAACCAGACCTCACTGGTAGTGTTGAAGAAGGGTCTCCCACAGAGGTGGGGGGGCAGCTGTGGCTCACCGTAGGGACAAGGACACTGTCAGTAGAAGTTCTAGGAAGTACTCCTTGGCGTGAGCGGTCCCAGAGTCTGCCATGAGTCCCACCAAACAGCCTGTAGGCACCAGTGCTGGTCGTTTCAGGGCAAACAACCAACAGGGAGGGAACTCAACCCACCCATCAGCACACAAGCGGATTAAAGTTTTACTGAGCTCTGCCCAGCAGAGCAACACCCAGCTCTACCCACCACCAGTCCCTCCCATCAGAAAGCTTGCACAAGCCTCTTAGATAGCCTCATCCATCAGAGGGCAGACAGCAGAAACAAGAAGAACTACAATCCTGCAGCCTGTGGAACAAAAACCACATTCACAGAAAGACACACAAAATGAAAAGGCACAGGACTATGTACCAGATGAAGGAACAAGATAAAACCCCAGAAAACAACTACATGAAGTGGAGATAGGCAGCCTTCCAGAAAAAGAATTCAAAATAATGATAGGGAAGATGATCAAGGACCTCCAAAAATGAATGGAGGCAAAGATTGAGAAGATTCAAGAAGTGTTTAACAAAGACCTAAAAGAATTAAACAGCAAACACCTAGAAGAATAAAAGAACAAACAAACAGAGATGAACAATACAATAACTGAAATGAAAAATACACTAGAAGGAATCAGTAGCAGAATAACTGAGGCAGAAGAATGGATAAGTGACCTGGAAGACAGAATGGGGTAATTCACAGCTGTGGAAAAGAATAAAGAATGAAAGTCAATGAAGACAGCCTAAGAAACCTCTGGGAAAACATTCAAAGCACCAACATTCACATTATAGGGGTCCCATAAGGAGAAAAGAGGGAGAAAGGACATGAGATAATATTTGAAGAGATTATAGTCAAAGGATTCCCTACCATGAGAAAGGAAATAGCCACCCAAGTCCAGGAAGCACAGAGAGTCCCAGGCAGGATAAACCAAGGAGAAACAGGCCGAGACACATAGTAATCAAATTGACAAGAATTAAAGACAAAGAAAAATTATTAAAAGCAACAAGGGAAAAATGACAAATAACATACAAGGGAACTCTGATAAGATTAAGAGATGATTTCTCAGCAGAAACTCTACAAGCCAGAAGGGAGCGGCATGACATATTTAAAGTGATGAAAGGGAAGAACCTATAACCAAGATTACTCTAGCCGGCAAGGATCTCATTCAGATTCAATGGAGAAATCAAAAGCTTTACAGACAAGCGAAAGCTAAGAGAACTCAGCACCACCACATCAGCTCTACAACAAATGCTAAAGGAACTTATGCAAGTGGGAAACACAAGAGAAGAAAAGGACCTACAAAAACAAACAGACAATTAAGAAAATCATAATAGGAACTATAAAAAAAAACCAAACAATTAAGAAAATTGTAATAGGAACATAAATATTGATAATTACCATAAATGTGAATGGATTAAATGTTCTACCAAAAGACACAGGCTGACTGAATGGATAAAAAAACAAGACCCATATATATGCTGTCTACAAGAGACACACTTCAGACCTAGGGACACATACAGACTAAAAGTGAGGGGATGGAAAAAGATATTCCATGCAAATGGAAATCAAAAGAAAGCTGGAGGAGCAATACTCATATAAGATAAAATAGACTTTAAAATAAAGAATGTTACAAGAGACAAGAAAGGACACTATATAATGATCAAGGGATCAATCCAAGATGAAGATACAACAATTATAAATATATATGCACCCAACATAGGAGCACCTCAATACAAAAGGCAACTGCTAACAACTATAAAAGAGGAAATCGACAGTAACACAATAATAGTGGGGGACTTTAACACCTCACTTATCCCAATGGACAGATCATCCAGACAGAAAATCAATAAGGAAACACAAGCTGTAAATGACATAATAGACCAGATAGATTTAATTGATATTTATAGGAAATTCCATCGAAAAATAGCAGATTACACTTTCTTCTCAAGTGCACATGAAACATTCCCCAGGATAGATCACACCTTGTGTCACAAGTCAAGCCTTCGTAAATTTAAGAAAATTGAAATAATATCAAGCATCTTTTCCGGCCACAATGCTATGAGCTTAGAAATAAATTACAGGGGAAATACTGTGAAAAAAGAACACATGGAAGCTAAACAATACATCACTAAATAGCCAAGAGATCACTGAAGAAATCAGAGAGGAAATCAAACGTACCTAGAGACAAATGACAAAGTGAAAACACGACGATCCAAAACCTATGGGATGCAGCAAAAGCAGTTCTAAGAGGGAAGTTTATAGCAATATAATCCTACCTCAAGAAACAAGAAAAATCTCAAATAAACAATCTAAACTTAACACCTAAAGGAACTACAGAAAGAAGAACAAACAAAACCCAAAGTTAGCAGAAGGAAAGAGATCATAAAGATCAGAGCAGAAATAAATGAAATGGAAACAAAGAAAACAATAGCAAAGATCAATAAAACTAAAAGCTGGTTCTCTGAGAAGATAAACAAAATTGAAAAACCTTTAGCCAGACCCATCAAGAAAAAAAGAGGATTCAAATCATAAAATTAAAAATGAAAAAGGAGAAGTTACAACAGATACCACAGAAATACAAAGCATCATCAGAAACTATACTACAAGCAAATCTATGCCAATAAAATGGACAACCTGGAAGAAATGGACACATTGTTAGAAGGGTATACCTTCCAAGACTGAAGCAGGAAGAAATAGAAAATATGGACAGACCATTCACAAGTTATGAAGTTGAAACTGTGATTAAGAATCTTCCAACAAACAAAAGTCCAGGACCAGATGGCTTCACAGGTGAATTCTATCAAACATTTAGAGAAGAGCTAAAACCCATCCTTCTCAAACTCTTCCAAAAAAATTGCAGGGGAAGGAACTCTCTCAAACTTGGTCTATGAGGCTACCATCACCCTGATACCAAAATGAGACAAAGATACTACAAAAAAAGAAAATTACAGACCAATATCACTGATGAATACAGATGCAAAAATCCTCAACAAAATACTAGCAAACAGAATCCAACAACACATTAAAAGGATCATACACTACAATCAAGTGGGATTTACCCAGGGTCGCAAGGATTCTTCAACATACGCAAATCAATCAATGTGATACACCACATTAACAGATTAAGGAATAAGAACCATATGTTCAAATCTTGGAAATAGAATGCAGAAAATACAAGAATTGTTTAACAAGGAACTAGAAGAACTAAAGAGCAAACAAACAATGACGAACAACACAATAAATGAAATTTAAAATTCTCTAGAAGGAATCAATGGCAGAATGACTGAGGCAGAAGAACGGATAAGTGACCTGGAAGATAAAATAGTGGAAATAACTACCACAGAGCAGAATAAAGAAAAAAGAATGAAAAGAATTGAGGACAGTCTCAAACACCTCTGCAACAACATTAAATGCACCAACATTCGAATTATAGAGGTACCAAAGAGGAAGAGTAAATGAAAGGGAATGAGAAAATATTGAAGAGATTATAGTTGAAAAATTCCCTAATATGGAAAAGGAAATAGCCAATCAAATGCAGGAAGAGCAGAGAGTCCCACACAGAATAAATCCAAGGAGAAACACGCCGAGAAACATATTAATCAAACTAATAAGAATTAAATACAAAGAAAAAATATTAAAAGCAGCAAGGGAAAAACAACAAATAACATTCAAAGGAATCCCCATAAGGTTAACAGCTGATCTTTCAGCAGAAACTCTGCAAGCCAGAAGGGAGTGGCAGGACATATTTAAAGTGATGAAAGGGAAAAACCTACAACCAAGAATACTCTACCCAAAAAGGATATCATTCAGATTCAATGGAGAAATTTAAACATTTAGAGACAAGCAAAAGCTAAGAAAATTCAGCACCACCAAACCAGCTTTGAAACAAATGCTAAAGCAACTTCTCTAGGTGGGAAACACAAGACAAGGAAAAGACCTACAATAACAAACCCAAAACAATTAAGAAACTGTTAATAGGAACATACATAACGATAACTACCTAAATGTAAATGGATTAAATGCTCCAACCAAAAGACATAGACTGGCTGAATGCATACAAAAACGAGACCCGTATATATGCTGTCTACAAGAGACCCACTTCAGACCTAGGGACACATACAGACTGAAAGTAAGGGGACAGAAAAAAATATTCCATGCAAATGGAAATCAAAAGAAAGCTGGAGGAGCAATTCTCATATCAGACAAAATAGACTTTAAAATAAAGAATATTACAACAGACAAAGAAGAACACTATGTAATGATCAAGGGATCAATCCAGAAGAAGATATAACAATTGTAAATATTTATGCACCCAACATAGGAGCACCTCAATACATTAGGCAAATGCTAACAGCCATAAAAGAGGAAATCGACAGTAACACAATCATAGTAGGGGACTTTAACACCCCACTTTCACCAATGGACAGATCATCCAAAATGAAAATAAATAAGGAAACACAAGCTTTAAATGATACACTAAACTAGATGGACTTAATTGATATTTATAGGACATTCCATCCAAAAACAACAGAATACACTTTCTTCTCAAGTGCTCATGGAACATTATCCATGATAGATCATATCTCAGGTCACAAATCAAGCCTTGGTAAATTTAAGAAAACTGAAATCATATAAGGTAATTTTTTGGACCACAATGCTCTGAGACTACATATCAATTACAGGAAAAAATCTGTAAAAATTACAAAAACGTGCAGGTTAAACAATACACTACAAAATAAGAGATCACTGAAGAAATCAAAGAGGAAATCAAAAAATCCCTGGAAAAAAACAACAATGAAAACACGACGACCCAAAACCTATGGAATGCAGCAAAAGCAGTTCTAAGAGGGAAGTTTATAGCAATACAATCCTACCTCAAGAAACAAGAAACATCTCACATAAACAACCTAACCTTACACCTAAAACAATTAGAGAAAGAAGAACAAAAAAAACCCAAAGTTAGCAAAAGGAAATAAATCATAAAGATCAGATCAGAAATAAATGAAAAAGAAATGAAAGAAACAATAGCAAAGATCAATAAAACTAAAAGCTGGTTCTTTGAGAAGATAAACGAAATTGATAAACCATTAGCCAGACTCATCAAGAAAACAAGGGAGAAGACTCAAATCAATAGAATTAGAAATGAAAAAGGAGAAGTAACAACTGAAACTGCAGAAATACAAAGGATCATGAGAGATTACTATGAACATTATGCCAATAAAATGGACAACCTGGAAGAAATGGAGAAATTCTTAGAAAACTACAAGCTTCCAAGACTGAACCATGAAGAAACAGAAAATCTGAACAGACCAATCACAAGCACTGAAATTGAAACTGTGATTAAAAAGCTTCCAACAAACAAAAGGCCAGGACCAGATGGCTTCACAGGCAAATTCTACCAAACATTTAGAGAAGAGCTAATACCTATCCTTCTCAAACTCTTCCAAAATATAGCAGAGGGAGGAACACTCCCAAACTCATTCTATAAGGCCACCATCACCCTGATACCAAAACCAGACAAAGATATCACTAAGAAAAAAAACTACAGGCCAATGTCACTGATGAACACAGATGCAAAAATCCTCAACAAAATACTAGCAAACAGAATCCAACAGCACATTAAAAGGATCATACACCATGATCAAGTGGGGTTTATCGCAGGAATGCAAGGATTCTTCAATATATGCAAATCAATCAATGTGATACACCATATTAACAAACTGAAAGAGAAAAACCATATGATCATCTCAATAAATGCAGGAAAAGCTTCTGACAAAATTCAACACCCATTTATGATAAAAACCCTCCAGAAAGTAGGTAAACAGGGAACTTACCTCAACATAATAAAGGCCACATGTGACATACCCACAGCCAACATCTTCTCAATGGTGAGAAACTGAAACCACTTCCTCTAAGATCAGGAACAAGACAAGGTTGCCCACCCTCACCACTTTTATTCAACATAGTTCTGGAAGTTTTAGCCACAGCAGTCATAGAAGAAAAAGCAATAAAAGGGATCCAAATCGGAAAAGAAGAAGTAAAACTTTCACTGTTTGCAGTTGACATTATACTATACATAGAGAATCCTAAAGATGCTACCAGAAAACTACTAATCAATGAATCTAGTAAAGTAGCAGCATACAAATTAATGCACAGAAATCTCTTGCATTCCTATACACTAATGATGAAAAATCTAAAAGAAAAATTAAGGAAACGCACTCCCACTTACCACTGCAACAAAAAGAATAAAATACCTAGGAATAAACCTACCTAAGGAGACAAAAGACCTGTATGCAGAAAACTGTAGGACACTGATAAAAGAAATTAAAGATGATAAAAAACAGATGGAGAGATAGACCATGTTCTTGGATTGGAAGAATCAACATTGTGAAAATGACTATAGTACCCAAAGCAGTCCACAGACTCAATGCAATCGCTATCAAACTACCAATGGAATTTTTCACAGAACTAGAACAAAAAAATTCACAATTTGCATGGAAACACAAAAGACCCTGAATAGCCAAAGCAATCTTGGGAAAGAAAAACAGAGCTGGAGGAATCAGGCTCCTGGACTTCAGACTATACTACAAAGCCACGGCAATCAAGACAGTATGACACTGGCACAAAAACAGATATATTGTGTAATACAACAGGATAGAAAGCACAGCGATAAACCCATGCACATATGGTCACCTTACCTTTGATAAAAGAGGCAAGAATATAAAATGGAGAAAAGAGAGCCTCTTCAATAAGTGATGCTGGGAAAATTGAACAGCTACATGTAAAAGAATGAAATTAGAACACTCCCTAACACCATACACAAAAATAAACTCAAAATGGATTAAAGACCTAAATGTAAAGCCAGACACTATAAAACTCTTAGCGGAAAACGTAGGCAGAACACTCTATGACATAAATCACAGCAAGATCCTTTTTGACCCATCTAGTAGAGAAATGGAAATAAAAACAAAAATAAACAAATGGGACCTAATGAAACTTAAAAGCTTTTACACAGCAAAGTAAACCATAAACAAGATGAAAGGACAACCCTCAGAATGGGAGAAAATATTTGCAAATGAAGCAACTGACAAACGATTAATCTCTAAAATATACAAGCAGCTCATGCGGCTCAACATCAAAAAAACACAACCCAATCCAAAAATGTGCAGAAGGCCTAAATAGACATTTCTCCAAAGAAGATATACAGATTGCCAACAAACACATGAAAGGATGCTCAACATCACTAATTATTATAGAAATGCAAATCAAAACTACAATGAGGTATCACCTCACACCAGTCAGAATGGCCATCATCAAAACATCTACAAATAATAAATGTTGGAGAGGGTGTGGAGAAAAGGGAACCCTCTTGCACTGTTGGTGGGAATGTAAATTGATACAGCCACTATGGAGAAGAGTATGGAGGTTCCTTAAAAAACTACAAATAGAACTACCATATGACCCAGCAATCCCACTACTGGGCATATACCCTGAGAAAACCATAATTCAAAAAGAGTCATATATCACAATTTCATTGCAGCACTATTTACAATAGCCAGGACATGGAAGCAACCTAAGTGTTCATCGGCAGATGAATGGATAAAGAAGATGTGGCACATACATACAATGGAATATTACTCAGCCATAAAAAGAACCAAAACTGAGCTATTTGTAGTGAGGTGGCTGGACCTAGAGTTGGTCATACAGAGTGAAGTAAATCAGAAAGAGAAAAACAAAAACCGTATGCTAACACAGATACATGGACTCTAAAAAAAAAAAAAATGGTTCTGAAGAACCTAGAGGCAGGACAGGAAGAACCTAGAGGCAGATGTAGAGAATGGACTTGAGGACATGGGGAGGGGGAAGGATAAGCTGGGACGAAGTGAGAGAGTGGCATGGACATATATGCACTACTAAATGTAAAATAGATAGCTAGTGGGAAGCAGCCACATGGCACAGGGAGATCAGCTCAGTACTTCGTGACCACCTAGAGGGGTGGGATAGGGAGGATGGGAGGAAGACACAGGAGGGAGGAGATATGGGTATATATGTATATGTATAGTTGATTCACTTTGTTATACAGCAGAAACTAACACACCATTATAAAGCAATTATAATCCAATAAAAATGTTAAAAAAGAAAAAAAACATATGATCATCTCAATAGATGGAGAAAAAGCTTTTGACAAAATTCAACACCCATTTATGATAAAAACTCTCCAGAAAGTGGGCATAGAGGGAAACTACCTCAACATAATAAAGGCCATATATGACAAAACCACAGCAAGCATCACACTCAATGGTGAAAAACTGAAAGCATTTCCACTAAGACCAGGACCAGGACAAAGATGTCCACTCAGGTCACTCTTATTCAACACAGTTTTGGAATTCCTAGCCACGGCAATCAGGGAAGAGAAAGAAATAAAAATAATACAAATTGGAAAGGAAGTAAAACTGTCTGTCACTGTTTTCTGATGACATGATACTATACATAGAAAATCCTAAAGATGCCACCAGAAAACTACTAGAACTAAGCAATGAATTTGGTAAGGTTGCAGGATACAAAATTAATGCACAGAAATCTCTGGCATTCCTATGCACCAACAACAAAAATCAGAAAGAGAAATTAAGGAAAGAATCCCATTCATCACTGCAACAAAAAGAGTAAAATACCTAGGAATAAACCTACCTAAGGAGGTAAAAGACCTGTACTCAGAAAACTATAGGACACTCATAAAAGAAATCAAAGATGACACAAACAGATGGGGAGATATTACATGTTCCTGGATTGGAAGAATCGATACTGTGAAAGTGACTATACTACCGAAAGCAATCTACAGATTCAATGCAATCCCTATCAAATTATCAATTACATTTTGTTTTACAGAACTAGAACAAAAAATCTTAAAATCTGTATGGAGACACAAAAGACCCCGAATAGCCAAAGTAATCTTGAAGGAAAAAAACAGAGCTGGAGGAATCAGACTCCCTGACTTCAGACTATACTACAAAGCTATAGTAATCAAAATAATATGGTGCTGGCACAAAAACAGAGATACAGATCAGTGGAACAGGATAGAAAGCCCAGAGATAAAGCCACGCACCTATGGTCAACTAATCTATGACAAAGGAGGCAAAGATATACAATGGAGAAAAGACAGTCTCTTTAATACATGGTGCTGGGAAAACTGGACAGCTTCATGTAAAAGAATGAAATTAGAACACTCCCTAGCACCATACACAAAAATAAACTCAAAATGGATTAAAGACCTGAATGTAAGACCAGACACTATAAAACTCTTAGAGGAAAATATAGGAAGAACACTCTTCGACATAAATCACAGCAAGATCTTTTTGACCCACCTCCTAGAGCAATGGAAATAAAAACAAAGACAATCAAATGGGACCTAATGAAACTTAGCTTCTGCACAGCAAAGGAAACTATAAACAAGACGAAAAGACAACCCTCAGAATGGGAGAAAATATTTGCAAATGAATCAACGGACAAAGGATTAATCTCCAAAATATATAAACAGCTCATGCAGCTCAATATTAAAGAAACAAAGAACCCAATCCAAAAATGGGCAGAAGACCTAAATAGACATTTCTCCAAAGAAGACATACAGATGGCCAAGAGGCACATGAAAAGATGCTCAACATCACTAATTATTTGAGAAATGCAAATCAAAACTACAATGAGGTATCAACCTCACACCAGTTAGAATGGGCATCATCAGAAAATCTACAAACAACGAATGCGGGAGAGGGTGTGGAGTAAAGGGAACCCTCTTGCACTGCTGGTGGGAATGCAAATTGATACAGCCACTATGGAGAACAGTATGGAGGTTCCTTAAAAAACTAAAAATAGAATTACCATATGACCCAGCAATCCCATTACTGGGCATATACCCAGAGAAAACCATAATTCAAAAAAACATATGCACCCCAATGTTCACTGAAGCACTATTTACGATAACCAGGTCATGGAAGGAACGTAAATGCCCATCGACAGACGAATGGATAAAGAAGATGTGATACATATATACAATGGAATATTACTCAGCCATAAAAAGGAATAAAATTGAGTCATTTGTAGAGTCGTGGATGGATCTAGAGACAGTCATACAGAGTGAAGTGAGTCAGAAAGAGAAAAACAAACATCATATATTAACGCATATATGTGGAATCTAGAAAAATCATACAGATGAACCGATATGCAAGGCAGAAATAGAGATACAGACGTAGAGAACAAACATATAGACACCAAGGGGGGAAAGTGGTGGGGGAGGGGTTGGTAGTGGTGGGATGAATTGGGAGATTTGGATTGACATATATACACGATTATGTATAAAACAGATAACTAGGGGCTTCCCTGGTGGCGCAGTGGTTGAGAGTCTGCCTGCCAGTGCAGGGTACACGGGTTCAAGCCCTGGTCTGGGAAGATACCACATGCCGCGGAGCAACTAGGCCCATGAGCCACAACTACTGAGCCTGTGAGTCTGGAGCTTGTGCTCCGAAACAAGAGAGGCCGCGACAGTGAGAGGCCCGTGCACCAAGATGAAGAGTGGACCCCGCTCACCGCAACTAGAGAGAGCCCACGCACAGAAACGAGCACCCAACACAGCCAAAAGTAAAATAAATTAATTTAAAAAATAAAATAAAATAGATAATAAAAACCTGCTGTATTTTTTTAAAAAAAGCAAGTATAAAGTTATCACTCAAAACTGAAATGTTTTTGCACATATTCTCAGCTTCAAGGTTTCAGGCCAAATGAGGTCAAGATCAGCAACTCCCGTGCCTATTTTTTAAAGTCTTTCATTCTCCTCTGCTTCTGAGTTGAAGAAAATGAATCCCACCCTTTGTAGTTTCCCAGCCTGCTTTCCATCTTGGCTCTTTTTCCTCCTTGTTGAGAAATAGGAAGAAAGAGAAGAGAGACTGGGAGACAGGAATAAAGGTGAGGGATGATCAAGCGGAAAATATCAGGGATAAATTTGGTCTAGCATGGGGGTCCTTACCTCTAATTCCTGCCTTTTTTTAAATTAAAGATTCATCATCCAAGATAATCAAGATGAGGCAGGGAGATATTTGGGGGGGAAATCTATACATGGAAATGATCCCACCTTTTTATCTACAGAACTTTGAAATGATCCCATCAAAAGTAGAAATAATCCTTACATGGAGAGATAAATTGTATATGAAGATTATTAACAGGGAAATTACTTGTGTTAGAAAATGCATATACAGAAAGTAAGAATATATGGTCACCTCTGTACCCTTGCTTCAATGATGGGCAGAGAAGGCATTAGCCAAGAAAGTTCTGACCCTGACGCCTGAGTGAGCTTTCTCAGGAGCTTTCTGTGTGATCCTAAAAGTATCATTGCTTTCTGTGTGATGCTAAAATTATCTGTCAAGATGGAAAGCCCAGGGGACAGAGAATGTGGCCCCCACAGGGAAAGTAAATAACAGCTAGTATTTTTCAAGTACTTATTACAATACTCCCCGCCCATATCCATGGTTTTGCTTTCTGCAATTTCAGTTACCCAAGGTCAACCACAGTACAAAAAATATTAAATGTAAGATGCCAGAAATAAACAATTCATAAGTTTTCAATTGCACACTGTTCTGCGCAACATGGTGAAATCTCACACTGGCCTGCTCCATCCTGCCCAGGATCCCCAACCATCAACATTGTCATGGCTGCATGATCCAGGATCACCCAAAGCAGATGATCTTCCTTCTGACATATCATCAGAAGGTCAATAGTAGCCTAACACTATGTCACAGTGCCTACGTCATTCATCTCACTTCACCTCATCACGTAGGCATTTTATCGTTTCACATCATTACAAGGAGAAGAGTACAATACGATAAAATATTTTGGGAGAGACCACACTCACATAACTTTTATTACGGTATATTATTATAATTTTTCTATTTTATTATTCGTTATTGTTGTTAATCTCTTACTGTGCCTAATTTATAAATTAAACTTTATCACAGGTTTGTATGTATAGGAAAAAACATAGTATATAAAAGGTTTGGTACTATCTGTGGTTTCAAGGATCCACTGGGGGGTCTTGGAACGTATCCCCTGTGGATAAGGGGAGACTACTGCATGTTCTGAAGTGATTTTACAGGGTTACTTCATTCAATTCTCAACAAAAAACCCATGAGGTATTATTATCAACCCAACTTTATAGACAAGGAAACTAAGGACCAGAGGGGTTAAGCCCCATGCCCAAGACCCCATAGCCAACAAGAAGAGAAGCTGGTATTGAAGCCCAGACAGTGTAGCCCTAGAACCCATGTCCTATACTTCTACTTTCCTGCTGAAAATTACTCTTTGATCACCTTGATAATGTTTAAAGTATAAAATGCCCCGATGTTTGAATAGCTATCACCAAAAAGAACACAAACAAAAGTTGGCGAAGATGTGGAGAAAAGGGAAACTGCGTGCACTGTTAGTGGGAATGTAAATTGGTGCAGCCACTGTGGAAAATAGTATGGAGGTTTCTCAAAACACTAAAAATAGAAGTACCATATGACCCAGCAATTCCACTCCTGGGTATATATCTGAAAAAAACAAAAACACTAATTCAAAACAATAGATACACCCCAATCTTCATAGCAGCATTATTTACAGTTGCCAAGATATGGAAGCAACCTAAGAGTACATCACCAGATGAATGGATAAAGAAGATGGGGTATATACATACAATGGAATACTACTCAGCCATAAAAAAGAATGAAATTCTGCTATTTGCAGCAACATGGATAGACTTAAGAGAGCATTATGCTAAGTGAAATATATCAGACAGAGAAAGACAAATACTGTATTATATCAATTCATGTTTATAGAGCCATTTCCCCTAAAGCATGCCCATAGTAAGAGCAAGTGTTAGGCTGGGAAGGATTTCACCCTCAACAGCATACTGGACCCAGAATTTTCTTCCAACCCTTTGCTTTTTTAAACAAACAAAAAAATAGCTTCAAACAAAATTACACCACTATGATGAAAGACACTGTGATTTAGCATTCATATCCTCCTTCAGGAATGAAGGATTTCTTATCCCTTGTTATCTCCATGGGAATTGCCTGTCTGAAAAGAGCCGCCTCACACAAGCTGATGCACTCTTTCAGCACAGTCTTGTTGGATGACTGGTTGTTGTGAGATATAAAGTCTAACTCAACTCAAACGGGTTATCCCAGCTTCAAAACTTCCCTTATTGTATCCGCTCTACTGAGGCTTCATTGCAACCTAGCTTCTGCCTCTGATTGATCCTGCTTCTTTCTCTTCCTTCCCTCCCCTCCCCTTCCCTTCTCCAAGCGTTGACCCCAAGAGCACTCTCTAAAAACCTCTCACACGCTAATCTCCATCTCAGAGTTGGCTTTCCAGGAAACCCAACCCACTATACCTGTTATGCCAACAATTATCATTAGCCCAGATTTCCTAGGTAAAAAAGTTTCAATTCAGTAAGTAACCCATGGTTACCCTGGCCACATCAGCCTGGAGGCAAATACAGATGACATCAATGACCTTTCACAATGCAAAATACCTGGAATTCTAGCCTTACCCTTTCTTGGGTTCTCGTAAAGGCTCTTTGGAAAGAGCCACATATATCTATGAATTACTATCTTCCTCTTGACGCCTTGATGTTCCACATGGCTGCAGGTGTGAATATTGGGGTCCTCAGGAAGCTTCTTTAAGAAAATACTCCCAGATTAGGATGCAGCTGCACTTGTTCTACATTTCCAATCATCATGTCAAAGTTAAATCACCCTCAGTTAAGGATATGCCTTATGTTCTCTATTTTCTCATATTTTCCCACATTTTTCTATTTAACTATGTAAGTTATATCTAAATAAGAGAGAGGAATTTTTTCAATTGTAATTACTTAATTCATTATACAACCTTCCACCACCTACATCAGAAAACAAATTCACCAGAGACTGAATGAAAAGATACATTGACATAGGCTTAATATAGGGAAAAAAAAAAAAGTTCTTGAATTTGTTTTTACGCATAAAATCTTTGAGCAAATTTTAGGTATAATTTTTCATTTCCACCACTCAGGTTAGTTAGTTAGGTAGTTAGCTAGTTAGCTTTCCTTTTGTTATTAATTTCCAGTTTTATCACATCATAGTCAAAGAATATAGTCTTAGGAAGTTGAGCCTTTGGAGTTTATTTAACTTCCTTTTTTATTTAAATCACACAGGCCTGAAAAGAATATATTACATATGATTGTCATGTATCTTTTCTTATTTGCTTCATCTGTTTGCTCTATCAGTTTCCAGGAGGATTGCTTTAAGTTCTAACCGTATCTGTTGATTTGTCTTTTTCTTCTCTTAGGTCAACAGCTGACATTGTTGCCTTTTATATTTTGAGATCTTATTGTTAGTATCATATATATTCATGATTGTTATATCTTTTTTACTAATATATCAATACAATGCCCCTTACTGTCACTTAGGTTTTTCACCTTAAATTCCATTTTCTCTTATATGCCAAGTTCTACCTCTGATTTCTTTGCTTCATATATGCCTGGTGTATCTTTTTCCATTCCTTTATTTTATTTTTTTCTGTATAATTTTGTACTTAAGACTTTTAAGTCTTATACATATCACACATCTAAATCTTTGGTTTTTTAAAAATATGACTTTCTGACTTTTGATTGGTCACATTAACTCACTTATATATATTGTGGTTATTTTACACTGACACTCACTTTGCTGTCTTATTTGGTACTATTTACCATGCTTTTTACTCATTTTTTCTTATCCCTTGGTCTCCTTTAAATAGTTTATATTGCTGGTTTAAATGTCATAATCCCATAGTTATTGTTGTGGTAATTGCCCTAAATCATTAAGATCCATACTTATACTCAGTTTTCCTAACAATGTCTATATTTATATCCTCTCCATGAGCAAAAACTTAAGTGTCTTCTCATCTTCTGATCTCTCCCTACACCATTCCCCAAATTTCTAATGAGTTTAATGTTCAAACATGACTTGTAAAATTTGTCTTCTTACTTAAAAGTCACTATTCACATACATTTTGAGTTTTAATTTCCACGAATACAGACTTAAAGGAAATCAGGCATATCTAGTCATCTACCTAATCATTTCTCTCCTGCCTGGAAATATGTCCCTGATAAATATGCATTATATATAGTCAAATCAAGTTTTTAGTTCTTCTAAATCCTGCTTTATCCCAGCCACATCTCCAGCCCTGTGGTTTCCTGGGGAGATGTATACAAAGGGAAATAAAGTAATGATTTCTAACGCTGTGTGACTTCCCTTTTCATAAGTTATTCAGACCTACTTAGGCCAGACCCAAAGTAGTTTCTCTGCCCTTCTTGGACTATTGCCTACGCCCAGCCTATGTCCTGAATCTTATCACAGAGGAGAAAGGAAAGGGCCAGATAAGGGACACTTGCCAGTCCAAGTCATAGATGCCAGAGAAAGGCAGACAGCAGTAAGGGTCTGCCTAGTGCCCAGCAGGCATGGGCTGGGAGACAGCTGTCCCAGGCTCTGAGGCCCAGAATGAAGAGGGTCAGCTCCAAGAAGCTGGAGAAACAGAAAAAATGAGGCTAAGCCCACCCCAGTATGTTCCAGGCATATACTCAACAGCACCCTGAACCTAACTTCCTATCCCAAAGGCTGAAATACTTAAAGGTGCAAAGTTGAGATTAACTGTGATGCCTGTGATGTGCAGCTCAAAAACTGTGTATTGAACACCAGCTGTCAATGGAAAAACACAGGTGAACAAGACAATGTCTCTGTCCCCATAGTGCTCATAGACAATTAGAAAAGACAAATGTGTACAAGACTGTGAGATGTCCATCATAATGAAAATCTTCCCAAAACTCGGCAATTCCCAAGAACAGTCACTGGCACTCGTCATCCTCGGGGTACAAGAACAATCTGGAAGTTGAGAGAGAAAAATACTTTCTCTTCTGGACCAATCCCCTAGCATAGGAATAACTAGAATGGCTTCCCTTCCCCAAAATGGTCTCTTTCACTTATTACTAATGCTCAAAATTTCTTTCAGAGGAGACAAAGCCTGTCTTTCTACAATTAGAAAAAAGAGGCTTAAAATAGAAGTGCTGTGGGATGGTAAGCATAAGAGGAAATTAGGTCAAACCCACGTGTGAATGACTAATGTCAGATCATTGCCAGTTTTGATAGCAGACAGAGGTTAGCAGTTCTAACCTCTAAATGAGGTGCGCACATTTTACTCACTGAAAGAAAACTAGAACACCAAAGAATATGTAGGCATGTGTCAAAATATTGTTCAGAGTTTGCTCTGTTGATATCTATTTATGGAAAAACAAATAGAACCTGAAGAGATATTGCCTGTCACCTCTTTTCAAGTCACCTCAGAAGAGATGGTGTCTTGAAATCCTAGTCTCTGTCTTCATCTCCTGGCATCTGGCCTTCTGAATTCATATTCTGAATCATGAATACCTCTAGCCTAGCTATTTCCAGACCTCTGCCCAGACCCCTCCATGGTCCAGTCCCTTCTTCAGCAGGCTAACTTGATCATGTTTCAACTGATTCCCAGAATGGTCCTTAAATTTCCTCCAAGGCGTCTCCAAGGTATCTCCAGATCCTTCAAGGACAATAATCATCTCTCATGCCTCCCATGCCTGTGATTATCTGATCATTCCTCCATCATACTAACTTCATCCACAACTGCTCTCTATGGCTCCTCTCATTTATCCCTCTCTCCAAACAATTAGGTCCCCATGTGGGTAGACAGTCAGGTTAGAGGGTTTTCTAGGGGGAGGGGTGAATCTGATGCCTTTTAGGTGCCTTCAGAGCTCCAGCTTGGTTTAATAATCCCCGGGCACCACTTTGCGTGCGGCAAGGTATAAATATATGCTAATAGGAGATCTGGCTCTTTGTCACAACACATTGCAGGCTGCATTCGTGCAAGATAGAATAAAAAGATTAGATGTAATCTTGAAGTCAGTCAGAAAGCGAGAGGAAACCAAAAAAACGGAGCTCAGACTGTCAACAAGGAGAGGCAGAAAAATGACTTGAATCGAATTGCAGTTTATCTCGTTAAGCGTCAAAGGAAACCAATTTCTTTCAGAAATTGGAAGGCAATTTAAACATTTCTACAGTTTTACTAAAGGTTGAAATTTTCCAGTGAAAGAATAAGGTTTTCTTTATTTCTGCATATCTGACATTTTCCCTGTACTCTCAGGGACTAGAAGGCCCTAGATAAGAGGATAGTTAAGGAAAAGAAAGCACAGTTACCAACAAGTAAGGAAAAGAATCTATTAAAGAAATACTCATTTGATTTCTCTAGCTCTTTCAGGTTCCATGCCAAAAAAAAACTATGGAAGCTAGAACTGTGTATGAAAAAGCCAGGCTACAAAATCTGCCCTGGTCCTGAATAAATCATCAGGCTGGATTAATTGACAAACATAGAAGTCACATTCAATCTATGAAGGTCAAATAAAATATACCAATCTCAAGGCCAAGCTACGTTCCATTGAAGTTGATGACATCACAAACTAAAGGCACTGCTCATAATGAACTCACATCTTCATGGATAAGCCTCTTTCCCCATTCCCAGAAGCAGGAACATACAGACAGTCACCTATGTTTTTGTTTGTTTGTTTGTTTTGCGGTACGCGGGCCTCTCACTGTTGTGGCCTCTCCCGTTGCGCGGAGCACAGGCTCTGGACACGCAGGTTCAGTGGCCACGGCTCACGGGCCCAGCCGCTCCGCGGCATGTGGGATCTTCCCAGACCGGGGCACGAACCCGTGTCCCCTGCATCGGCAGGCGGACTCTCAACCACTGAGCTGCCAGGGAAGCCCCAGTCACCTATGTTTTGCAAAATGTTAATTGTTACTATTCCTGCCCATGCTGAAGTATATAATTCTCCCCAACCACTGTATTTAATAGAAATCACTAACTAAACCTCCATCTTCAGAGTTAAGACCAAACCTTCCCCAGCACCGTGGTCCATCTGGAAGTGATTTGCTAGCCAACAAAAGCAAACTTTTTTCCTGTTACCCTGGGCAATGAGTTCTCAGCATCGCCAGGAACACAAGGGCTTAAAGGCGACATCTACTGTTAATGGCCCTTACCTCACGAAGAGGATCAACTAGTGAGGCGTGAGGAGAGAGGTGCCCGCATTTTACTCAGTATTGAGTATTGTTTGAATCTTTTTGTTTGTTTGACTCTTTTACAGTGAAAAAGTCAAGCATTTCTTCTATGATTTTTAAACATGCACTCTAAGATGTTCTGAGATGAATATGCCAAGGTCAACACCTCTGAAACACTGCCAGCTCTCGGGTGTGCTTAGTGGGCAGTTCTTGGGTTAATGTTTGCTGGACAAAGCTCAAGTGTAACTTGCTGCCGTTGTGGCTTTGGTCTTCATTCCTTCCTTTTCTCACACTCTCATTCAGTCTATAAACACTTACTGAGTGCTTACCACCTCATGCTCTGAAAAAAAGAGAACGATGTGAATCTAAAATTATTCCACTTAAAGAAGGAATAAGAAAAAAAAAAAGAAATCCGAAATGGCATCTAGGGCAGCCAGTTGGTCTTCGTTATTACAAAAAACAAAATCTCAGACAGATTCGTCAGGGAGAATATTCGGGAACCAAAAAAAGTGTCTTCCCTGGTTTCTAACTCCTACTGACAACTTTTCCCTTTCAATAACTTGTTATGTGCCAGGAGCAAACAATATGAAATCCATTCTTAATGAGCAATAATTATAGCTTTAAGAAGCTGTACAATCAGTGTTCAGTGATTTCATTATTAGATAGCACCATAAATTATGCTAATGCTGATAACAGTTCTGGATGAGAGAGGTCCAGATCCAGGAGACTGCCCTGGAATTATTTACATCCTCTATTTCTGAAACAATAGACCTAGCAATTTGAAAATCAGATGATCCGATGTATTCTGGCAGGACACACATGTAACAAGTTGCATCAACCATAAAATTAAATAGGTTTCTTTTTTCGCTTTTAACTTTTTCTCCTCATTCTTCTTCTACCTTGCACGTTACCAATCTCCTCTGAGGAGAGATTTCTAATTACTGTAAATCTTGCTTCTAAAATTACTCAGTGATGGTGGTGGATGATATCATGTGACAAGGATGGCTTTAACACACTCATGTTTTCATACAAGCTAAGCCTGAAAATGCAATGCCTGAAAAGTCACAACTGCCTACCTGGATGCAGAAAAAAAGCACATGGCTTTGGTAATAGGAAATTATTGCCTCTTTTAATCAAACATCCAAAGTTTAAGGGTTAGCTATGAAAGGAGAAAATCCAGATGGTTATGGAGAGCTGGCTCAGGTCTCCCAACTGCATCCTTCCTATGTTTAACACTTCCCCTTGGAATTTTCTCACTTCTGTTAATAGTAACACAGGCTACCATTTCTTGAGTACTAATTGTATGCCTGGCCCTGTGCAAAGGGCTTCATGTACACTACTTCAATCAATCCTCATAAAAAACCCTATGTAATGATTCTATGGTTCCCACTCGGCAGATGAAGAATAAAAGGCTCAGAAGGCAAAACACACACACACACACACACACACACACACACACACACACATATACCTCTCACCTAAAAATACACAGTTAGTAAGAATCCTGGAGAAGCCAGGATTCAAACCCAGGGGAACCTGAGATTGTTGCCCTTGACAGCAAATGTGAGGAATCCAACATAACTCTGACTCCAAATGAGGGGTCTTTCCTGAAGCCTCATAAGGGGCAGCAAAGGAGGAAACTGTACCACACGATGCCCAAAAGACTTCCTTAAAGTTCTCATTAGGTGTTTCCAAAGATGGGGAGAAACTAGAGCACTTGGTACTGCCTCAGGTGATGCCAACCATGTAATCACTTTGGAGAACTATACGGCAGTTCCAGCTAAAGTTAAACATTTACACACATCCTGTGACCCAGCAGTTGCATTCTCATTGGACCTATCTGTCCCTCCAAAATCCCAGTCATCATGGCAGTCGGTCTCCCAAACATTTCCTCTTACTGTTCCTTCAAACTTCACCCCCACCCCTTGCTCCCTCCTCCTACCTTCTAGATTTATTATTTTCTTTCCCACTGGTAGCTTCATGTCCTTTCTTATATAAATCAATTTGGCTCCCTCTGGCACCTACATTTCTCCTCTCTACTCATTACCGTAATCAACAGAATGAAAATCCCAGCAGCCAAAAAGATCAAACAAACACTTCTCTTTAGAAGAACATGAGTGTACTTTTACAGACAGATCTTAATTATTTGTATCTATCTCCTCTGAGAGATGGTTAAGCTCCCAGAGGGTGGGAGGTATATATCCCCAGGCATTCAGTAAATGTGGAGTTGTAGTAAGTGAACACCCTTATTCAACACTTAAAGTCATGAAACCAGGGGCATTCACTAAGTTCTCATCTACCACTCCAGAGCCAGCAATGGATTAAGGTAATAACCAAGGATACTTGGAGTTGGGATCATAAAACTATGTTTCAGAGGCATTTGCCTGAAAGTTATAAGAAAAATATAAGATGGCTGACTTTCATGATCTCAGGTCATCTTTATTACTTTTAGTCTTTTTATCTCTTCCTATCTTAGTGAACAAACATAACCAGGCAATTCCAGGATCAGGAAGGAAGAGAATAACAATAATTCCCTTGGAGTTTTTGGAGGAGAAGACAAAAGGCAAGAAGTTTAGACTATTAAAAAGTCTACCTTTTGAAATGTAAGAAGCAGGCCTGGAAACCATAGTGATGTCATTTCTTGATTTTTGACTAGAGCAGAACCTTGAAGGGTGATTACTTTCATTTTATTATACAGGTGGAAGAGGCACTGACCTACTTGCTCAGGAAGCTACTCAATAGTAGGCATCGCATAAGAATAAACCTATCTTTCAAACTTGGTGTACACCAGCTACCAATCACTGACAGAATCTCAAAATTCAAACTCAGGAGTGCAAGGGAAAAAATAAAGACAAAAGGATGAGTTCAACCTAATACTTAAAGGAAGAATGATTTGGAGGAGGACCTTCAAGATGGCGGAGGAGTGAGACATGGAGATCATCTTCTTCCCAACAAATACATCGAAAATACATCTATATGTGGAACAATTCCTACAGAACACCTACTGAATGCTGGCAGAAGACCTTAGACCTCCCAAAAGGCAAGAAACTCCCCCACGTACCTGGGTAGGGCAAAAGAAAAAAGGAAAAATAGAGACAAAAGAATAGGGTCGGGACCTGCACCTCTGGGAGGGAGCTGTGAAGGAGGAAAGGTTTCCACACACTAGAAGCCCCTTCGCGGGCGGAGACTGCGGGTAGCGGAGGGGGGGAAGCTTCGGAGCCACGGAGGAAACCGCAGCAACAGGGATGCGGAGGGCAAAGCGGAGAGATTCCCGCACGGAGGATCGGTGCCAACCAGCACTCATCAGCCCGAGAGGCTTGTCTGCTCACCCGCCGGGGCGGGCGGGGGCTGGGAGCTGAGGCTCAGGCTTCGGAGGTCTGATCGCAGGGAGAGGACTGGGGCTGGCTGTGTGAACACAGCCTGAAGAGGGGCTAGTGAGCCACAGTTAGCTGGGAGGGAGACCAGGAAAAAGTCTGGAACCGCCTAAGAGGCAAGAGACCATTGTTTCAGGGTGCGCGAGGAGAGGAGATTCGGAACACCGCCTAAACAAGCTCCAGAGACAGGCGCGAGCTGCGGCTATCAGCGCGGACCCCAGAGACGGCCATGGGACGCTAAGGCTGCTGCTGCCGCCACCAAGAAGCCTGTGTGCGAGCACAGGTCACTCTCCACACCTCCCCTCCCCGGAGCCTGTGCAGCCCACCACTGCCAGGGTCCCGGGATCCAGGGAAAAATTCCCCGGCAGAACACACGGCGTGCCTCAGGCTGTTGCAATGTCACGCCAGCCTCTGCCGCCAAAGGCTCGCCCTGCACTCCGTACCCCTCCCTCCCCCCGACCCCGCCTGAGTGAGCCAGAGCCCCCGAATCAGCTGTTCCTTTAACCCCGTCCTGTCTGGGAAAAGAAGAGATGGCCTCAGACGACCTACACGCAGAGGCGGGGCCTAATCCAAAACTGAACCCCAGGAGCTGTGCGAACAAAGAAGAGAAAGGGAAATTTCTCCCAGCAGCCTCAGGAGCAGCGGATTAAACCTCTACAATCAACTTGATGTACCCTGCATCTGTGGAATATGTGAATAGACAATGAATTATCCCAAAATTGAGGCAGTGGACTTTGGGAGCAACTGTAGACTTGGGGTCTGCTGTATGCAACTGACTACTTTCTGATATTTATGTTTATCTTAGTATAGTTTTTAGCGATTGCTATCATTGGTGGAATGTTTATTGCTTTGGTTGCTCTCTCCTTTTTTTCTTTATTACTTGTTTTATTTTTTATTGTAATAATATTATTTTAATAACTTTATTTTTTTTTCCTTTCCTTCTTTTTTTTCTCCCTTTTCTTCTGAGATGTGTGGCTGACAGGGTCTTGGTGTTCTGGCCAGGTGTCAGGCCTGAGACTCTGAAGTAGGAGAGCCGAGTTCAGGACATTGGTCCACCAGAGACCTCCCAGCCCAACGTAATATCCATCAGTGGGAGCCCTTCCAGAGACCTCCGTCTCAACACTAAGAACCAGCTCCACTCAAGAATCAGCAGGCTACAGTGCTGGACACCCCATGCCAAACAACTAGCAAAACAGAAACACAACCCCACCCATTAGCAGAGAGGCTGCCTAAAATCATAATAAGCTCACAGACACCCCTAAACATGCCACCGGACGTGGTCCTGCCTACCAGAAAGACAAGATCCAGCCTCATCCAGCAGAACACAGGCACCAGTTCCCTCCACCAGGGGGCCTACACAACCCACTGAACCAACCTTACCCACTGCGGGCACACACCAAAAACAACGGGAACATGAACCTACAGCCTGTGAAAAGGAGATCCCAAACATAGTAAGTGAAGCAAAATGAGAAGACAGAGAAATACGCAGCACATGATGGAGCAAGGTAAAAACCCACCAGACCAAACAAATGAAGAGGAAATAGGCAGTCTACCTGAAAAAGAATTCAGAGTAATGATAGTAAAGATGATCCAAAATCTTGGAAATAGATTGGAGAAAATACAAGAAATGTTTAACAAGAACCTAGAAGAACTAAAGAGCCAACAAACAATGATGAACAACACAGTAAATAAAATTTAAAATTCTCTAGAAGGAATCAGTAGCAGAATAACTGAGGGATAAGAACAGATAAGTGACCTGGAAGATAAAATAGTGAAAATAACTATCACAGAGCAGAATAAAGAAAAATGAAAAGAACTGAGGACAGTCTCAGAGACCTCTGCGACAACATTAAAGGCACCAACATTCGAATTATAGGGGTCCCAGAAGAAGAAGAGAAAAAGAAAGGGACTGAGAAAATATTTGAAGGGATTATAGTTGAAAACTTCCTTAATATGGGAAAGGAAATAGTCAATCAAGTCCAGGGAGTGCAGAGAGTCCCACACAGGATAAATCCAAGGAGAAACATGCCAACCTACATATTAATAAAACTATCAAAAATTAAATACAAAGAAAAAATATTAAAAGCAGCAAGGGAAAAGAAACAAATAACATACAAGGGCACCACCATAAGGTTAACAGCTGATCTTTCAGCAGAAACTCTGCAAGCAGAAGGGAGTAGCATGACATATTTAAAATGAGGAAAGGGAAAAACCTACAACCAATATTACTCTACCCAGCAAGGATCTCATTCAGATTCGATGGAGAAATTAAAACCTTAACAGACAAGCAGAAGCTAAGAAAATTCAGCACCACCAAACCAGCTTTACAACAAATGCTAAAGGAACTTCTGAAGGCAGGAAAGACAAGAGAAGGAAAAGACCTACAAAAACAAACCCAAAACAATTAAGAAAATGGAAATAGGAATACACATATCAGTAATTACATATCGATAATGTAAATGGATTAAATGCTCCAACCAAAAGACACAGACTGGCTGAATCGATACAAAAACAAGACCCATATATATGCTCTCTATAAGAGACCCACTTCAGACCTAGGGACACATACAGACTGAAAGTAAGGGGATGGAAAAAGATATTCCATGCAAATGGAAATCAAAAGAAAGCTGGAGTAGCAATTCTCATATCAAACAAAATAGACATTAAAATAAAGACTATTACAACAGACAAAGAAGGACACTATGTAATGATCAAGGGATCAATCCAAGAAGAAGATTGTAAATTGTAAATATTTATGCACCCAACATAGGAGCACCTCAATACATAAGGCAAATGCTAACAGCCATAAAAGGGGAAATCGACAGTAACACAATCATAGTAGGGGACTTTAACACCCCAATGGACAGATCATCCAAAATGAAAATAAATAAGGAAACACAAGCTTTAAATGATACATTAAACAAGATGGACTTAATCGATATTTATGGGACATTCCATCCAAAAACAACAGAATACACTTTCTTCTCAAGGGCTCATGGAACATTCTCCATGATAGATCATATCTCGGGTCACAAATCAAGCCTTGGTAAACTTAAGAAAATTGAAATCATATCAGATATCTTTTATGACCACAATGCTATGAGACTACATATCAATTACAGGAAAAAATCTGTAAAAATTACAAACATATGGAGGCTACACAATACACTACTAAATAATCAAGAGATCACTGAGGAAATCAAAAAATACCTAGAAACAAATGACAATGAAAACACAACGACCCAAAACCTATGGGATGCAGCGAAAGTAATTCTAAGAGGGAAGTTTATAGCAATGCAATCCTACCTCAAGAAACAAGAAAAATCTCAAATAAACAACCTAACCTTACACCTAAAGCAATTAGAGAAAGAAGAACAAAAAAAAAAAAAAAAAACTGAAGTTAGCAGAAGGAAAGAAATCATAAAGACCAGATCAGAAATAAATGAAAAAGAAATGAAGGAAAAGATGGCAAAGATCAATAAAACTGGTTATTTGAGAAGATAAACAAAAATGATAAACCATTAGCCAGACTCATCAAGAAAACAAAGGAGAAGATTCAAATCAACAGAATTAGAAATGAAAAAGGGAGGTAAAAACTGACACTGCAGAAATACAAAGGATCATGAGAGATTACTACGAGCAACTATATGCCAATAAAATGGACAACCTGGAAGACATGGACAAATTCTTAGAAAAGCACAACCGTCTGAGATTGAATCAGGAAGAAATAGAAAATATAAACAGACCAATCACAAGCACTGAAATTGAAACTGTGATTAAAAATCTTCCAACAAACCAAAGTCCAGGACCAGATGGCTTCACAGGCGAATTTTGTCAAACATTTAGAGAAGAGCTAACACCTATCCTTCTCAAACTCTTCCAAAATATTGCAGAGGGAGGAACACTCCCAAACTCATTCTATGAGGCCACCATCACCCTGATACCAAAACCAGACAAAGATGTCACAAAGAAAGAAAACTACAGGCCAATATCACTGATGAACATGGATGCAAAAATCCTTAACAAAATACTAGCAAACAGAATCCAACACACATTAAAAGGATCATACACCATGATCAAGTGGGGTTTATCGCAGGAATGCAAGGATTCTTCAATATACACAAAACAATCAATGTGATACACCATATTAATAAACTGAAGGATAAAAACCATATGATAATCTCAAAAGATGCAGAAAAAGCTTTTGACAAAATGCAACACCTATTTATGATAAAGACCCTCCAGAAAGTAGGCATAGAGGGAACTTATCTCAAAATAATAAAGGCCATATATGACAAGCCTACAGCCAACATTGTTCTCACTGGTGAAAAACTGAAACCATTTCCACTAAGATGAGGAAAAAGACAAGGTTGCCCACTCTCACCACTATTATTCAACATAGTTTTGGAAGTTTTAGCCACAACAATCAGAGAAGAAAAAAAATAAAAGGAATCCAAATCAGAAAAGAAGAAGTAAAACTGTCACTGTTTGCAGATGACACGACATTATACATAGAGAATCCTAAAGATGCTACCAGAAAACTACTAGAGCTAATCAATGAGTTTGGTAAAGTAGCAGGATACAAAATTCATGCACAGAAATCTCTTGCATTCCTATACACTAATGATGAAAAATCTGAAGAGAAATTAAGGAAACACTCCCATTTACCATTACAACAAAAAGAATAAAATACCTAGGAATAAACATACCTAAGAAGACAAACGACCTGTATGCAGAAAACTATAAGATACCAATGAAAGAAATTAAAGATGATATAAAAAGATGGAGAGATAGACCATGTTCTTGGATTAGAAGAATCACCATTCTGAAAATGACTATACTACCCAAAGCAGTCTACAGATTCAGTGCAATCACTATCAAACAACCAATGGCATTTTTCAAAGAACTAGAACAAAAAATTTCACAACTTGTATGGAAACACAAAAGATGCTGTATAGCCAAAGCAATCTTGAGAACGAAGAACGGAGCTGGAGGAATCAGGCTCCCAGACTTCAGACTATACTACAAAGCCACAGTAATCAAGACAGTATGGTACTGGTACAAAAACAGAAATATTAATCAATGCAACAGGATAGAAAGCCCAGAGATAAACCCACGTACATATGGTCACCTTATCTTTGATAAAGGAGGCAAGAATATACAATGGGGAAAAGGCAGCCTCTTCAATAAGTGGTGCTGGGAAAACTGGACAGCCTCATGTAAAAGAATGAAATTAGAACACTCCCTAACACCATACACAAAAATAAACTCAAAATGGATTAAAGACTTAAATGTAAGGCCAGACACTATAAAACTCTTAGAGGAAAACATAGGCAGAGCACTCTATGACATAAATCACAGCAAGATCTTTTTGACCCACCTCCTAGAGAAATGGAAATTTTAAAAAATGGGACCTAATGAAACGTCAAAGCTTTTGCACAGCAAAAGAAACCATAAACAAGACCAAAAGACAACCCTCAGAATGGGAGAAAATATTTACAAATGAAGCAACTGACAAAGGATTAATCTCCAAAATATACAAGCAGCTCATGTAGCTCAACATCAAAAAAATAACCCAATCCAAAAATGGGCAGAAGGCTTAAATAGACATTTCTCCAAAGAAGATATACAGATTGCCAACAAACACAGGAAAGGATGCTCAACATCACTAATCATTATAGAAATGCAAATCAAAACTACAATGAGGTATCACCTTACACCAGTCAGAATGGCCATCATCAAAAAATCTACAAACAATAAATGCTGGAGAGGGTGTGGAGAAAAGGGAACCCTCTTGCACAGTTGGTGGGAATATAAATTGATACAGCCACTATGGAGAACAGTATGGAGGTTCCTTAAAAAACTAAAAATAGAACTACCATACGACCCAGCAATCCCACTACTGGGCATATACCCTGAGAAAACCATAATTCAAAAAGAGTCATATATCACAATGTTCATTGCAGCACTATTTACAATAGCCAGGACAGGGAAGCAACCTAAGTGTCCATCGACAGATGAGTGGATAAAGAAGATGTGGCACATATATACAATGGAATATTACTCAGTCATAAAAAGAAACAAAATTGAGTTATTTGTAGCGAGGTGAATGGACTCAGAGTCTTTCATACAGAGTGAAGTTAAGTCAGAAAGAGAAAAACAAATACCATATGCTAACACATATATATGAATCTAAAAAAAAAATGGTTTTGAAGAACCTAGGGGCAGGACAGGAATAAAGATGCAGACATAGAGAATGGACTTGAGGACACAGGGAGGGGGAAGGATAAGGTGGGACGAAGTGAGAGAGTGGCATGGACATATATACACTACCAAATGTAAAATAGCTAGTGAGAAGCAACCACATAGCACAGGTAGATCAGCTCGGTGCTTTGTGACCACCTAGATGGGTGGGATAGGGAGGGTGGGAGGGAGACGCCAGAGGGATGGGATATGGGGATATATGTTTATATATAGCTGATTCACTTTGTTATAAAGCAGAAACTAACACACCACTGTAAAGCAATTATACTCCAATAAAGATGTTAAAAAAAAAAAGAAAGAAAGAATGATTTGCTTTTGAGTCCAGTTTGAAAGGCTGTGTGTCAGGCCAGGTTCAGAGGAGAGAAAAGTCTTCAATTCAAATCCCTCACCCAAAAATAATGAAATGGACTAAAAATCTGAGGTCATGTGAAAGGCCTCAATGGTTAGGCTGTGAAAAGCCTATTTGAAGTATAAGCCATTTTCTGAGTATTGATATATTGCAGGTATTTATGGAACATTATATCACACAAAACATTTCCATGTTTAGAAAGGAATGTGCCTTTCCATCCCAGTCCCCCAGGACAGTCACCTCAGTTGGATGACTATTGTATAAATACAGAAGTTAGCTACTAAGAAATGCACCTCTACTTCTTAGATAAGTATTCCTGTGTTTATCTTCTGGTGGAGCTGGGCTTGCTAGACATAAACCATTCCTCACCAGCAACAAGTAGGGGTCTATTTTTGTCATTCATAAAATAAACCAGGGCCAAGCCGAAGGAAATGAATCTTGGAGGCGGCCCCGTCGTCGAAGTGCTGTAGAAGTTACGAATGGCTCTGTGGCCTAGGCCCTAAAGCGTCTTCAGGAAGGCTGGCTGTGAGCTGTTGATATTAAAAATCACCTCATTAATTATGTTTGTAAACAATGCAGCTGTCTGTGCTTTGCAAGACGGCTTCTTCAACATCATAATATTTGTAACAATAATAACCATCATTTCAAGCCTAGCAATAAATAGTCAGTCCAAGAACCTCAAGTGAAATCGCATCTGGGAACTGCCACCTGGTCAAAATACTTCTTCACAAGGTAGGAGGACTGTTGTTTGTTTTCCACTCAGAAGGCACTTATCAGCATCAACTGTTCCACTAGAATTGTTCCCATCTCAGTTTTTGAAAGGAACAGGTGAATAGCTAGTGCAAGAAGAGGAACAAAACCAAGAGAGACGCCAAAAGCCAAAAGAAGTGGAAAAGTGGTCCAGAAAAGGACATCATGTGAGAGA
Organism: Leucopleurus acutus; assembly: GCF_964270905.1. Lineage (NCBI taxonomy): Eukaryota > Metazoa > Chordata > Mammalia > Artiodactyla > Delphinidae > Leucopleurus > Leucopleurus acutus. The sequence goes on along the minus strand of NC_139142.1, from coordinate 63,847,228 downwards.
GCTGTCAGAGGGGGTGATGGGGAAGGGGCCCAGTCCTTCCTCTGGTGAAGGACTGGTGAAGTCAGGATTGTAGGTCAGGGTACCAGTTAACCAGCCATGCCTCCTCAGCACTCATTCAGTTATTTATTAGTCTACAAATATTTATCCAATACCTACTATGTGTCAGGTGTGTACCAGGTGCTGGAGAAAATTCACAAGCAAATGTCCACTTTAGATGTCTGTTGGTGATACAACTGAGACATACCTAATTGACTAAGTAATTACACAATGCAAGTGGTCTGGTATTTATTTTCTTTAATGTCATATTTTTGGAGCACATATTTCTAAAGTTAGCCCAGCAGTTGTAAGCCCTTAAAACTGATAAAAACAAGAGGAAAATCTGTTTTCTGTGTCACATAGGTAAGCTGGAATTACTAGACCTCTTTCCACACCAGAGGACAACACCTTCATACCTCATTTATGTCTCTTCCGCATGTAAATTCTGATTCTGAACTTCACCGGAGAGAGATAAATGTGTATCTAATTCCAAAGCATTACCCATTTTCCCTGTCTCTGTCCCTCTCTTTCCTCTCTCTACTCTGTGTATATATTAATTTTATAGATCTTTTTATTGTCTGAACTACACTGGTTGCGTGAGAAGCAGAACAATAGGCCAAGGAGTTCCATTTCACACATGCCATCCTTATAATTCAAACAGGACAATAAAAAGAGAGAGAGATCTATAAACTGGTGATAAATCAGTGTCCTAAACCAAATTAACCATCGAAATAGATTATCATAAAAATAACGCCGTGAAAAATATTCTTCACCTTCCTGGTTCAGCCATCTGTAATGGAGAGAGGGAAGGCATGTGTGTGTCTCTGTGTATGTGTACATGGGACACACACATTCAGAGATGCACACATAGACCCCCCCACACACACACACACACACTTGTGAAGAGACCCAGGGGCCATGCAGTTTATACATACTTCTTGCCCCTCCAGGAGCAGGAGAGGGCTAAGAAACCCCAGGATTGATCATTAGTATTTCCCAGCTTCTAAAGCACAGTTTTTATTCAACATGGTAAATGAAAATACCATGTGCTAAGTATTGTGTTAGACCCTGAGGATACAAAATGAGATAAAGGGGACAAAAGGCTTGTCCTTATAAAATGTCCAGGTAGGGCAGGATAGATAGACATTAACCAAATAACTACACAAATAAAATTTCTGAAACTAAAAATCCTGATACCTGCCATTGAGAAAAGGCACAGCTGCTCTGAGAGCAGAGACCAGGGGACCCTAACCCAATGTGAGGTCAGGAACAAACAGATGTTCAAGTTGCAGAATAAGTAGGGTCTAGAAAGATATAAATAGTCAACAAACAAGCAACATCCTACATCAGTAGGAGGTGTGAAACACTCTTTCTTTCATAGGAGAAAACCGAGATGGAAAAGATAAGGAAACATGATTGAGGCCCCAGGCGAAGAGAGGAAGGGGTCGCTCCCATCAGAGGGAACCACATCTACAAAGACTCAGAGGACAGAGGAGAGATGGCACAACCCAGAACTGGAAGAAGGTCACAAAATGCAGAGAGCAAGGATGGTACTGGAGGAGGCAGGATGGCGCCGGAGGAGACACAGGAGGTGGGTAGAAGCCAGATGGTACGGCATGGCGGGGGATGGGAGCGGTGATGGAAGGGGGTCTTGGGTTTTCTTATGCAAAAGCTTACATTGTTTCCATGTGGAGAAGGGGTTGACCTGAGGGAAGCAAGATACTGGGAAAACAGGTATCAGTCTTCCCACGGCCTCCACATGAGTCTAGGTGGGAGACTGGATCTGAGTCTAACGCTAATTAGCTATTTGACCTTGGATAATTTGCTCCACCCCTTTAAGCCTCAAATTTCCCACCTGTAAAATGGCAATAATAATGGTTTTGGTGGGGATTAAATGAGATCATGCCTGCAGAATACCCGGCCCACTGTAAGCCTTCAATAAATGTTAGCAATTGGTGGTGTTGGAGATGGAAAGAAATAGACAGATTAGAGAGATATAAATAGTCCACCAGGCAGCAATCACCCTACCTAATTCATCACTAGGAGGACAAGTCTTCTCTCCTAGGAGAAAGATCCGGGAGGGATGAATGAAAGAAAAGTAATTGGTACCACTGTGATCAGTTTCTTAAATTTGAAACAAATTTTGTTCCTTATAATAGCACTGCAGGTAATATTTACGCCATGAAAGGTATCTGAGACCATTTACAAAATTAATTACTAAAAAGTGCTCGAGTAATATTTTAAAAAACCTTTGGGACAACAGTTAACAAAAAGAGTACAGAAAGGCCAATAACTTGCCCAGGGTCATGGGCTGTTACTGGCTACTGCCAGGAGTGGAACCCAGGTTGCACTCCAAGTTTGTGCTTTTTCCAGGAGGGGGCACAGCCTCCAGAGAAGTCCAAACCCAACCCCCTCCTTCCAGAAGCTTTCAGTCTAGTCAGAAAAACAAACGGCAAGCTACAAGAAACAAGGTACAAGTAAAAGTCCAGCTCTATCATTTACATTGAAAATTATGGTGGACATCCCTGGTGGCGCAGTGGTTGGGAATCCGCCTGCCAATGCAGGGGACACGGGTTCGAGCCCTGGTCCGGGAAGCTCCCACATGCCACGGAGCAACTAAGCCCGTGCACCACAACTACTGAGCCTGCGCTCAACAGCCTGAGAGCCACAACTACTGGGCCTACGTGCCACAACTACTGAAGCCCGTGCGCAACAAGAGAAGCCACCGCAATAAGCCCGCGCACCGCAACGAAGAGTAGCCCCCGCTCGCCACAACTAGAGAAAGCCTGCGCGCAGCAACAAAGATCCAATGAAGCCAAAAATAAACAGAAATAAATAAATAATTTTTAATAAAAAGAAAATTATGGTGACAATATAAATTGTTTTGATGTTTCAGTAAGCAATGTCTAACTAATAGTGCTATAAAATAGTTCTTGCCTTCGGATCTAATAACATCACTTGGAGGGCTCTATCAAAAAGCATACAGTTAATATTATACATAAAATAGATAAACAAGGTCTTACTGTATAGTACAGGGAACTATATTCAATATTCTGTAACAAACCATAATGGAAAAGAATACAAAAAAGAATATATATATGTATGTGTATATATATGGAAATATATATATATATGACTGAACCACTTTGCTGTACACCAGTAAATAACACAACATTGTAAATCAACTACACTTCAATAAAAATAATAATACTAAAGAAAGCAGCATTATTTACCAATTGCCAAAGGCAATTGTTATTTACTTTTAAAACAAGTTGGCTGATAGGATATTTACATATCCAAAACTTCTAATGCAGTAAGAAAAAACATTATCCTCTGTATGAACCACAGACTTGAGGACTGAAAGACTTCCTTAATTAAATCAAATAGAAGCTTTAGGTAGCAGCTACTTGTAGGAAGCTTAAGGTAATTGATCCTGAAATTAAGCACTTGCTCAAAATTCAGGCCCTGGATTCTTGGTGTACCCCCTGCAAAAACCTCACTCACAAAAACCAGAACTGGTTCCGCCAGCTGATCCTTGAGGGCGTCCCCTTTAAACTTGCCAGCTCTTCCAGTGGAAGATAAAATCATGCAGGGTATGGATTAGCTATCATGCCATTATAGCAGGCATAGCCGTCTGTTACAGGTAAATTGCTAGGCAATGTAATAACAATGCAGTTTATTTACTGTGCAGGGTGCTTATCTACAGAAATGTTCCCGACAGACAAAGAAAGGCACAGCTAAACGCCTTTTCCTTAGAATTACAGACTGAAGCTATGCCAGCACCTTCAGAGAACAAAAATGCTAAATAATCCCTGTATAAACAGAGTCCCTAAAAACCCAAAGCATTTCCTAACAGAGGAAGCAGAAAAAGGAAATTGGCAGATGGGATGTCCACAAGGTCTTTCCCAGGCTCGCATTACTATTGACCAAAACATGCCAAGGGGAAGAGGGGTGAGGAGGACCCAAAGACCAATCAGGCTGAATCCAGACTCAGAGCACTCGTTAAAATATGATGATGATGACAGTGATGATGACAATGGTGACGAGGTAGACTAGCGTTTGTCACATGCCTCTCATCTTCCATTGCACTTTTCAAATTATCTCTTTTAATTATCAAAACAACCCTATAAGGTTAGTCCTACTATTATCCCCATTTAACAGTTACAGAGACTTATAGCAAGGAATTTGTCCACTAAGCTGCTACCTTGAGGTTGGAAACCGGGCTGCCTCCCTCCAAAACCAGAGCTCTTAACCTTATACTAGACGGTTCTCAAGAACCTGAAGGACTCGCCTGAGGTTGGACTTGGCATATAGGACTCCTGCCCACCCCTGCCATCGGCTCCCACCTTACATACACACCTCACCCAATGAAGCATCCCCTGGCCTCACACCTTGTGCTGCACAATGATGGCCCTACTTCATGAAGGTAATACAAAGGGCACCATGTTACTGAAAACCTAGTATATACCCCTTAAACACACAGCCTTGCATGAACAGAATAAGCGAACTAATAAATGAAGGAATGAAGAACCCAATTAAGGAGCCCAGGATGCCTCTAGAGAGACATGACTGGAATATGATTGCTCTACAAGAAAGCTATAACTTAATCAATAGTATTAACATATCTGAAGAAAGAATGTATCCACAGAAGGAAGGCGGTCTGCCCTGAGTTCAGAAAAATACAGCACTATTGCATTTGGCAGTGTTTATCCAATTGTACCCAAGGGAGAGAGGGAGTGTATCTGGTAGTTGATAGAAAGATGTACCAAGATTGTTTAGTTCACTTCAGTAGAATTTGTGTGCCTACTATGTGCCATGGTGTATAACAGGCACTATGATGAAGCTCGCACGTGTGTGCACGTGTGCACACACACACACAGTTCCTAACATGGAGGAACCAGAAATGATAATGGTAGACACCAATATATAAACATCTCTTGAACGCTAAGTGCTACAGTAGTGGTATGTGAATGGACCATGGAGCACAGAGGAGATAGACTTACTTAGTCTCAGGTCTAGGAAAACTTCCTGAAAATGACCCTTGAGCTGTGTTTCAATGAATAAGCAGGCATCATCTAGGCTATAAAGGACACACACACAAAAGAATTCCAGGCAGAAGGACCAGAAGTTACCTATATCACAGCAGGTTGGGGATAAAAGAATTAGTCCAGAAACTGAGGATGGTTATATGTTCAGTAGCCTGAGATTCATCCCCAGGGAAATGGAGAAACACTGAAGGGTGTTAGCTGGAGAGGAACAAGATCAACTTGCATTTAGAAAGATCATTCTGGCAGGAATATAAACAAGGGAGGTAAATGGAGAAAATCAAGGAAGCCCAGAGATCAGTTAAAAAGCCACTGTCAGGCTTCCCTGGTGGCGCAGTGGTTGAGAATCCGCCTGCCAATGCAGGGGACACGGGTTCGAGCCCTGGTCCAGGAAGATCGCACATGCCGCGGAGCGACTAAGCCCGTACGCCACAACTACTGAGCCTGCACTCTAGAGCCCGCGAGCCACAACTACCGAAGCCCGTGCACCTAGAGCCTGTGCTCCGCAACAAGAGAAGCCACTGCCATGAGAAGCCTGTGCAACGAAGAGTAGCCCCCACTCACCACAACTGGAGAAAGCCCACGTGCAGCAATGAAAACCCAACGCAGCCAAAAATAAATAAATTTATAAAAAAAAAAAAGCTACTGTCAAAGTCCCAGGTGAGGATATGTCCTAGATTAATGGTAGCTAGAATGAAGAGGAGAGAGAAAACTGAACATTTAGCTAGTGATGTTATCAACTGGTTAGTTGGGAAGGATGAAGGAGAGATAAGCAATCTAGGATAACTCCAAGTTTCTGGTTTGGATGACCAAGTTAATGGTGCTATCATGAACTGAGATAGGAAATGCAGAAATATAGAAGGGATGGCAAATTTGCCTTTGGAAGATGAAGGAAATTAGTTTGGTTTTGAACATGTGGAGCTTTCAGTGCCCACTGGACATCCAAGTGGAGCTGTCCAGTGGGCTACTGGACATATAGTTCTGAAAATCAGAAGTCATCAGGGCTGAAGGTAAATATTTGAACCTCATGAGCAAATAGGTGATACTTAAAACTATGAGAGTGAAGGGATTAACCAAGGATGGATGGGAAAAAATGGATGGATGAATGGATGGATGGAAAAATGAGCTAATTAAAATATTAACTAGCTTTAAGGGGCTTCCCTGGCGGCACAGTGGTTGAGAGTCCGCCTGCCAATGCAGGGGGCACGCGTTCGTGCCCCGGTCCGGGAAGGGTCCCACATGCCGCAGAGTAGCTGGGCCCGTGAGCCATGGCCGCTGAGCCTGCGCGTCTGGAGCCTGTGCTCCGCAACGGGAGAGGCCACAGCAGTGAGAGGCCCGCGTACCACACACAAAAAAATTAACTTGCTTTAATTTTTATAAAGCTTTTAAACTTAATTTTACTTGAACTCAGATGAAAAAAGATTAGAAAGTGAAGAAAATAAACTTCAGATAAATGTTCTTTGCCACAAATGGTAATATTTCGTAAAAGAGCCCACTAGAAAAAAAACAAGAAAGATTATAAAATAGCATAAAGTGTTTAGAGTCGTTTTGAAAAATCAACCTTCTGCTAAAATGAGGAAATTAGTACTCTCACACCTCCACCCACATCCCCTGGTAAGGATTACCACTGGTCTTTAATTGTGACTACTCCACCGCGAGTCCTTTATTTTGATTTACCCTTGACATGGATGAATCTTAACACTGAGTAATTTCTTTCCCAAGAAGTTTTCGTGCCTTGTGTATTTCTTGAGTTGGTTGATGTGTGATCATCTCTACCTGTAGTCTTTACATTTTACCAACACCTTGGCTGGATATAATATTCTTGAGTCACTGCTTCCCTCAGAATTTTATTGACTTCTGGCATTGAGTGAAGGCCCAAAGCCGGGCATATTTTCCCTCTTAATAAATGACTTGCGAAGCCCATGCCATTAAGCAAATAAACGGCAGGGAAAGGAAGACTCAAATAGTCTCTCTCAACACGCCTGGCTCCTCCATCTTTTGGGGCGGACAAAGGTCCTCTTCAGCAATAATAAAGGCGACGTTAAAAGCTACAAGCCCTTCTCTGCCTCATTAAATCTCATCTTTCAAATCACTGTGCTCAAGTGTTGTCCACTACCCTTTAAATACTTCCCCTCCCTCTTTCCTAGGCAGAATTACTATATTTTTGCAGTTATTACATGTATAGTTGTAGGCAAGCATGTTTCCCCACTAAACTATAAAGAGCTTGAAAGAAGAAACACGTTTTCCTCATTGTAACCCCAGCACTCATCACACTGCTAAAAGACAGGGCGGGCACAGATGCTGATTGGATAATCTACCTATTCCCACTTTTCCCCACACCTGTCTGAGGGACTCTTTGGAGCAGTTGTGTTCAAACTTAAACACACACCACAATCACAGGGAGGGGACCGCTTAAAACATAGATTGCTGGGCCCCATCCGAGTTTGTGACTCAGGAAGCCTGGGGTAGGTCTCAAGAATCTGCATGTCTAATAAGTTCCCAGGTGATACTGGTGCTCTTGGTCCAAGAGCTACACTTGAAGAACCATTGATTTAGAGCACGATTAGAAACAGAAATACATTGAACAAATCCTTGCAAACAAGGGACGAATAAGGTTCAGATAATAAGCTTATGCATACCTCCCAAACCATCAAAATCTGGTGGGCTAAATTATGCCTTATATCATAAGCCCAACATAAGCCCAAGTGTTAGAGCATGTGGTCCATGAGAAAAGGCATTTTATAATGTTTCACTTAGTTTCTCTTTCTTGATTCATTTGATCACTCATAAATAAGTACCTTAATCAGTGTTACTTACTAAGACTCTCCAACTATTATCCTATAACTATTAACTATACTAACAACTCAATTCAGGGGTCGGGAGCGAGTATAAATCCAGAGGAGCTTCATGGACTTCAAACAAAATTCTCCCTCAGAATAAAATAATAATTATAATTTAAAAATCCATTCTGGGAATGACATATATACACTAACATGTATAAAATAGATAATAAGAACCTGCTGTATAAAAATAAATAAATAAAATAAAATTCAACATGAAAAATAAATAAATAAAATTCCATTCTTGGGACTTCCCTGGTGGTCCAGTAGTAAGGAATCCGCCTTCCAATGCAGGGGACGCGGGTTCGATCTCTGGTCAGGGAACTAAGATCCCACATGCCACAAGGCAACTAAGCCCACGTGCCACAACTACTGAGCACGCACACCTCAAGGAGAGAGCCCGCGTGTCGTAAACTACAGAGCCCACACCCTCTGGAGCCCACGTGCCACAACTATGAAGAAGCCCGTGCGCCTCAATGAAGACTCCGTGTGCCACAACTAAGACCCGACGCGGCCCAAAACAAAACAAAACAAAAAATCCACTCTTCTCTCGCCCTATTCTGTTTTCTTGGGCTTTTCATTTCCTCGGCCTCCTTATCTTCCAGGCACACAAGATGGTTGTAATTCTCACTTGTATCAAGACTGCAAACCACCAGTAGGTACATATCCCTTTCTACACCATCCTTGCCATTTAGCCAGTTAGTTCCAGAAGAGGATGGTCTGTGGTCCCAAGGCTTCTAGAGGAACTTCTAAGTGGTGATTTCTGTACTCCTTTCCTTAACATGTCTAACTTTTCTGAGCACTAAATCTTCCCCGTTTCCAGACTAACAGGCATGGCGGTGCACTAACGTTGCATTGTAGTGCCACCTAGAGTCTGCTGCTAGTAAAGACCCAGAGCTAACCAATTCCGGGTACTCACCACCAGCTGGCTACTTAAAGGACTATATGTAGTCATTCTGGCTTCAAATGAACCCTGCCTCAAGAAACTGTTCAGTCAAGGAGGCCTCCTGTCTGGAACTTCCATCTGGAACCACGGATTGTTAAACCGTCATTTGAAATAGTGTCATCAGCTTAAATTTTTGCTTCACATTAGGGTTTTAACTCTGAAGGTTTGTATATAAAACATCTTCCTGGCAAGAGACCTTCGGCGGTGAAGATATGGAAAGGAGAAAACTGCAGCTTCTGGGACTTTGGGTTCTGCTTCTAGTGGCTGTGGCTGAGCTTCCCTGAGGTCTGCAGGATGAAAATCAGCTTGGCCTGACCAGGGAGATGGATTGAAATGGAGCCTTTGTGCGCCGCGCATTAAGTAAGCAGCAGCCGCATTAGAAGCCGAGGGTCCATTAGCTCTCATTTAATGTTTCTTCTCAAGCAGATAAGTACAGGCATCAGACACCCCAGCCCTTTTATGACACATAAATCACAGGTCAGTGCCTTCCATGGAGATTCCTGTTTGCTAAGTGAGTAGTGAGACCAGGAGCAGGGAAGCAACACTTCAGTGCACTAAGAGACCCAGGGGGATGAGCTGATTGCACAGGGCAAGACCAGGAATTTCTCCCTACAATTTAACGATTAAAACCTCTCTCGTGCTTGAGAACTGGCACATCATTCAGGACCTTCCACGAGCAGCAGCTCACACCAGAGCCCCACCCTCGGTCCCAGTCCTACCATTAACTTCTTTCTCTGGGAGTTGGTTTCCACAAGCCTTACTGAGTGGAGACCAGGCTATGAGAGCCCATCTTTTGGCCCCCACTAATTGGACTGAGGTGGACCATTTGCCCTACTCAATCCACAAAATCTCTTTCTCTTGATAATTTATGCCAAGAGGCACAGAGACAGAGGGGGGGCCAGGGAGCTGAGCCATGTTAACGGTGGGTCCCTCAGCGAAGGTCCATGAACTTAGGCTGCTGAGGTCCTGGGAACGGCCCTGGCTTCCGCCCTTCCTGGGCCTGCCACCGTGGCCTTTCTGCAGGTTCCATGAGCTCTGTACCTAAAACCAACTTGAGTGGATTCAGCTCCTTATTACTAAAATTGCTTCTAAGAAACCCTGAATCTTAGGGAGAATACTGATCCAACTCAGACTGGGACTTCTGTTGCCTACTCCAGAGCCACACTCAGCCCGGCCACGCTCCTGTCACACAGGCCCGGGCGGGAGCTGGCCACCCCCGTGGGCAGGAGGCCGGGGAGAGGGGGGCAGTGGGGGCCACAGTGTGGTCTGCAGACTGCTGCCAGCCCACCATCTGTTACGGGTCTGCAACAAGAAAAGTACAGAAACTGAGAAACACTGAGAGCTTTCGTGACAATTTTCCACAGCAATCTGATGTCTATCAAACCTCACTTTTAAAAAACAGAGCTTGTATTTTGATTATCTTTGGTTTTTTCCATTCATTTTTCTAGTATTTTATATTTATTGTATTTTACCCAAAAAATCAGTTCACAAATGATTGGAAATAAAAACAAACAGGTCTTTCACTGCCAAGAGTTTGAAGAGTGCTACTTAAAATCCCCCTCCAGGGACTTCCCTGGTGGCACAGTGGTTAAGAATCCGCCTGCCAATGCAGGGGACACGGGTTCAAGCCCTGGTCCGGGAAGATCCCGCATGCCGCGGAGCAACTAAGCCCGTGTGCCACAACTACTGAGCTCACATGCCACAACTACTGAAGCCTGTGTGCCTAGAGCCCATGCTCTGCAACAAGAGAAGCCATAAAAATGAGAAGCCCACGCACCACAACAAAGAGTAGCCCCCGCTCAACGCAACTAGAGAAAGTCCGTGAGCAACAACAAAGACCAATGCAACCAAAAAAATAAAAATTAATAAATAAAAATTAAATTAAAAAAAAATCCCCCTCCACACTCTGATCCAGGCCCCTGGGCCACTCAGCTGCAGCATCTCACCTAGAAGAGACAGGATTACAGCTGTGCCTTCTCTCCAAGGAAAAGTAATGGGTCGCAGGCAGAGGCAAAGCCTATTGCTCACAACTGTTAGTGGGGAGGCCCATCCTTGACAGCAGGTCAGAAGCAAGACCCAAAGCACCCAGATGGCGTTTAGACAAAGCATTCCAAGGGGGCCGGAAGCGCTATCAAGAGCAAACTTGGGAGCTGCACCCAGATGCGAGTCAAGTGGCTCAACTGGGCTTGGGGGGTTTCTAACGCCCAGTCAGTGCCTCTCTGTGCCACCTCTCTAGGCGCACGCGCACACACACACACCGTCCCTTCCTGGAGCCTATCTACTTCTCTGGGCAGCCCCACCCTCTCCCGCAGAGCCAGGACAGGAGCATAGACGGGGATGAAGTGCACGGCTCCCACCACCCCTCCTTTCTGTGCATAGACTTAGCCTGGGTCTCCCCTTAGCCTCTCCAAGGAAGAGGCGAGGCCACTGGGGATGTAGGGTGGGCCCTTGGGCTGTGCCGAACCCTCCCAACTCTCAATTCTCTCCGTGTGGGTCCAGAAAATGAAACATGGACATGGAAAGGCCTTTTTTTTTTTTTTTAACAAGTGTCCCTTTACCATGTAAAAATAGAGAAGTGTAAGGAGAAAGAAGGAAGAAACATATGGCGAGTGAGATGGAAAAGGAGGAAGCAAAAGATGGAGGGAATAAAGGGCTACAATTCCATGAGGGCAGGAGCCAGGCCTGTGTCCCCGGGCCTAGCACAGGGCAGGCGCACAAGGGCTCTCAACAAATGTTTGCTGAGTGAATGAAGAAAAGCCGGGAAAACCGACCCAGGAGCAAGGAGGCCGAAGGGGCCCACACAGCAGGCAGCAGCCCCAGGGAGGCAGCAGGCAGGGCCCAGGGCCGCCGGCAGGGTGGTGGCTGCACACGGACTGCCTCTCTGAACAAGACTCCTCGCTGCTCTCCTTCTCTCTTTCTCCTTAAAAAAAAAAAAAAAATGTTCTAATGCAGGGAAGAGTCACTGATTTCATTTGAAACTATTCCCAAACAGGATATGGACGCTCAAACAGCTCCTTGGCCCTTGGCAACCCTTGTGCGCAGGTGTTTCTTGCAAGTGCCGGGCAGCACGTAGGGCACCGAGGCCCGGGGAGCACAGGGGGGCAGCCCAGGGCCCGAGGGCCTGATGGCACCGAGCCCTGGAGCAACCCCTGCATTCCAGGAGTTAGACTCCTTCCCCCATGCCTCTCCCTGCCCCCTTGCTCACCTCACTTCCAGCCCCCAGTCTTTCGTACAACAGGAATTGAGTTTTCACTCTTGTTAGTTCTGTAATTCGTATGATGAAAACAAACCATTGTCACAAAGAGAGAAGTTAACATGCAGTGAACAAAATGGAAGCAAGGAAGCATAAATAGGACTGCTTGATAACAACAGACAAAAACAGGATGGACTTTACCTTGCCAAGCAAAAACAAATATGTGAACACTGATAGAATTGAATAAAAAGTTCATCAATAAAAATCAATACATACACATTTTTTTTCTGAAGTATAGTTGATTTGCAATGTTGTGTTAGTTTCTGCTGTACAGCAAAGTGATTCAGTTATACAAATATATACATATTCTTTTTCATATTCTCTTCCATTATGTTTTTTTTTTACAGGATACTAAATATAGTTCCCTGCACACACATATCTTTTTAATCCAAGTTTCTAAGAGTAAAGTGGAATCGAAGAGTATTGAAGCATGAAGGAGTATCTCCAACAAATAGGAGTTTATAAGTAGCCCTGGACCAAGAGTTAAACATAGAGTTGCCATGTGATCCAGCAATTCCACTCCTAGGTAGAGTACATACCCAAGAGAAATGAAAACATAGATGTCTGCATGAAAATTTGTATATGAATGCTTATAGCAGCATTATTCACAATAGCCAAGAAGCAGAAACAACCCAAATGTCCACTGGTGAATGAATAAATAAAATGTGATATCTCTATATATTGGTATATTATTTGGCCATTAAAAGGAATGAAGGTTTCATACATGCTACAACTTGCATGAAACTTGAAAACATTGTGCAAAACATTAAGTGAAAGAAGCCGGTCACAAAGGATCACATGTTGTATGATTCCATTTATATGAAGTGTCCAGAAGAGATAAATCTGTAGAGACAGAAATTAGATTAGTGGTTGCCAACAGCGGGGATGGGTAAGGGGGTGGCAGGATTGGGGGATGGTAGCTAAGGGGTATAGGATTACTTTTGAGGATAACAAAAACTTTCTAAAATTGTAATGATGATTGTTCAGCTCTGTAAATATACTAAAAGCTACAGAATCATACACTTTAAATGGGTGAATTCTATGGAATATGTCCATGTAAAGAAAGCTATAAAGAAAACAAAAAACAGAGACATCATTTTCCAAGCAGAGATAAGAAAGGTGGGGTATGTCTGGTGGATTTCATCGATCCCTCCTGGCAAGGAAAGGGTTAGGAGAGGATGCTAAATCTTGAAGTACTTCTTCGCTCCCCTTTGGGCTTTTTTTGTTTTTGTTTTTTTTCTTCGCTCTCCTTTGGATCCTCACTGTTGCCCCAAAGGCTCCTGTTACAAGGCTTCATCCAGGGGGTCCTGGAAAGGAGCCCCTCTCTTTTCCCCTGTTTTCGTAATGGAAAGGGCTGGCAAGAGCTTACAGTGTAACCCTTCTAGAGATGTTTATAATTTTGGATTATAATCATAACTTAGAACATTCGAGGTTTAGGAACAATTGACGCTTAGGAACAATCTCTTCTACTGGATCTCTTTGTGTTCCGTGGAGCCCTTCCAGGGCTATCAAGTTGGAACCAAGAGGAAGGGAGGGGCCGTGAGAGGGGCGCTGGGTATACCATAGCTTTTAGAGAAATTCTCACTTCACATGGTTAAATACAATGTTTGGGGGTTTAAAAGATAAATGCTTAGCCATTCACAAAGAAAAAATTATCCAGAAAAACTCAACCCTGAGGTTTCTGGACAACTGACATTTGACTGAGCTTTCCCAAAACATTACAGCACCACGAGGCCCACATTCCCCTTCAGTGAGTTCCAGAGAGCCCTTCACAGGCTCTTAGCTGCCTCCCTCCACCTCTGGACATCATCCATAGACCATTCTCAAGGCCCCGCCAGATCTGATGTCCCCTACGATGCTCTACGATCCTGCCTGAGGCATAGTCCGCTGACCCAGAGCAACAAGGAGCCCATGGCAAACACGTGCCCCAGCACACGGGTCACCAGGAAAGTCTCCTGAGTCAGGCCCTGAACGAGCCTCTCTCTCTAGCACATGATCGTTGACAATGTGTTTACATACGTAGGCCAGGAAAGAGGTCAGAAGTAAAACACAGCTAAGTTGGTCCATCACAGCAGCCATATTTCCTTGCCCCTCCCCCCAAAATAAGGCCCAGCCAAATCCCCAGACTTCCGGCCAAAGAGCTGAAACTGTTACATGATGCTGGCTGCTCTAAACCACACACGACACTACCTAGAGAAACATCTATCAGTTTCTTGAACTTTACGAAGCCCCAGAATGATGAACTTGACCAAGGTAGCATCAAAAGTCTCAGAGGGTCAGAACCTGGGAGGTCCGTAGTTTCTATTTACATTTTTTTAATTTGAATTCTCTCTCACCCAGAGCCCAGTTACTGTGAAGCCCTTTCTCTGAGCCTGCCTTACTAAAAGCTAGAATGGGTAATATCACCTAGCAGAGGTTTTTACAAACAGCAGGCACTTGGTAAATGCCTCAAGAAATTGATGAGTAAGTTCATGAGTGAATTAATTGATGATTTCGGAAGTAAAACTGCTTTAAAGTCAAAAGTATTACACACTGCTACATATAAAATAGATAACTAATAAGGACCTTTTTTGTTGTTGTTGTTTTTGTTTCTTTGCGGTACGCAGGCCTCTCACTGTTGTGGCCTCTCCCGCTGCGGAGCACAGGCTCCAGACGCGCAGGCTCAGCGGCCATGGCTCACGGGCCCAGCCGCTCCGCGGCATGTGGGATCTTCCCGGACCGGGGCACGAACCCATGTCCCCTGCATCGGCAGGCGGACCCTCAACCACTGCGCCACCAGGGAAGCCCCAATAAGGACCTATTTTATAGCACAGGGACCTCTACCCAATACTCTGTAATGACCTATATGGGAAAAGAATCTAAAAAAGAGTGGATATATGTATGTGTATAACTGATTCACTTTGCCATACACCTAAAGCTAACACAACATTGTAAATCAACTATACCTCAATAAAAAAAATTTTTTTAAGTATTACAGTTTAGTCATCCCAATTTTTATAATTTCTCCATCACCTATTTAGGACCTTCTTAAAGTGAACTGGTCCCAGCATCATAGAGCTTGGAAGGGACAGGAGACACTACCCACTCTGATTAATTCCAAACTCTTGCCTAAACAATGTCCCAGAGGCCACCTAAGGGGACAAGTAGGAGGCTGAGAAGAAAAGCATTTGGGATCTCCATTCCCATTTTTGTTAGTATATTAAGATAAGGCTACCTGCTAGAATAAATAAACCTCAACATTTCAGTGGCTTGGCAACATAGAACTGTATTTTTCACTCACATAACAATTTGATGTGGGAGTTTCTGGCCTGCAGGTGGCTCTCCTGCACGGGAGCCCAGGCTCCTCCCATCTTGTGGTTCCATTATCCCCCTAGGGCTGCAGCCAGGAGACAGGGGAAGGAAGAGGAGAGAGAGCACACCTGCTTCTTTACCACCTTGGCCTGTGTATTAGTCAGGGACTTTTCAGGAGAACAAAGTCCAGGCCAGGTAATCAGAAAAACAGGACCCAGGCCAGGCAATCCAATAGACACCCTTTAACATGGGCAATGACAAGAGCTTAAAAGCCAGACAGGGAACGTGAGAAAATCCAGAGATTAGCATCAGCAAGAAGTCACTTCCACTCCTAGGGCTGGAGGAACAATCTCACTCACCACTTACCCCTCTGAACGACAGAGAAAGCTGCTGGGCAACTAAGACATGGAAGAGGGGCTGTTAGTTAAGAGCTGAGACTACAGTGATGTCACCTGAAGCAAAAAGATCAGGGCTGAAATACCTTGTCTTCTCCCTTTCTCCCTCCCTCCGGTCTCCTGCCATTCCCCGGGCTGGCTGAACCTAGCCAGAGCCAAGGAAGGAAGCCTAGACAACTGTAGTTTGTAGGAACCAGTCCTGTACAGAATGAGCAGCGTAGGGAAAGGGCAAGGAAGTGGATCTGAGGGCAAACAGGCTAGTGACAAACATGATCCATAAGTGACACAAATCACTTTCACTCCCAGCTCATTGGTAAGGGGTAGTTACAGGCCCACGTCAAGAAGCAAGGGCTGCTGGGAAATGTAGTCCTGGGAAATGTAGCACCCGGAAGTGTAGTCCTGGGCTGGACATCCACTTACCAGTAACATAATATAGTGGGCAGTTGGCCAACTCTGCCACAGTTAGGTTGGAATAACTTTTCAACCCGCCCAGCGGCTCCATTTTCACATGAGGTTCATGAGGGACACAACCACAGGGAAAAGATCCTGGTGACTCTCTGGGCAGCACTACTACTTCTCCCTTCTCATGCCATCCCTTAGACCCAGAGCACTGGTAGGAAGAGGAGGAACCAACAGCAGCTGCTTGGTTCTCCTGAGAGGAAGGGGCAGAATGTCCAGAGATTCCTGGATCCTTAAACAAGCTGTTGATGACCAGAATGCCCTCATGGAACTTTGGGGTGAACTGGGGTATTGAAGCGTGAAGGAATTGGTACACAAGACAGAATTGGCTTCCGTGCTGTGGAGCACGTGATTCTGCTTTATTAGGAGCTGCACAGTAAGTGCTCGGGATCAAAGAAATGGAGCCCCAGGATGAAGGAAAACAGACAGTCTTGCTCTGGGCAGCATCTCAGCCTCCCCACTGATATTTCAGCTCCAAACACTTATTTTTAGGCCAATCTCCTTCTGTCATTATCTTGGAGGTGTGCTTACATTCTTAGCTCCTATATTTATATTCCACCCAACACAGATGACTTCCTTGTCTTTAATCTTCAAACACTACAATCCATTCAGAGAAACTGCATTTCTGCTGCACTCCTGAACCCTAACTAGGTAGACTGAGGCCTCCCTCCACACTGGCCAGAGCAGTTCCACTCATTCCTGTTTTATATATTGGGCCGTTTATCTAATATGGATGAAAAGTTTGCAAACCATGAATCTTGCTTAATTCTTCCCTTTATATGTGAGAAAGCAGTTCAGTGAGAGAAGGGGAATTGCCCCAAGACTGCACAGCTAGTACACCAGGAGACAGGCCTAGACCTTCGGATCCTCAGGAAATTCTAACAAGAATAGTTTCTAAAACACATGTTCCTCGCGGAAAGTGCCTAGAAACTCTCCACCCCTGAAGATTACATCATGGAAAATGTTTTCAGTGTTGTGCAGAGCTGGCTATTTCCTCATGAATTAGGGCTCCTTTGGTTGCGAGCAACAGAAATCCACGGAGACGACTTTGGCCAAAAGGAGCAACTCTACTACAAGGGGCTAAGGGAACACACAGCAGGAATGAATCCCATGCCAGGAATGCAGCTGGGCCCCAGGGATGAGCTGGAACCAGGGATTCAAACCGCTTTAGAAATCGCTCTCCGAATCCTGCTTTGATGTCCATTCCTAAACCAATCTATATGGCCAGAGCCAGGGAAACTCTCCGATCTCCCCAGCTTGATCACGTGCCTGCTCTGGTCTAATCAACAGGATCCAGAGCTCCAGGGCAAAATATACCTGCCACCAGGACCCATGTGGTTGGGAAAAGGGCAGATCAGTAACCAGAGAGCAGGGGTTTATTACAGACTGGAAAGATAGCCTAATGTGTCCATGTACCATGTAACCTGGCTCTACCAATTTAACACTTAACATTTTAAACAATTAACTTGGAACATTACTAGGTTGCTTATTATTAAATGAACAGATCTTACCAATATTCAAACACAATTTTCCACATTGCCCAAAAAAGTCCTAGTCATTCTTCCATGCCTAATCTACTAAGATACCATCCCCATTGTGAAGGCCTGGGGGACTCCTCAGTTAGCACTACTATGGCACTTGAAACATATTTGTCTTCTCCAACAAACTATTACCTCCTCATGGGCAAGAACCTTATCTTGTTTGTCTCTGTCTCAAAGACTAGTTTAATTCCTGGCATATTATAACTTTTGGTACTTGTTGAATATTGGGTTTGTCCTATAACTATTTGTCAAGTATTGATTAAATAATAAAGAACCACCATGAAGTCTCTCGAATTACTTTGCAGAATTTTTTACAAGAAAGATCATCACTTGAGATTGATGGCCAATTCACACGCGACGGAGAAAAACATTAAGGTAGACAATCCAATATCAATCTCACTCTGACTTTTCACCCTTGCCGGGAGGATACATAATTCACATGCTTCCTTGCAGTCATGATGTACAAGGTTGAGCTGAGGCCCACTTGTTGAGGAAGAGTTAGCTCTATCATTAGAGTCCTGTGATCAGTAGAGTCCACTACATTTAATCTTGTGTCATTCTTATTAACAGTACATAACATACTTTGCTGGCACAGTTACTCAAAGAACAGCAAATATTAGAGGGAAAGTCTATAATAATGAACTATAGTAAAGCCAACATGATTGAAAATTTACCCCCCGAAAAGGTGTGGCCTTCAAATGGAGGTTTCTGGATAGGACTTAGGGGCAGAAGTTGCCAAGAAGCAAAGTAGGAGCCAATCGAGTCAGAGTAATAAGAAGCTTAAATAAAAACTGTTGTTAAAGGAATGTATCTGGACTCTGCAGGTATTAAATACGAGCATAAAGGCTATAGTTGCCACACATTCTTTGATTTGGAAATAAAACAATTTCTGAATGTTTAGAACAGATCCTTTAAATAAAAGAATGTATAGGCATGGAGAAGAAATTTCCATCATAAAATCTTTACACAAATCTTAAGCAATGGTGGAAAGTGCATGTCCTGC
The DNA here is from genome assembly GCF_964270905.1 of Leucopleurus acutus. Lineage (NCBI taxonomy): Eukaryota > Metazoa > Chordata > Mammalia > Artiodactyla > Delphinidae > Leucopleurus > Leucopleurus acutus. The sequence goes on along the minus strand of NC_139142.1, from coordinate 63,828,419 downwards.
TTCCATTCCAAGTGCTAAAGGAGGCTTTTTGAAGGATATGAATGTGAGAAACAGAAAGACTCCAGGGTTGTGGAAAGAACAGAAAGCCAACTCTCCCTGGATTCCAAGGAGCCTCTGTGGGTTCCCATCATTCTGGAGTCCCTACACCTGCAGCCTTGGGTCCCGCAGAGCCCATCCCAGAATGCTGCGTATTTGGGTAATCTTGGATGTCCTCCCTGCATGGGCAATGTTGTGAGTAGGTAAATAGGGTGGCTTCTGGATCTCTCCAGCAAAGGACAAATGACTCTGAATTTAGAGAAAAACAGATCCACAGGCAATTCAAGTACCTGGATAAGAGGCAGAGGACAAGCAGAGAAAGATTTTTTTTTTTAACTTGTTTGGATTTAGTGGAAATCAAGGACCAGCTGACTGAAGGGAGGGACCTTCCATCTGAACTGGGGTGGAAGCTGACAACAGGAGCCGAGTGTTGCTTCTTGGTGGGAGAGGAGAGAGACATCCTCAAGGTCCACTGTCCGCAGGATCCTGGACTTAACTTTGAACTTTATGTGCCATCCTAGGTTGCAGTGTGAACTAGGACTTAACTCTTTTTTGCCCCTTTATTCATGGATTATGAATTTGTATTTTGTTTCTGCTTATGATTCTTCTGCCATTTTGGAGTAGGAGGGGTGAAAGGAAATCGATTCTAAGCTCACTGGGCTCAAATAACAAATTTTCAAAGAACAGAAAATTTTATATGCTTGTTACTGGACTAACTTAGCCACTTTTCTTTTTTTTTAATTTTTTTTAGAATTTTTTAAAATGTAGACTCCTACTTAAACAACTGCTCTTTTAGAAGTCCACAGTGTTTATCAAAATTTTGTATTTTAGTATCATCTGTGAATATGTTTTTGTTCCCACTTATTTACTGGCTGAATTATTTACTGTTCCAGTTTTATAATGTAGATAACTCATTTACAATAGTATTTCTCACACTGAGTTTGGGAATTCTGAGAGATTTCTAGAAATCAGACCCACTGAACGGTCAATAGCTGTGTGATGCTGGTGTCCCTCTCTGAGCTATCTAGATGGATAAACTGGCACTTCTGCTTCTAACTAAGAAACGGTTACCTAAAGAGCTACCTAAGGTTTTCCAACTATCAAAAGTCTTCTATCTCACACCGTAAGATAAATGTTATGGCTTGAAATCTAAGGGAGAGATATATGATCGGCCAATACGCTCTCTTGTTTACTTTGTCCAGACTTTGCATCTGTTCTATATATAAAACCCAACTGCAGGTGACTTAACCAAAAGTTTATTTGGTGGAAAGCAACTTAACCAAAAGTACTTTGACGAAAAGCAAATTAATCAATGTGAAAGAATTTAGTTGATATAAAAATTTGATTGGAAAATATTGACACGAGTTACCAATATTTTTTTCAAATATTACTAACTTTGAAGCTACCCTCCATGGATCTCTCTCTTGAGAATTATTGAAGGGTCTTTTTTTTAACCTTAAAAAAATTCAAGTGCATTTTTAGTGAATCATTCCTTCTCTGTTCTGTGTATGACAGTGAAAATTTGGAACAACCTAACTCTCTAATGACAGGAGATGAGTCCCACATCTGAGCTGCTACTAAAATCCATGATCTCCATCCTTAGCTAACAAACTTTCACCTTGTCTTCAATCCACTCTAACCCCACCACCTATACCCTCACTTTCAACAGATGGCCTTGCCTCCTTCAATATAGAGCAACTAGAAAACACCAGATATGAAGCCTCACATTCCTCCCTGGCCATCTGCAACATTACCTCCACTCTTCTGTCTTAGTGATGGAGGGATCCTGCCTTTAGCCAGTTAATCCTTCTGTGCTCTGGGACTTGTGCTCTGTACTCTAGAGCCTCTCTCCCCTCTCCCCTCCCTCTCACCCTCTCTCTCCTCCCCCCCATCACACTCTCTCTATCCTGTACCATCAATCTCTTCTTTACTCAGTCAGCATGTAAACAGTCACAAGTCTCTTCATCTTCATCCTAAAAAACAATAAAGACTCTCACCTGACACTTCGCTCCACTCTTCTTTCCTTCCTCCCCTTCAGACCCAAACTCCACATGGGGTCATCAGCTCTTTCTGGTTCTACCTGCTCTCTTTCCATTCTCTCTTCAACCTGCCTCAATCTGGCTTCGGCTAAGATCACCAATGCCAATGGCCAGCAGATTGTCAACTTCAATGGACATGTGTCTGTGTTTGTCTTGCTTGACCTCTCTGCAGTATTGGATGCCAACTTTTCCCTCCTTCACCAAAATTCCATTCCCTTGGCTGCCATGACAACTCTCCTTTCTGACTTTTCTTTTCCTTCTATGGCCTTCTATGGACTTTTCTACTTCTTTTCCTTCTTTTCTTTCTATGACTTTTCTTTTCCTCCTCAGTCTCCTCTGGGGTTCTTTTCCCACTCACCTTTTAAGGACCACCATTTCCCAATCCCCTTTGTTCAAACTTCTGTTCTTGTCCCTCCACCTCCTCTCCCTGGACCTCCTCAGACAACATTTATCCTGAGGACCTTCAGTAGAGCACAGTGGTTGAAGATGTGGACTCTGAGTTTGAATTCCTAGTTCCATCACTCACTGGTCGTTTTCCCTCCACCAAGCTACTCTCTAAGCCTCAGCTTCCTCAGCTTTGAAATGGAGTAACAACACCTTTGCCATAAAGTTATTGTGAGGATCAAATATTATAATGCATATAAAACAATTAGCATAAGTGTTATTATGCAATGCACTAATAAATGGCTCGGTTAGGGCTTCCCTGGTGGCGCAGTGGTTGAGAGTCCGCCTGCCGATGCAGGGGACACGGGTTCGTGCCCCAGTCCAGGAGGATCCCACATGCCGCGGAGCGGCTGGGCCCGTGAGCCATGGCTGCTGAGCCTGCGCGTCCGGAGCCTGTGCTCCGCAACGGGAGAGGCCACAGCAGTGAGAGGCCCGTGTACCGCAATAAATAAATAAACAAACAAACAGACAAGTAAATAAGAGGAGCTGGTAGGTTGTTTTCAGGGATCTGAAGAGGAATTAGAAGGAGCCGGGGGGAACCACATCCCTCCGGGGGAGAGAACCTCAGGGGAGTCAGAACTGGCCATGCCAGCACCCGGGAGGAGAGGAAGAAGGTCGCGTGCCCAAGACCTATTGCGAGGAGCACAGGAGAAAATAACAAACACATCCAGCCTGGCAGGAGCGTGCAGAGCTTCTCCGTCTCCTCCGCCAGTTCCTTTTCCTTTACCTTCCCCTAAACACTTAAGGTTCTTAAATCCATAACCCCAGCCACGCCCTCTCTCCTGCTCCAGACCCACATACCACGTACACTGCCACACCCCCAGCTGAGCATATGCAAAATGAACCATCACCCTCTCCATTCCCAGCCCGTATCTGTCTCTTCTCCAGTATCCTTGATCTCGGTGGAAGACATTACAAATCTCCCAAGCACCAAGGCTGCTAATCTCAAACTGTCCTCCCCTTCTCCATAAGCCATCAGCCATCAAGGCCTACCGGTTAGATACCAGGTGCCCCATTCTCTTGCTTCTCACAGTCCCTGTCCTATCTCGGGTCCTATAGTCTCTCATAATACTGCTGCAATTGTCCCCTAACTGCAGTAGTTCGACCTGCAATGTGTGGTAGGTGTGACTTTTACAGTGAATCCTTACGATTCAGGCGAAATTATTTCCATACTGAACTGTATACAGCTTGTGAGCCTTTATTTTTACTGATGGTGAGAAGCGTTGAACTTGTCACTTTAATAAACGTATGCCGTCATCTCTGTCCTAAAGCTCTTCCAAATCCCCCACTTCTATTCCCTAGGATCCCTTCCCAAAACAAACTTCCCACATCCGAGCCCTCATCTTAGGCCTTGCCTTCTAGGGGAGTGCAGGCTACACCTTCCAGTCCTACGGTCTAAAAAGCTTCAAGGCTACATTTCCCCTCCTTTGCACCTAGTGTGCTGTGTGTGATCTAGGCTCTACCAAGCATCACATAGACTCTAAGGGCCCTAAGGGGCCATGCGGGTGGTGGTGACACAAGGAGATGGACCAGTGTGGCTGCCGAGGCTCTGTTCTTCTGTGGCAGCTGTGGCTGAGGTTCCAGTGTCCCTCCTCAGCTCACAGGTGCCAAACAGTGGGCAGGGGCTCCAGTGGGGTCTCTGCAAGACCCATCACCTGGTTAGAGCTTCTCCAGGCTATACTGCTCCTGGCTGGATACCTTCCATTCTCAGTTCTCTGGTCTTCCTGGAAATTCCAGAAGCTACTGTTGTAACAAGTTCCTTTCTATTAAAATCAGCCTCTATGATTCTGTTTTCTGAGATTAGGAATCAGATCCAATGCAGTTATTCAAAGTCTTATTCAATGATATTGGGTTTTGTTATTATATAAGGGAGAAGCCATCCCTTTACACTTAGTATTGAGCAAAAATATCATGTATCAAAAGAAATTTTTACACTAGGAGATTTTGTTTTTAGCTCTTATATTTCTACCTATGAGGGTTCATTTAGACAGCATGAATTAATGCCTTGCTATTAATCATAAAGGCAAGAGTTTTACAAACCTTGAATATGTAAAGTCCTGTTAATACTTCATGTATTTTAATAATAATAGCTACATTTTTAGTGCCTATCATGTATCAGTTATTGATCTTTTCTCAGTATGATATCTGATTACTCCTTACAACCACAGAAACTGAAGTTCAAATCACACACATTGTAACTGATTGGTTCAGTGTTTTAACTCAAGTTTTTCTGACCCCAGGCCCACGCTCTCTCCCCTATGCTATGTTCCTCTCTGACCAAAGGCCCTGCTATAATCTGAGCCACACACTTCTCCTCAGGGCTCTGGCCCTCTGGCCTCCAGTTCACGTCACACTATCAGCTGAGCTCCCAGGGGAAGTTCTGGGCTCAGGAAACACACGTGCTAAGTCCTCAGAGACAGACGCATGGTCTGCCTAGTTGAAGTAAATCAGCAAAATATTCCCCTCAGCTCACAGCTGCTGTATTAATCAGAATTAGGTTCTGCTGTAACAGAATCATCCAAAATAACTATAGCTTAAGTTAGTTGATCTCTTTCCAAAAATATAGAGGTTGGTTAGTCCAGGGCTGGAAAAGGCCTTCACACTCAGGAACCCAGGCTTCTCCTATCTTCCTTCTCCACTGCAGGTGGCTTCCATTCCCAAGGCGACTGCATGGCCCAAAAGGCTGATGGAGTTAAGCTGCACATCTACACTCTGCCAACAGGAAGAAAAGCACGCAGTCCCTTTCCTTTAAGGACGTCTCCTGTATGTTGCACTCACCACTTTCCTCTAATATCCACCAGCCAGAGCTCAGCTAAGACGAGTTCCATAGCGGAAAGGAAAGCTGGGAAGTACGTTCTTCGGATGGGGGCGGATCCTTGTGCCAAGCCAAAAGGGAGGAACAGGTATCAAACTCTGCAAACTCTGCAAGCAGAGTCTTTGATATAATGGTCTACTTTGCTTTGATAAACAATTTTTGCTTTTTTTAAAATTTAATTTAATTTTTTTTATACAGCACGTTATTAGTTATCCATTTTATACATATTAGTGTATATATGCCAATCCCAATCTCCCAATTCATCACACCACCACCACCCCCTGCCACTTTTCCCCCTTGGTGTCCATACGTTTGTTCTCTACATCTGTGTCTCTCCTTCTGACCTGCAAACCGGTTCATCTGTACCATTTTTCTGGATTCCACATACATGTGTTAATATATGATATTTGTTTTTCTCGTTCTGACTTACTTCACTCTGTATGACAGTCTAGGTTCATCCACGTCTCTACAAATGACCCAATTTCGTTCCCTTTTATGGCTGAGTAATATTCCATTAGTATATATGTGCCACATCTTCTTTATCCATTCGTCTGTCGATGGGCATTTAGGTTGCTTCCATGGCTTGTTTTGTGGAGGAAATAAGAAATGTGTTTGTTTCTAAGAAAAAAGGTCAAAGCTTGAAGAAGTGGGGATATGAAGGCTTATTAATATTAGGTCAGAAGATAAAATTCTGGCAGCTCCTCTGTCACCAACTCAACTTTCCCAACTACCTACTCATTACATTTTCAGCTTTTCAGGATATCCTCTCTTTAATATGACTCCAGCCTCTGTGCAGGACTTGCATTGAAGGTTCCCGCCAAATCTTAGACACAGCCTTCCTGCTGAGAGCATGGGACAAGCAGGGTGGTTATCTCAGTGACAGAGCCAAGAACAGGGCAGAGATAACAAACACATCATAGGATCTCAGAGCCATTATTTCATCTCCATGAAACGATTTCCCCTGGCCTTTCCCTTCCTTTTTCTCCATTTTTTGTACAAGAGTCATTTCATCCTTTACGAGCTAGCTCATTCATTCATTTATTCGTTCAATAAACAGAAGCATTTTCCAGGGACTCCCTTAGGGAAGTTCACCATCCACTGGATGGGACAAACCCCTGAACAAATCATTGTGGAATCATGTGGTAAGTGCTATCTAGAGGAATAAAAAAGTTCTGTAGGGACCTACAGGATCTCCAGGAGATACCTTGTGAGAGGTGGCGTATGAGGTGGTCTCTGATTCATCTCTGAAGCATCCCCACCCCTGTATCCCCAGCACGGTGCCACAAACACAACACCATTTTCTGAATGAAAAATGTCACTATCCTCAGACACTTGGTTCTCATAAACTTTATGATGAGAATGTGACTGTTCTATTGTTCTATAGAAGTGCCCAGCAAGAAATGCAGCAACCCTTTCCGGAGATGTTCAGACAGATGAACAGTAAGTTATTACCCCCGACCCCCAACACACACACACACACACACACACACACACACACACACACACGTATACACATAGAGATGCACACACAGAGACACACACACACAGAGATGCACACACAGAGACATACACACAGACACACACAGGCACACACACACACGTATACACATAGAGATGCACACACAGAGACACACACAGAGACACACACACAGACATACACACACAGAGATGCACACACAGAGACACACACATACACACACAGACACACACAGACGCACACACACAAAGACACACACAGACACACATACACAGATGCGCACAGACACATACACAGACACACACACAGACGTGCACACACAGAGACATACATACACAGACACACACACAGAGACGCACACACACACATACACACACACACACGTTTCTTTATTCTATTTAAAGATTCTGTAAAATCATGTGCTATTGTGCTTGATTATCCTTATAGTAAATAAGAATATCCGTCTAAAATGAACTTTGTCTCTCCTACTGTAACTCTAATTCATTCCTGATTTTAAAAGCTACTAAAATACAAACACAAAAAGTATTATAAAGACTTGTTTGTGGGTGGCTGTAGGTACTTGATATAGGTTACTTTCTTTCCGTTCCTTAGTCAAGATCACAATCTGGTCAAAAAAACAACTGGGTTGGAAATGAATAAAATTTCGCAGAAAGGATTTTTGCCCATTTTTCAAAATTTGGGGGGTGGGGGAAGGGCAGGATGTTTCTACTTGATTTTAATTAATTTTAGCCAATTGTGTTTGCTCTAGTTTTCTTATAGTAATGATTAGTTGAAAAAGTAGATGTCTAACAGAAGGGATTGATTAAAGCAAGTATAATGTTACAAAATAGTATGTATAATACATACAAAAGTTACAACATAAACTGATTACTGTAAACTGAATTTTCTAGTATTTAGCAAAATATTTTATTGCATGAAACTAAACCAGGTAAAATAACCTAAGAAAAAATTAGAAAGTTTTTTTAAATTCTAGAACCTTTTCTTTTGTTTTACTATTTTAGGGATTTTTTTCTTTAATACAAAAACAATGTATACTCATTTCTATAATTTACAAGAGGATAAAAAATGTAAAGATAACCCATAATTACATATATCAGAAATAACCACTGTTAACAAACTGGTATATATCATTTTTTCATGTATCTATGTGCAAAAATGAAATGATTTCAAACACATTGTTTTATTACCCTCCAAAAACTACTTTCCCACTTCTCCCTCCAAGAAAGACCCTAACGTGGTGACATAATTTAATAGCTTATCCTCAGAAAGAGCTTGAAGAAGGGCTAGAGGGAGGTGTGAACTCCTGGACCCCTGTGACAGATCAAGGCTTCATCCCACAGTTGGAGTTCAGTACTGTGCTGCATGGAACATGCTAGAAACAAAGGCTCAGTCCCTCTGAGCCTTCATTTCCTTGCCCACCACATGAGGATAACGATGTTTGTATCTCACAAATACTCTAACAGATGGGGTCAACTTTTAAATGAGCTTTGAGTTTTGGAAAAACAGCGGCATAGTATTTTATTATGTTGCTGCCTGCTCGCTATTGGTATTATTATTATTCAATCACCCGGCTTTGAATTTTAAGCACTCTTTTTTAGAATATCTCTGCTGATTAGCCCTATGGCACCCTAATCACTCCTGGACTCTGCTGTTGTTGTTTTAAAATTTGTCAATTCTAACTTACTTGAATAAACATTCTTAAGCCTTTTCCATGGAATTTTTTGGTAAATTCCCATGTGGACAGCGTGGTAGGGGTTGGGTTTTACCTTGGATTGGTACTTCCTGCACCATCTCTCTGCTACCCCCCAAGCCCACATCACAGTGATATTTACAATGTCCAGGTCCATGGTGGCTTCTCCATGTAGGGGAGACACTGTCATCCCACAAGCTTCCCTTTGTAGAGGAATGGGAGGTGCGGGCCACTGAGATTCTCGTGGGAGGTTGTCCAGATGGGAATTGTCAATGCTGGGAAGTGAATTATGCTGCCAGGAAAGATTGCTGAAGCCAGTAAGCCCTTGCTGAAGGTTGCCTGAGGCCATTCCATCAGCAACCCCTGCTGCAACACAAGGACTGAGAAATGGCCGAAAAATTAACGCAACCCCACCCTATCCTTGGCCTCCACCTCAGCCTTTATAATGTTGAGTCCTCAGAGCCCACAAACAAGGGAACCTTTATTGAAAACATGGCTATGCCCTTGTTCATTTAAGCCTCACTGTCCTTACCAAGTACCAAGAAATCTACTCATGGACACACAGGACAATCTTCCAAAACACAGGCGCTGGTCTCCTAAGGACACGGAGGATTTTTCTAAACTAAGTAAGATTTTTTTCCTCCTCTACCTCTGTATGTGTTTCTTTTCCTTCTAATTCTGATTTTAATTTTTCTTCAAAACCTTACTTTGCTCATTCTCCATGAATTCCTCTTTCACGAAATGAACAGAAGACACCTTTACTAAGAAAAAAGTCCATGAACCATGCGTAGCCTCACATGAATTCACGGGCAGGCACTGAGATGATGGGAGTCTTTCACAGACACTCGGTGATTTTCTGTCCCACGGGACAGACAGCCTGACCCTCTGGCCCCCACCTGCACACTCACAACTATTCAGGACCAGCCAGGGAGCCAAGCTTTGACAATAACAGGCGAGAAAACAGGTGTCTTCCGCAGAGCCTGGTGCTTCCCAGATGGGAGAAGCGATTAAGGAGAACAGGAAGTGTTCTCTGCAAAGCTGGGGACAGACTGAGAACTGTGCTGTTCTGCTGAAAGTGCCAAGGTCATTAGTAAATGGTTGGAAACTATTGTTCATAAAAGGAACTTGTACAAACGTGAAACTCTCTTAACAGCCCTGTTTAAATTTACCTCAAAACAAAGGGTTGTCAATGAAGAGTTGGACTGCTTCCCCGCCCTGGGTTTAACCACACGCAGACACCTCGTAAATCTCCCAGCTCTTATTCTGGGTGCTCCCCGAGTGACAGCGACGTCTCCTCCCTGCCCTTCCCTTAGTGCGCCGTGAGCCCCCGGAGACCTCACTTCAAAATACACAAAGGCTGAAAAGCATCCCCACCTTGGAAACTAGTCCCTAATTCTCCACTATGGAAATTTAGGAACAATGATAAAAACTAAGTTACTAAATTTATTTCCCTCTAGGGTTCTGTGAGGGTCCAACACATTTTAAAACAGCATTTTCCAGTCACCTTCCTGCTTCGCCCTTTCCAGGGTGGAACCTTCAGCGCACTGACCTCATCATCTCCCACTGGCAGGAAAGCAGCCGGATTCCCTGGGGCACAGCAGGGCCCAGTGAGGAAGCCATACAAGGTGCTGCCCCTGTAAAGCCTGGCCTGGTCTGGATTACTCACACTTCACACTCCCTCTCTAATAGGCAATGTTACAGGAAACTGGTCCCAGAGCCTGGGTCTCAGGGCGACTCCCACCCCCCAATACCCGGGTCATGGGTAAGGCTCCCAGGGACAGGAAGCAGAGGGAGGCTGGAGTTTGTGCTTTCAAAAGATCAAAGAGACAATGAGGGCCCAAAGATGGCAAAGTGGTTCTGATGCCAAAATTCATGACTGTATGTGTCATCCGACATTTACAGTCTCCACCTACTGGGAAGATTGAAGTGTGCTCCCACTTACAGGCTGCAGAGATACTAGCTCCAAGGTTCCCAAACCCAGCTGCCCAACAGAACCCACCAGGGTGCTTTTTTTTACTGAAACATAAATTCCTAGGTCCTCAGAATGACTAAGTCAGAATTTCTAGAAGTGGGGCCTGGAAACTGAATTTTTCAGGCCCTGGAGGGGCCTAGTTGCAGAGTCAGGTCTGAGAATGGCTGCGTGAGATGGCTTTCTGTGCCCCCTTCCCCAAGCCTAGAGACCTGGACATGTTACTGAGTTTCCCTGGAATTCGTGGCCTGCCCACACGCTCCCAGATACACCGCTAAAATGCACTTCCTTGGGAAGAAACAAGAGAAAGAAAATGAAAAACAGAAACACAAATTCATTCTTAGCATAAACAAAAACATTGCAGCCCGGTCCTCCACTTCTGCCCAAGATGACTCTTCCCCAGCTCACAGGGCACAACTTTGAGGAAGGAGAGAGAGAGAGAGAGGCAGTTAGTTGCAAGGCTGATGCTTGAAGCTTGAAGTGGGTTCCTCTCTGTAGACCTGTGCCACAGCCATGCACCCACTTTGTATGAGCCACTGTACGCATGGGTATCCCACATAACTCTTGAGCTACTTAACTCTTGAGTAATTCCTCAAGAAACAGCACTGCCTTCTCACCTCCTGCAATGCGTGGAGAATCTACACGCCCATGCCTATACACACATGCAGAGCTCAGCACAAGGGGCTACCCTTCTCGGGAGAACAAACTCTCCTGGTGGGACTGCCTCTGCCTTTAACCCAAACCCAAGTGGTTCTCCTGCCACAGCACCGGACCTCAACCCCAATTCTGTACCGTTCGTGATACAAAGGGCAGCCTCGATTCATGCTTTAGAGAGGGACATACAGTTTATGATCAAAGGAAGAATAGAAATGATACCATTTTCAACTGAACTGGATCCCTTCTTCTACCCTCTAGCTCAAGTTCATTTCTCAGGCCCTCCTCCAAAAAGATCATCAAAAAACAAATGCTGTAAACATCAAAAGGTTCTAGAAGAGAAGGTACAGAAGTCCATTCCCCTCTCCTCCAGGAACGTACCCTGACCCAACACACACATACTAAAGGTAAACATGCAAAAGACATAACCAAAATAACCAGAAGTTATTTTTATGCGCCATCCCTCAAAGAAGAAATAGAGACAGTGAAAATATTTACCTTATCCAACTTGGACAATGCAAATCCATATCCATCTACAAAACTGACTTTAACCGAAGAAAAACTGTAATAATAGTCATTGCCACACCTCAGACAGCTCCATTGTTTTGTTCCGTGATAGCCACTTGAAAAACAAATTATTTTATAGGCACCTGGCTCATTATGTATTACAAATTAAATCTTCATTTATCTATACACTGCAAACAGTATCTATCCATCGCCATCACTTAAAAACCCATTGCCCTTCTTTCTAGCCTTGTTAATTTCCAGATGCTAATTAAATTTAAACTCATAAAAGTATCTGTTTAGCATGCATGACAAGATCGTCCTTCAATATCCATTACCCACTGTATATTCCAGCATGTTTACCCACAGTTTTCTATTTGCTTTGTCATCTATATGCCTCAATTTCAAGGGACGGACTGGAGATTTAACCTGGAATTCAATCTCTCTTATTTCAATTCTACCCAAGTTGTACCCTCTGCTTGATGGCTTCATAAGCAACTTTCTTTCAAAATTGCTAAGAAGAATGACTTCCACATAATAGCAATTAAATAGGGAATAGAAGGATGATAAAGAAATTCTGGGGGAAAGCTATAGTTCAGCCCCTTTTCACCAGGACATTACACAAAAAGAGAAGACCTGCAGTCTCTGGAGACCCACAGTCACTTATTGCCCTAATAAGGCTGACAGTCTAAAAGCCACACAGATAATACACGGTGTTGTTCACGATCAGCACCTAACATAAAACACGCTACCACCCCACAGGAGTGTCCTGAAGGCCTGGGAGAGGATTCAAAGTATCACCCAGCAGAAATGATATTCACATTCTCTCTTCTCACTAACACAAGTCCTCAAAGCAGGGAAACAGCAGAAAAGAGAGAAGAGCTCTGCCTCAAGGCGGCTGTGTTCTGCTCAGAGGTGTCTCTGCTCTGACCTACCTTTCTCAGCTGGAGGGATGTTCTCTCGAGGACTTACACTGGTCCTTCAGATGTGTCTGGCCCATGTGAGGACGTCCACGCCTCCATGCCCATGTCAAAAGAGAAAGGGAATGTGTCACCACAGGCCCAAACAATTACCCTTTGCATCAGGGTATAAGTGAAGGCTCCACAAAGATAAAGACAGTCTGTAGTACCACCTCACCTTCATTTAGCCCAAGAAAACGTAATATAAACACTTGGTGTCACAGTTCCACACAACAGAGCCTTCCTTATCCCCTCCAGCCTTTATCACAAAGCTTGACAAACTTTTCTATAAAAAGCCAGATAGTAAATATTTTAGGCTTTGAGGGCAACATAAAATCTCTGTTGTATATTCTTCTTCTTCTTCTTCTTCTTCTTTTTCCAACTCTTAAAAATGTAAAATCCACTCTTAGCTGGTGGTCCATACAAAAACAGACCACAGGCCAGATCTGGCTCATGATCCATAGTTTGACAACCTCTATCTTATTATAAAATATGAAGTAAAAAAAGTATGAGTTCTTCAATTCATGTAAAATACAAACTCCTTTTAAAGAAAAAAGAATCCTCACTGTCTTTTTTTTAATATAAATTTATTTTATTTATTTTTGGCTGCATTTGGTCTTTGTTGCTGTGCGTGGGCTTTCTCTAGTTGTGGTGAATGGAGGCTGCTCTTCGTTGTGGTGCACAGGCTTCTCGTTGCAGTGGCTTCTCTTGTTGCGGAGCATGGGCTCTAGGTGCGTGGGCTTCAGTAGCTGTGGCATGTGGGCTCAGTAGTTGTGGCTCACAGGCTCTAGAGCGCAGGCTCAGTAGTTGTGGCACACGGACTTAGCTGCTCTGCGGCAGGTGGGATCTTCCTGGACCAGGGCTCGAACCCCTGTCCCCCACATTGGCAGGCAGATTCTTAACCACTGCACCACCAGGGAAGCCCCTCATCGTCTTTTAAGTGTACATCCGCAGACCCCTGGGTACCACAAATCCCAAACTGAGGACCGCATTAAAATTAAATCTGTGACTCTGAGGAATCCCATATCACCAACGCAGATGAATACACAAAATAAATTATCAGTACTATTATAAGGTGGTAGTGGTCAGAGGATCCAAAATAGCCTTATATTAATGTTTTTAGATTGCCTTTGAAATGAAAATCAACCCTTAAAAATTATTATCTAAAATATAGCTGTGCACTCCCAGAGGTCTACAGTCAGTACCACACATTGAACATGTAACACATTTCTATCATTGGTAAAACTCTGGTTAACATGACAGTGACCTCACTGAACAAAATGTGTGGCAAAGCAGTATTTGCCCCATCTTACCCCTCCCCCACCTCACACTTCTAACCTGTTTGAATTGACTGCCATCCTTAGGGGTATGAAGAAGTGAGGGTGGTATTAGTTAGCATGTTGAGGTCAGAGGACCAATACACAAAATTCTCAACTTCTAAGTTCAAAAAGCCTTATTACAGGTAAAACACTGATGATGGCTAGGAGTCAATGAGTTCTAGCTGAGTCAAGTTTTTCCACTTTCTGCTCCAGCCCTTCATTCCAGACTGAAGAAAAAACAAAAACAAACAAACAAAAAAAACACTTTGGGGCTTCCCTGGTGGCGCAGTGGTTGGGAGTCCGCCTGCCGATGCAGGGGACACGAGTTCGCGCCCCGGTCCGGGAAGATCTCACATGCTGCAGAGTGGCTGGGCCCGTGAGCCATGGCCGCTGAGCCTGTGCATCTGGAGCCTGTGCTCCGCAACGGGAGAGGCCACAACAGTGAGAGGCCCGCGTACCACAAACAAAACAAAACAAAACAAAACAAAACCCTTTGAGTTGAGTTAAATTAAGGAAGCAAAGTTTAGAAAGGGGGTTATAGAAAGTTAGACATGAGTATCAGAGGGGATCAGAGGGAGTCATGGAATCTAACTTAAGTTTGAAGATCCCAGGATAGCTGATTTGTGCTTTGATTCCTGTTCAGAATTTTGAAAGGTAGCTGTATCATGGATGTGTCCTTTCCATAAGTGCATTGGGTGGAGGCAATAGAAATAGACCCAGGGATAATGCAGATATTGGAATTAGCCAACAAGGACTTTAAAACAACTACTTCAATCTGAATAGACATTTTACCAAAGAAGACATAGATGGCCAATAGGCACATGAAAAAAATGCTCAACACTGTTAATCATCAGAGAAATGCAAGTTAAAACCACAAGGAAATATCACCTCACACCTGTCAGAATGACTATTATCAAAAAGAACACAAATAATAAACATTGGAGAGGATGTGAAGAAAAGGGACCCTTCATACACTGTTGGTGGGAATGTAAATTGGTGCAGCCACTGTGGAAAACAGTATGGAGGTTCCTCAGAAAACTAAAAATAGAACCATCATATGACCCAGCAATTCCACTTCTGGGTATATTTCTGAAAAAAAATAAAAACACTAATTCGAAAAGATACATGCACCCCAATGTTCATAGCAACATTATTTACAATTACCAATGGAAGCAACCTAAATGTCCACCAATAAATGGATGGATAAAGAAGATGTGGTATATATATATATATATATATATAATGGAATACTACTCAGCCATAAAAAAGAATGAAATTTTGCCATTTGCGACAACATGGTTGGACCTAGAGGGTAATTATGCTACGTGAAATAAGTCAGATATCACTTAAATGTGGAATCTAAAAAGTAAAACTAGTGAATATAACAAAAAGACTCACAGATATAGAGAACAAACTAGTGGTTACCAGTGGGGAGATGGAAGGTGAAAGGGGCAAGACAGGGTTAAGGGATTAAGAGGTACAAACTTTTATGTATAAATTAAATAAGGTACAAGGATATATTGTACAACACAGGTAATATAGTCAATATTTTATAAATAACTATAAATGGAGTATAACCTTTAAAAATTGTGAATCACTATGTTGTACACCTAAAACATATATATATTGTACTATATACCTCAATAAAAACCAAACCAAAAAATAAATAAAATAAAACAACTACTTCAAATATGTTCAAGAATTTAAAGGTGAAGATGGACATAACAAGTGAACCAGTGGATGATCTCAGGAGATAAATAGATACTATTGAATAAAACGATGGAAAGTCGAAAACTGGAAAATACAATATTTGAAATGAATAACTCACTGGGTGAATTTTTCAGCATATTGGTCACTATAGAAGAAAAGGTCAATGAGCTTAAAGATGCAGCAATAGACACTACAGACTGAAGCACAGAGAAACAGAAAGCTGAAAAATATCAACAGAGCCTCAGTGACAATATCAAGTAGTCCAACATACTTGTTATTAGAGTCATGAAAAGAGAGGAAAGAGAATGGGGTGATATAATGAAATATATTTGAGTAATGCAGTGAAATAATATAATGAAGATATAATTCTCCAAACTTGATGAAAACAATATATCAACCCACAGATCCAGTAAGTTCTACAGACTCCAAGCAGAATAAAAACAAAGACAACAACACCTATTCACATCCCAGCAAAGAGCTGAAAACCAAAGTGAAAGACAAAATATTTTAAGAAGCTAGAGAAAAGAAGATACATTACATATAAGAGAAAAACAATAAAGATTACTACTGACTTATCATCAGAAAAGGTGGACTATAGAAGACAATGGAATGACATTTCTAAAGTGCTCAAAGTAAAAACTGTCAACCTAGAATTCTATATCCTGCAAAAATATTTTTCCAAAATGAAGGAAAAAAATCAAGATATTTTTCAAATTTGGGAGAATTGGTCCCCAGAAGATACGTGCTGCATTTAGAAATATTAAAATGACATTCTTGAGGATGAAAGGAATTACACCAGATAAAAATTTGGTTATATGTAAACAAATGAAAAGTTTCACAAATAAAAAACACAGGGGTAAGTATACAAGGAGCATTTTTTTTCTTGTTTCTTAATTTCCTTAAAAGATAATTAACTAGTCAGGACTTCCCTAGTGGCGCAGTGGTTAAGAATCCGCCTGCCAATGCAGGGGACACGGGTTCAAGCCCTGGTCCAGGAAGATCCCACATGCTACGGAGCAACTAAGCCCGTGCGCCACAGCTACTGAGCCTGAGCTCTAGAGCCCGCGAGCCACAACTACTTAGCCTGCGTGCCACAACTACTGAAGCCCACGTGCCTAGAGCCCATGCTCTGCAACAAGAGAAGCCACCGCAATGAGAAGGTCAAGCACCACAACAAAGAGTAGCCCTCGCTCGCCGCAACTAGAGAAAGCCCGTGTGCAACAATGAAGACCAAACGCAGCCAAAAATAAAATAAATTTTAAAAAGAAAGATAATTAGTCCATCAACAGATGGTTAAAGAAAATGTGTTTATATATATATATATATATATATATATATATATATATATATACGATGGAATATTATTTAGCTTTAAAAGGAAATGAAATTCTCATACATACTACAACATGGATGAATCTTGAAAACATTTCGCTAAGTGAGATAAGCCAGACCCAGAAGGACAAATGTTGTATGATTCCTCTTATATGAGATACTTAGGCAAATCCGTACAGAAAGAAAAACTAGAAGTTACCAGGGGCTGTAGGAAGGAGGGTATAGGGAGTTATTGCTTAATAGCCACAGAGTTTCTGTTTGGGATAACAAAAATTTTGGAAATAGATAGTGCTAATGGTTGTACAACATTTTGAATGTAATTAATGTCACTGAAATGTACATTTAAAAACAGTTAAGTTCCTTGGTGGCCTAATGGTTAGGAAAAAGTTAAAATGGCAAATTTTGTTATATATGTTTTACCACAATTTTTTTAAGTAATCATGTAATATACCAAAAACTAATGAACCATGTACTTTATGTGGGTGAATTTTATGGTATGTGAATTTATATCTCAAGCTGCTTTTTTAAAAACACAATTAATTGTATAAAACAAAGATAACAATGTATTGTGGTGTTTATAACAGGTGTAGAAGTAAAATGTAATACAACAAAAACACGAATGATGGGAGGGAGATAAATGGAAGCTTACTACTGTAGGAGTCTTACATTTATGTAAAGTAGAATAATATTAATTGAAGGCAGACTGTGATAACTTAAGGAGGTATATCGTAATCCTTGGTGCAATCAGTAACGTACATACATACATATATACGTAAGGCATAGCTGACAACAACAAAAACAAAGAAGTAAACAAAAGTGATGGAAAAATCCATTTCCAAAACAACCCAGGTTCATGGTAGTGTTCAGGAAACACTGCAGTGCCATCTGTGAAGGCAGAGCTTCCCAGCCAGAGCTCATCGGTATGCCACAAATGGGTTATAGATATTCTACAAGATATTAATCCCCTCAGCCTTGGAGGTGACAAGAGGGTATGTGGGGTGACCCATGCCCACAGGCAGGTCACCTCTATCCTCAGATAGCCTCATCTGGTGCTCCCTAGAAAGTGGCCAGAGTTGAGCAGAATCCAATGGCATGCTACACGGTCCCTGCAGGCAGCAGTCTCAATGAGCACCATCTAGGCCACATCACCTGATAAGATGTGCTGAGTACAACAAAGGAAGTGCTCTACCCTGGCCATCTACAGAGCACACATTCACTGCAAAGCACACCCCTGTCACAGTGAACATGGGGCTTTTGCAGCTACTAGGGAATTTCTTGTTCCAGATGTCCAGGGACTGCAGCATGCAAGCATGCAGCCCATGATGCAGCTGGGCAGTGAGGGTCACTGTCAGGGCTGGGAGACTGGGGGGGGAGGCTCCTCAGAGACACACTTCAGGCAGTGGCCCCAAATCTCTGTCTTTGTACATATAACGAGCTATTTCTCCCCACTTGTGGCTTATGTGCCATTTTAGTAGTGTCCAAGTTACCAGCAAGTGATTGCTCAAACCATGTATGCAGTTGATATGCAAAAGTTCTATTGGATTAAAAGTCCATTACAATTATAAGATATTTTAATAATGCATTTGTCAACAAAAATAAAAGAACTGTCAAATCTTGTAAACATAATTTAAGCTGTGTTAAAAAGGTTGTTTAAAAATTTTTTAATGTTTTAGCACTTAATTGTGTAAGCAAATTTTTTGTCAAGTAACTCTCATAATTGAAGAGATCAGAATTTTTAAAGCCTTGGTTAGGAATTGCATGTAACCACTTCAAATATAAAATATGAAATTAAAAATGTTCATTTTAATCCAGCTTCTCATTTAAAGCAAATGAGAATTTATTTATTACATTTTTGGAAAGATTTTATTTGTAACACTTATATCAATACTAGTCTTACATTTGATATCTTCCCTAATACTTTTGATTTTTTTCATATGATAATTACAAAAATATATAATAGATTTTTTCACCAAGCCCTATGTAGACACTCACAAATCTCCACAGTTTATCTCAGTGTGCTGTACAAATAACATTTTCTGTGTTTGCCATGATGTGACAAAAGTTGGGAACCAGTGTAAACTGAGGCTGTCAAGTCTGAAACTACTACAGCCATTGGATTACTAATAGGAGAAGCTCTGGAGAAGGAATAAAGGACAAAGGTCACACACTGGAAGGCAGGTCAGGAGACAGAGAGAAATCTAGATCATGTGAAAATGTTTTGATAATGTTAATGTATTTCTAATCCGAAAGAAAGTTTCCATATCGACATGAATGCACTGTTAGAGCAGTCACACTGCAGGCAGCTTCCACACAACTGCAAGGGCACTTTGGGTTGGGTTTTTGTCCCTGGCAACCGAAAGAATACCAAATGATCCATTCCTGATAGGAAGGGGATCTTGTAACCTAGAAAGTAGATATACTTGAAAGTTACACTCTTAGGGCTTCCCTGGTGGCGCAGCGGTTGAGAGTCCGCCTGCCGATGCAGGGGACACGGGTTCATGCCCCGGTCCGGGAGGATCCCACATGCCGCGAAGCGGCTGGGCCCATGAGCCATGGACGCTGAGCCTGCGCGTCCAGAGCCTGTGCTCCGCAATGGGAGAGGCCACAACAGTGAGTGGCCCGCGTACCGCCAAAAAAAAAGTTACACTCTCAGAGGGGCAGCTACTATTAGTAGGAAAAGTTTATTGCTTAAGTCAGGTGTCAGGCAACTTTATACCAAAAGTGAAGTGCCTGATCGTGAATATTTTAAGCTTTGTGGGCCACATGGCCTTTGTTGAAATAGTCAACTCTGCCCTTATGGCATGAAAGTGGCCATAGACAATACATAAAAGAATGAGCATGGCTATGTTCCAATAAAACTATGAACACTGAAATTTGAATTTTGTGTAATTTCCACGTCACTTAATATTCTTCATTTGATTGTTTTAACCATTTTTAAATGTAAAACCCATTCTTAACTCATTAGTGTAGAAAAACAGCAGTAAGCAGGATCTGCCCTACAGTTTGTAATTTGCCAACCCCTGGCTCAGATCCCCCTCGCTAGATGAGGTGATGGCCCTCTATCGCCCTCCCAGGGCTGGAAAAGTAAGAGGTGTCCCTGGCTCAAAGTGGAAGGGACTTTTTATTAGATTTCCTCCAAGGCTAACTGTGCTTGGATGAGAGAATAGCCCAATGGCAACAGTAAAGAAATGCTTGCCCACCTTCTGCACTTCAAGTGTGTTTGTGACTGGCTACAACAAGTAAGCTTATGCTCTTTCTAATAACAGACTCCTCCTGCCACATGCCTCCAGACATTGTAGGATTTAGAGGTAAGATTATAATTCTTTCTTAATCCTGAACATTCTTGTACAATGAGATCCATTCCAATCTCTCCACTCTGTGAAGACATTGCAGGGAAAGACCTTCTTGGCTAGTACACAGTAGAAATTCTCTGAAATGGTGGGATGGTCTTAAAGCAGAGGGGGGAAAAGTCTCAGTGTACGTATAGAAATGGGAATGGTACACTCTTTCCCTCCCTAGAATTAGACTATGGCTCCTGAAGAAGGAAAATTATTACCTAACACAGGCCCTTCTGAAGCAGTGAGGGGTCTTTGGGGGTTGGAGAACTTTGTTGATCAAAATTAAAAAAGGAATTGGGGAAGGAAAAAGGGCAAGCATATTTCCCAAACATCAAGTTGCCAGATTTAGAAAATAAAAATACACCCAGTTAAATGTGAATTTCAGATAAACAATACATCAGTTTTGTGTGTGACTACGTCCCAAATATTGCATCCTGTATTCTATCTGTCAACGCTTCAGGCTGTGGTGAGAGAAGGAACTGAGGGCTCCGGCACTGTCTGCAAAGAGGGAACTGGGACTTCAGGAAGCAATGGCTTCTGGGGGCCCCAAATGGCTGTCAGGGGCTTCTGGGGACTCATTAATCATCCATTTTTAGTTCTGATCTCTTACACTACCAAGCAATTTTCTAACCTTCATTTGGAATAAATGTCTGTCATTTTGTAAAGGCAACATGTTACTATAAGACTTTTATGCCATGTGTATAAAAGCTTGTGGCCCCCAATACCTTAAAGAGCATGGAAGACTGTGGCCTTAAACTCCACTGATTCCCTCTGTCTCTGTCCTCCTCACCCTCCCCTCTCACTCCCTGCACATATGTGTCTATGGAAGTGGGGGTGTGGGGCTGTCTCTCTCTCTCTCTCTCTCTCTCTCTCTCTGTCTCTCTGTCTCTCTCTCTCTGCATTTTGGATACAATCTTAACTAGTTCCTGCTTAAATCACTCCTCAAAGACTTGAAGAATCTCAAAATTGGACTACTTAGACGGGTAAATTCCTTTTACGTCCCCACTGAGTTCCAAAGAACACTGATTCTTTCATTGACTGAAACAAGACTCTCACTTCTTCCAGCTCTGAACTAGCTATTCCCAAACTATAAATGTTCAATTACTTCCCAGACAGCAAATGCACATTTTTCTTCCTTTGTGCCGTATATTTTACGTGGTTTGCATCATCATTTGCTAAATACCCTTGGACACTCTTTTTACCTCTGGACCCATCTCTCAGAGCTTTGTGCGACTTCTCACCCTCTAGGAACAGCCCAGATAAATCACTGCATAGCAATTTAGCACACACAGAGGAGAAGAGTCCAATTTTCCAAATAGGGCCATTTGTTTAATTTATTTGGCTGCTAGGGAGTTGTGGGAATGGTGCTGATAAAACCATCAAAGCCCTTCAGGTTTTGTCTCTGATGGGAGAGTCCAAACATTCTCACCATTTCCATTTTGAAAAATGCATGTCTTCTATTCCTTCAGCTGAGTGGTAGGTTAATGAGTCTCTATACCTTACACATAAATTATAAATATTCTTGACATCTATTCATTTTTTAATTAAAAAAAATTTTTAATGAAAAATCTATCTCCCATACACACAGAAAGAAATAAAATGTTTTAACGTTTATGCCAACTGGAAAAGGTCTCACTTCGCAGAAAGCAAGTCAGGTGGTTAAATTTATCATACATCCAAGAGACAGATCATTGCACTAGAAAATTGGAGCTCTGAGTTCTAATCCCAGGTTTGCCCCATAGATAAGGCCATTAGTCAAAAGTTCCTCCAAGACAAGAATTGTGTTCTGTACACTGTTTCCCTTCAGTTAATTGTTAACAAATAAAGTATAATTATATATGATTTATTTGCCTAAAATATAAGTATAGATGAAGTCCCCTGGACCTCTTCAATCCTTTCCCCCACCAAAAACCAAGCGATAACCTCTACTAAAATCTGATATGTATCTTTACTAGGCTATGCCATAGTAAATATAGTGTTAATTTTTGTGGGGTTTTTTTTCACATAAGTGGTCATAAAATACATAAAACTCTGCAGCTTGCTCTTTTCACTCTATGATATATTTTTGAGATCAATCCAAGTTGATATGGATAGCTCTAACTCTTTACTCTGTGTAATATTTCACCATCTGAATATACCATGTCCTATATATCTGCTCTGGGGACATTTAGATTGTTTCCAATTGTTCTTGATAGAAACAATTTTAATAGACACTGTCAAATTGCCCTCCAAAGTCAGAAATCATTTAGCATTCCCACCAGAAGTGCAGCAAAGTAGTCCTTTCCCCACAACTCAACAACGCTGGGTATTAATAAACTTCATATTTGCCACACTAGAAGATAAAAATAAAGTAGTATCTTGTGGTGATTTTAATTTGCTTTTCCTCGCTAGCTTAGTGAGGGCGAACATCTTCTCAAATGTTCTTTAGCCTTTTACGTTTTTCTCTTCTGTGAATCCCATGTTTATATCATTTACTCATTCATCTGTTGGTTTATTTGTTCTTATTAATTTATAGAGTTCTTCATAAATTCTGGACACTAATTCTTTGTTGTACATGTTGCTTTTGTTCATTTTTTGAAACTCCAACACATAGCAGAGCATCTGACTCTTACTAAGAGGTAATAATTATTTGTTGATTCCATGAATAAATGAATGTTGCCTAGAAACCACGTATTAGACAGTCACTTTGTAGCTCGCAACAGGGCTATGGCACTTTCATTATTTAGCTGTGAAGACCAGGCAAGTGGGTACATTAAATATGAGCCACTAAGTGGTGTGCCCTACTCATTTCTGAATCCCCAATTCTCAGAGCAGGGCCTTTTACAGAATGACAGCTCAATAAATGTTGAACAAATCAAAGACCAGAATAGAAGAAAGCAAAAGCACCTCCTCCTTGATAGGGATAGAGGATTAAGAAGTACAAACTGGGCTTCCCTGGGGGCGCAGTGGTTGAGAGTCCGCCTGCCGATGCAGGGGACGCAGGTTCGTGCCCCGGTCCGGGAAGATCCCACATGCCGCGGAGCGTCTGGGCCCATGAGCCATGGCCGCTGAGCCTGCGCGTCCGGAGCCTGTGCTCCGCAACGGGAGAGACCACAACGGTGAGAGGCCCGCATACCAAAAAAAAAAAAAAAAAAGAAGAAGTACAAACTATTATATACAAAATAAATAAGCTACCAGGATATATTATACAATACAAGGAACATAGCCAATATTTTATGATAACTATACATGGAGTATATATAACCTCTAAAAATTGTGAATTTCTATGCTGTACACCTGTAACTTATATAATATTGTACATCAACTATACCTCAATTAAAAAAAAGAGCCTCCTCCCTCTCACATGCCTGAGAGACCAGATTTTCCATCCCATAATAAGCTAACAAAAAATTATAATAAAATCTGGCATTCAGCCAGTACAGAAGAATGTATTCCATATCTGCTCTGTTCCAAATCTCTTGATCTCCACAGCAAAAATGGGAAATTAGAGCCAAGTGGATACCTCACAAGAAAAGCAAATAAAGACAAAATGAATGCTTCGAGCCATTAGACTCAACTTAGAGAATTCTGACTGCTTCGTCCACTGCTTCTTCCCCTGGGGACCAGGGAAAAGACTGAGGGGCCAGAACTGCTCCTCCCCCTTGCCCATCTCTTCCTCTGTCCTCCCCCCACCTCCCCATCTCTCCATTTCAAGATGCTCTCTTCTTTTTCTTTCCAGATTGTTGTTATTCTCTATAGAATGTTGATCCCTGGATTTTCCTGGATTGTCATGATTTCTGTTGAAAGACTCTCACAGCAGAAACACCACCCGCACTTATATACATAGAAATATGTTTCTTTTCTTCTGCTTTCTTGCTCCATCAGGGCTCTGTGGAGCTATCTGGTTTAATTACTTCTGGCACTTTGCCCATCAAAACGTGCAATTCTTCAAAGGGATGGAAATGACAGTGAATCTGCCTCTTCCCAGCAATCGAGGTTTTTTCCTTTGAATCCAGTTGTCTTGGAAACAAGCAAGTTTCATTGAACATACACCTAAAGTAATGGTTAAAACATTAGCTAGAAGCATGACCCCCCCACACAATCCATTCTCTGTTTTGCCCATCTCACAGGCTGGTTGGCTGCTGGCGTAGAAATGGGCTGTGAGTGAAGACATCTGGATTCTAGCCTTACCTCCGAACCTATCCACATGGCTTTAGGCAAGTCAAATAACCTTTTGGAGCCTCTATTTCCTTATGAAAAAAATGGGAATAATAAAACCTCTTCTATCTATCTCAGACTCTTTGGGAAGATCGAAAGAGGAGATAGACATGAAAAAGCACTTTGGAAACTGCAAAAAGCTAGGCAAATGTAATCACATACTTGAATTATCATTTTCCTCTTGCTCAAAATGCATCATGAAATTTTAGCTCAGATATGTATAAGTAAGTTCTCTGATTATTATCTTGTCCTAATGATAAAACAGACCTAAGCACCTAAGAGCTGAAAATGATCATCAGTGACCAGTGGTTACTCCCATTGTGGTCCATTCTGCTAAATGAAAAGTAACTCCACGCAGACAGGAGAGCTACGCCTGCTGCTGTTGACTGCTCAGGGTGTAGTACCAGGAACAGCCTAAAGTTACTTCTGTTTTAGTCATCCCTGGCTGCATAATAAACCACTCTACTCCAGTACTTAGTGGCTTCAAGCAATCCTTTTCTTTTGTTCACAATTTTATGAATCAGAAATTCAAGAAGGTCTTGCCTGGGGCAGTTCATCTGTGCTACATCCGGGCAGCTAGGGCTGGAGGATCCACTTCCAAGATGGCTTCTTCACTACACGTCTGACACCTCAATGCTCCTTGACTTCTGTCACTCTCCACTTGGTGTCTCAACCTCCAACACCTTTCCACATGTCTGAGGGCTCTCACAGCACTGTGGTCTCAGGATAGGTGCTTTTATTACATGTTGCCTGGTTTCCAAGAGGCAGGAAGCAGAAGCTGCTGGGTCAGTTAAGGGCTACGCCTGGAAATGGCACAGCATCACTTCTGCCATGTCCTACTGGTCAAAGCAGAAACAGGGCCTGTCCAGATTCGAGGGAATGGAGAAACAGAATGTATCTTTTTTTTTTTTTTGGCTGCATTGGGTCTTCACTGCTGCTGTGTGCAGGCTTTCTCTAGTTGCGGCGAGCAGGGGCTACTCTTGGTTGTGGGGTGTGCGCTTCTCATTGCGGTGGCTTCTCTTGTTGTGGAGCACAGGCTCTAGGAGCACGGGCTTCAGTAGTTGCAGCATGCAGGCTCAGTAGTTGCAGCATGTGGGCCCTAGAGCTCACGGGCTTCAGTAGTTGCGGTGCATGGGCTCAGTAGTTGCAATGCATGGGCTCTAGGGCACATGGGTTTCAGTAGTTGTGGCTCGCAGGCTCTAGAGTGCAGGTTCAGTAGTTGTGGTGCATGGGCTCAGTTGCTTCGCAGCATGTGGGATCTTTCTAGACCAGGGATTGAACCCCTGTCCCCTGCATTGGCAGGTGGATTCTTAACCACTGTGCCACCGGGAAGTCCCCAGACTGCATCTCTTGATGGGAGAATGGCAAAGTCACATTGCAGAAGAGCACGTGGAGTGCGAGATAATGTTGCAGCCATCTCTGGGAGCCTCTGCCATATCTCCCTTGGCATTTGTCATCCCTAGCAAGGTATCCCCTAGTTCCGCCATACCAGGATTAAAAGTAACAGATTAATAAAGCACCTACTGAGACTCTGACCACTCTCAGACATTATTATCAGAGCTTGGTGCTTTCCAGAAGCCAAAGGAGCACCTACAGATCAGATTCAGGTTCCCAGGAAACTCCAGTTTGGATCATTCACATTTGGAAGAAAATGTGGTACCCCAGGCCTCTCCACATATAAGCACATGTCTAGGAGTACCTTCAACACAGAAACCAGCCTGATACAATGAAAAATGTGATATCAAAGGCCACATTTTGGTCTTGCTCCACACATTTAACATGTGTGTCATCTTGGATTAATTATACAACCTCTCTGGGTCTCAGTTTCCTCATCTGGACAATGGGGGATTTATACCTCTACTAGTTTACCTGTCCACAATTGCTGAGGTTACCAAATGAAATAATGTATATAACATGCTTTTTTAGTTACGAAGCACTAAGTGAATGTCAATTATTAAATCAGAAAGGTAATAGAGGCAGATGCTGGCTTTGCCTCTTCATGGATATGTGACTCTTAAGCAAGTTTACTTTAACATTCCGTGCCTCCATTTCATCTTCAAAGTCTGGTTTGGCATGCCAGATTTTTAAAACATATCACAAATCAGCAGTTAAATGAAAAAATGCCAAACCATGCACCAAGAGAAAATTAATGTATGTTGTAGGCACCACAGGGTAGACTTATTGGTGTGGTTTTTCATTTAAAATATTAAGCCACACATGGGATGGCTAATGGAGTAAAATATATCTCCCATACAGTGGCTTAGAGAGGGCTCTGGAACCAGACTTCTGGATTTAGATCCTGACCTCAGCTTTGAACAACTGCGTGATCTAGCGCAGAATACCTAACTTCTGCCCTCTATTTCCTCATCTATAAAATGAAAATAATATCACCTACCTCATAGGGTTGTTGTAAAGATTAAATGACTCACTGCTCTGAAAACAGTATGTAAAAATACAGTAAGTATAAGTAAATGCCAGCTATTAGTATTCATCTCAGTCTTTTTATGCCTGCTATATATCTGTTATATAGAAAAAAGTAGGGCTTCCCTGGTGGCGCAGCGGTTGAGAGTCCGCCTGCTGATGCAGGGGACACGGGTTCGTGCCCCAGTCCAGGAAGATCCCACGTGCCGCGGAGCGACTGGGCCCGGGAGCCATGGCCGCTGAGCCTGCGCGTCCGGAGCCTGTGCTCTGCAGCGGGAGAGGCCACAACAGTGAGAGGCCCGCGTACCGCAAAAAAAAAAGTAGGAGGTATCCCCACCCAAAGTTCAGTTCCAGTGTCAAGACTACGATGCCACACATCAAGAGGGTATGAACAGGTTTATTGCTCATATAATTGAGGTCTTCGCAGGGGGACAGCACATGGTAGGGCTCTTAAGCAGGTCCAAAATTACTTGAGGGAACAAGGAAAGGAAACAAGTCTGGGTTTTTATCGTGTTTAGAGAGGGGTGGGGCAGCCTAGGATGTGTATTCCCATATGGGAAAAGGGACAGTCTCCCACCAGCACCAAACGAGTATGCACTTTCTTATCAACTTGCCCAGATGTCTGGCATAAAGGGAAGAGGGACAGGTAAGGCTAAAAAGCTGTCAGAAGTTAAACAGTATCAAAATATGGCTAGGTTTCTCATTATAACATCATAAAGGTCCTTTACACTTCTTATTAACATACAACTAAGCCCATGGAAAAGATTTTGTTAGTGGTCACCTTTGTAAACTCTATTACTACTTTTAATAGTTTTTCAGCTAATAGTCATGGGTTTTTAGAACAATTACTCTAACTGTAAATAATATGAATTTTCTATTTTCCCTTTCTAAAATTTATAACTTCTATTTATTTTTCTTGTCTTAATGCATTTTCTAGAATATACAGAATTAAACATAATGGTGACAGTAGTCATTCCTACCTTGTTCCTGGCTTTAATGGGGATGCCTTTAGTATTTTACATTAAGAATGATCTTAGCCCACAGCAAACAGACAAAAAAAAAGAAATAAAAGAAATTCAAATTGGAAAAGAAGAATTAAAACTGTCACTGTTTGCAGATGACATGATACTATATATAGAAAATCGTAAAAACACTACAAAATAATTAGAGCTAAAAAATTAATTCAGTAAAATTCAGGTTACAAAGTTAATACACAGAATACACTGTTGCATTTCTATATGCTAATAAACTATCAGAAAGGGAAACTAAGAAAACAATCCCATTTATAATGGCATCAAAAATAATAAAATACCTGGAAATGAATCTAACCAAAGACATTGATGAAAGAAACTGAAGACAACACAAACAAATAGAAAAATATACCATGCTCATGGATTGAAAGAATTAAAATTGTTAAAATGACCATACTACCCAAGGCAATCTACAGATTTGATGCAATCCCTATCAAAATTCTAAAGGCATTTTTCACAGAACTAGAGCAAATAATTCTAAACTTTGTATGAAAACACAAAAGACCCGAAATAGCCAAAGCAATCTGGGGAAAGAAGAAAAAAGCTGGAGTTATCACAATCTCCGATTTCAAACTATGCTACAAAACTGCAGTAATCAAAACAATATGATATTGGCACAAAACCAGACATGTAAATCAATGGAACAGAACAGAGAGCCCAGAAATAAACTCACATTTATATGGTCAATTAATCTACAACAAAGGAGGCAAGAATATACAATGGGGAAAAGACAGCCTCTTTAGTAACTGGTATTAGGAAAACTGGACAGCTGCATGCAAAAGAATCAAACTGGACTATTTTCTCACACCATATACAGAAATAAACTCAAAATGGATTAAAGACTTAAATGTAAGACCTGATCATAAAACTTCTAGAAGAAAACAGGCGGACTTCCCTGGTGGCACAGTGGTTAAGAACCCGCCTGCCAATGCAGGGGATATGGGTTCAATCCCTGCTTCAGGAAGATCTCACATGCCACAGAGCAACTAAGCCCATGCTCCACAACTACTGAGCCTGCGCTCTAGAGCCTGAAAGCCACAACTACTGAGCCCACACGCCACAACTACTGAAGCCCACACGCCTTAGAGCACATGCACAGCAACTACTGAGCCCACGCGCCTCAACTACTGAAGCCTGTGTGCTCTAGGGCCCGCTTGCTGCAACTACTGAGCCCGCGTGCTGCAACTACTGAAGCCTGCACGCCTAGAGCCCGTGCTCCACAACAAGAGAAGCCACTGCAATGAGAAGCCTGTGCACCACAATGAAGAGTAGCCCCTGCCCGCTGCAACTAGAGAAAGACTGTGCACAGCAACAAAGACCCAATGCAGCCAAAAAAATTTTTGAATTTAAAAACTAATAGGCCATACACTCTTGGACATTGGTCTTAGCAATATTTTTTTGGACCTGTCTCTTCAGGCAAGGGAAACAAAAGCAAACATAAACATGGGACTACATCAAACTAAAAAGCTTTGTGCAGTGAAGAAAACTATCAACACAACAAAAAGACAACCTATCAAATGAGAGAAAATATTTGAAATGATGTGACCAATGAAGGGTTAATACCCAAAATATATAAACAGCTCAAACAACTCAATATCAAAAAAGCAACTGACACAATTAAAAAATGGGCAGAAGAGACTTCCCTGGTGGTCCAGTGGTTAAGACTCCACATTCTCAATGCAGGGGGCACAGGTTCAATCCCTGGTTGGGGAACTAAGGTCCCACATGCCTCACAGATTGATCAAAAAATTAAAAACTAGGTTTTTTTAATGGGCAGAAGACTTGAATAGACATTTTTCCAAAGAAGACATACAGATGGCCAACATCACTAATCTTCAGAGAAATGAGAATCAAAACCACAATGAGATATCACTGCACACCTGTCAGAATGGCTATCAACAAAAATTCCACAAATAAATGTTGACAAGGATGTGGAGAATAGGGAACCCTCATACACTGTTGGTGGGAATGTAAACTGGTGCAGTCACTGTGGAAAACAGTACAGAGGTTCCTCAAAAAATAAAAAATAGAACTACCATATGATCCAGCAATTCCATTTCCGGGTATTTATTCAAAGAAAACAAAAACACCAGTCTGAAAAGATATATACACCCCAATGTTCACATCAGCATTATTTACATTACCCATGGAAGCAACCCAAGTGTCCATCAACAAATGAATGGATAAAGAAGATGTGAGATATATATAGATATATAGATAGATAGATAGATAGATAGATAGATAGATATCACAATGGAATACTACTCAGCCAGAAAAAATAATAAAATTTTGCCATCTGCAACAACATGGATAGACCTAGAGGATATTATGCTAAGTGAACTAAGTCAGACAGAGAAAGACAATTACTGTATGTTATCACTTATATTTAGAATCGAAAAAATAAAACAAACAAGGGAAAATAACAAAAAAGTAACAGACTCACAGACATAGGGAACAAACTAGTGGTTACCAGTGGGGAGAGGGAATGGAGGAGGGGCAACATAGGGGTAGTGAATTAAGAGGTAGAAACTATTATGTATAAAACAAGCTACAAGGATATATTTTACAATACAGGGAATATACCCAATATTTTATAATAACTCTAAATGGAGTATAATCTGTAAAAATTTTGAATCACTATGTTGTACACCAGAAACTAATATAATATTTTAAATGAACTATACCTCAATTTTAAAAAAAGAACGGCAAAAGGTATTTATGTAAAAGTGAAATTTTATGATAATAAATAAAACAGATGTTAGAGGTGTCTGACAATTCTTAGGAGTGAAATGGCTGAAAAGAAGTTCAGAAGCCAAGCTCAGACCATCATATATCCATGCATTCATGCACAGAGTAGCATATGAACCTGAACATTTAACAAACATTGCCAAAAGTCATCCTGTGGATATCAGCACACTTAATGGAATTGAAATCATGATTATGGCAAGGAAAGTCCATGCCTTATCCACAGGAAATAGAGAAAGGATGGAAGATAACGACACCAACCAAGAAATAATTCATCTCTTGGAAATACATGAAACTGACAGAGAAGACTGATAAAAAATTTCAGGGTGAGGATAAATTAGACAGACATAGATATGATATTTTGATGGAGAATTTGGAATATTGGAAAATTCTTAAAAGGAATAATCATACAAAGAGAGATCCAACAGAGTAAGGTTATTTAATTATAATAACTTTGAAAAAATAACTTTGAAGTAAACTAAAATTTCGTATTAATTAATAAGTAAGCCACGAAGATTTATAGCATAAGGAATATGGTCAATAATATTATAATAACTTTGTACACAGACAGATGGTTACTAGACTTATCATGGTGATCATTCCATAATGTACACAAATGTCAAATCACTATGTAGTACACCTGAAACTAACATATTGTACATCAATTATTTTTTATGTTTATATTTAAATATCTCAATTTTTAAATTAATTTAAATAAATGGGGGAAAAAAGAATGATCTTAGCTATTAGTTTGAGATTGACTTTTTCTACCATATTAAGAAAATCTCCATCCATTCTTTTAGTTTATTAATGGATACTATCAGAAATAAATATTAATTGGTATTAAGTATCTTTGTGAAATATACTATAATGGACTTACATTTTAACAATTTGTTATGATCTTGAATACAGTGTTTTCCCTAAATGAATGGAATGTTTCTTCATTCAAGTGAATATTATTGGACATAGAATATAGGAAACTTGGACTTAAATCTTAGCTCATTTTACACACTAGATCCAAAATTTAAGACCTTAGTGTATTATTCACTAGGACAAAAATTGAGGAGAATTTTCTTTGTACCATATTTCGGGTGAGGGGAGAGCTAAAGGAGCTATTTATTTTAGATCCTCGTATAATCTACTGTGGGATCCAAATGAACGTTTCCAATTTTTCATTTCTAATTATTCTAGGACTCACTTGAAAGATGTTCATTCAGATTTTTACAGCCCGCATAAAAGTCTTCTAAAAATTTTACTCCTTCTCAGCCCACAGTTTTTTAAAAGCTACCAGCAATTTGCCTTATCTTTCTTGTTTAACGTAAAAGAAGTCACTCCAGCCGACATAAATGTCATGAAAGTGAACCAGGGATTGATATCATTTCCTGAAGGCTAGTTGAAGTCCATAGTATATGGCAGATTTTCATCAGGAAGTTTGCTGAAAAGTATGCTTTCTGAAATAATAGGGGCAGCTCTCCAGAAGCACCCTGCATATTCCCATATTCCGTCAGCCCCTCCCCTACCTCCTTCCCATGGTCTTTAATTCCTCTAGCGATTCCTCAACTCCTCTGGAATGTGAAGAGGCTGGGAAGGCAGCCTCTCCCTAGGAACAAAACCTTTGGATAATTGTGGTTACTTGCAAATGCTTGTAAGGCCTTCAGTGGTTTTGTGATGGTTAATTCCATGTGTCACCTCGACTGAGCTAAGAGATGACCAGATAGCTGATAAAACATTATTTCTGGGTGTGTCTGGGAGGGTGTTTTCAGAAGTTATTAGCATTTGATTTGGTAGACTAAGCAAAGAAGATCCTCTCACCACTGTGAGTGGGTATCATCCAGTCCACTGAGGGTCTGAATAGAACAAAAAGGCAGAGGAAGGGTGAACTGGCTCCCTTGACTTCAGCTGGGGCATTCATCTGCTCCTGCCCTCAGACACTTGCTCCCCTGGTTCTCAGTCCACAGGGTTTGGACTGGAACTATACTGCCTTCCCCGGGGCCTCCAATTTACAGAGGGTAGATCATGGGACCTCTCAGCCTCCATACTCATGTAAGACAATCCTTCATAATAAATTTCTTTCAATGTATCTATAGATATAGATAGAGAGAGAGAGAGAGAGAGAGAGAGAGAGAGCGCGAAAGAGAGAGAGAGAGAGGTATAGATATCCTATTGGTTCTGTTTCTCTGGAGAACCCTGACTACGTACAGGGCTCTAGTGCAAAAATATCTGGCCACCCAGACTGAAGAATAAACTTAAATAGGGGCCAGTCAAGGCAATCAAATTCAGTTTCTTACTTTGCAGTTCACTTGCCAAGGAGGTTTAGAATAATCTTGCACCTGCCTAAGCATCTTCTTTTTTCCACATTAAAAATATGGGTAAATCTTAAATTGTTTTGTAAAGACATTCTCAATAATAATAAGACGAATTAAAGTGTGTATAAAACTGAACCTTCTGATGCTCAGACAGAAGTAGGGAAAACAACGTCATTAAGGGGTGGTTTTGGTTCAGAGGACCTGACTCCTATTTTTTTTTTTTAATAAATTTATTTATTTATTTTTGGCTGTGTTGGGTCTTCATTTCTGTGCGAGGGCTTTCTCTAGTTGTGGCAAGCGGGGGCCCCTCTTCATTGCGGTGTACAGGCCTCTCACTGTGGCGGCCTCTCTTGTTGCGGAGCACAGGCTCCAGACATGCAGGCTCAGTAACTGTGGCTCACGGGCCCAGTTGCTCCGCGGCATGTGGGATCTTCCCAGACCAGGGCTCGAACCCACATCCCCTGCACTGGCAGGCAGATTCTCAACCACTGCGCCACCAGGGAAGCCCCTGACTCCTATTTTTTAATACACATGGAGAGAATAGGGACAAAACCCCTAAACTCGCCTCTAGGACTGAGCTATGGTTGGCCTCCAAGAATTCTAAGAAGCAGTAAATATTTTCTTCCTGTAGAAAGTTAAAAGTGATAGACCACCACACACACAGAGAGGGTGAGAATCACTGGCCCCAGTGACCACACCATAAAAAGGGCAGGCATGTCACTGACCTCAGTCTCAGGCTTCATATGGTACTCCCACTAGGTCCAGGTTCACAATGTATCAGATTCAAGCCCAGCAGAAAAGTAAGCAAGTTTTGCTATCCACAGTCCCAGGAAAACCCGGGACTCACTGAAAGGCAGCATCACATAAGACCCTAAGCAAAGACTCTGGAGCAACATGCCAGGATACAAATCCCAGCTCTACCACTTCCTAGCTATGGATCCTTGGGAAAGTTATTGGATGTGATAGGCATTTCACTGCTCATCAAAATCTAGTTATATTGATTTATTCATTATACTGATATTATTCATCACCTGCCCCTCTAAACCCATTCTCCACCCTTCACCACCCTGAGCTGTGCCTGAAAACGTTGACTTGTACAGCTTACATCAATGGGCACCCTCTCCTTCTGGCTTCTAGTTGCGTTAAGCAGGAGGTGCTAAAGGAAACGAGAGCGTGGAAGGAGTGTGAGATCAGGGTATTTATTCTCCCTGGGGTGTCAGTAGTTGCATTCTCCTATTTTAGGCCGTAGCCCCTGTTGGGTAGCCCTCCTTGATAGCCATGGCTGGCTGAGAGCTCTGACAGATGCGGGTCTCATGCGTTTCTGGTAGCCATTCCCAGTTCAAGCATAGGAGTAGCAACAGTTCTCTACCATTGTAGTCCTGGGGGTGCTTTAAGTAAGAAACTTATTTTCTTTAAACCTGCCCACACCTTTTTTTTTTTTTTTTTTTTTTTTTTTGCGGTACGCGGGCCTCTCACTGTTGTGGCCTCTCCCTTTGCGGAGCACAGGCTCCGGATGCACAGGCTCAGCGGCCATGGCTCACGGGCCTAGCCGCTCCGCGGCATGTGGGATCTTCCCAGACTGGGACACGAACCCGTGCCCCCTGCATCGGCAGGCGGACTCTCAACCACTGCGCCACCAGGGAAGCCCCCACACCTTTTTTAATCATCTCATTATTAAACTTTTCTTGATTTCCCCATCTGTGCCTTCTGACTATGATTCTTCTCTACTTCCTGTTACATGGGAGGATCGCAGCCAGGGCTCTCCTGCCTTCCTTAGATCAATTTCAAGCTCACAGCAACAACTCCAGCACCAGAGAGCAGCATCTGCATTGTACCTATTAAATAAAGTGCCTGTGTTTGCTGTTCCTCCAGGATTCCCTATACTCTGGTCAGCAGTGGCTGCCCCTCCAGGCTCAGCCAAGCAGCTGATGCGAATAAACCCCAGAAGCCAGGATGATGGGAAAACAGCATTTGAAGTAAAACTCTCAAAAGCCTCAGGCTGGGTGTTATGAGATGGAGATGGGTAGGAGATGGGTCAGAGATGGAGTGAGGGCTAGAAAGAGGCTCAGATTTCTAGCAATGTGGGACACAGAGAATACACAGAGAATGAAAACGAGGCTCAGAGAAGTTGAGCAACTTGCCCAAGGTCACACAGCTAGTAAATGGTGGCACCAGAGTTGGATCACAGACCTGGCTGACTCTAAAGTCATATAGGCTTCATGGCAGGCTGGGATTAAAGGGACTCGGAGGACATCTACCAAATGTTCATTGTCAGGGAAATCGCCTCTTTTGTAAACCACAGCATGTACTGTTTTAGTTAGGATGTTTTCAGCCGAAAACAGCAGAAAACCCAGGTACCAAGGCTTAAGCACGGAAGTCTGAGGTGAGGCGGCTGCAGCATGGGTGCGCTTCTGGCTCAGTGTCAGGGGTCTGTCTGGGCGCCACTTCTCAGTTCTTCTCGTAGCTTCCATCCTTGTGGTCAGAAGGAACAGCACCATGCACCAATTCCTCACAGAGCAACATCCAAAGCAAGAAAGAAATCTTCTCCCATTCATGACCCCTATCAGGAGGGAGAAAAACTTCTGAAGTCCCCCAGAAGACACGCCCTACACCTCGTTGGCCAGTGTTGGGTTTGATGCCCACTCCTGAGCCACTCACTGGCAAATGCGAATGAATTACTAAGATTGGCTTGGACTATTCATTCATTCTCTCCCTGGAGCTAGAAAGAGCCCCACTATCCCTGGGGCATATGGCCACCCAGTACCTTAGCAAACTGGGGATCTCTGGCAGGGAAGGGGTGGAGTGCTGATGATGGGCATCCAACAGTGTTACCACATTACCACCTTCATCCAAAGAGGTCCCAGTTACTTGCCTTAATTTTCCTGGAGGGCTTCCCTGGTGGCACAGTGGTTAAGAATCCGCCTGTCAATGCAGGGGACATGGGTTCAATCCCTGGTCTGGGAAGATCCCACATGCCGCAGAGCAACTAAGCCGGTGCGCCACAACTACCGAGCCTGCACTCCAGAGCCCGTGCTCCACAACAAGTGAAGGCACTGCAATGAGAAGCCTGCGCACCCGCAACGAAGAGTAGCCCCCGCTCGCTGCAACTAGAGAAAGCCCGCGTGCAGCAATGAAGACCCAACACAGCCAATAAATAAATAAATAAATATTCAAAAATAATTTCCTGGACGTGTGTACCATTGATGTCTGAGATGTGAGTTCTCAGAGAGAACAGAAAAGCTGTCCAATGCATTTCTCACAACCAACAGTGATGAATCAACTATGTAATGAAGCAACCATGAAACTAAATGAAAGGGACAGGAAAACAATTGTAATCAAAGATGAATTCTTTTAAGAAGTTATAGTTAAACAAGCAGAACACAAGCTATTGGAGAGGCCAAGAGGCTCTAAATCCAATAAAGAGCTGAAATTCCCACATAAATCTATGCAGACTCTGTGCCTACAGGACAGGTGCGGCAGAAAAATACTTCTCAAGGTCCACATACTCTGTCTACGTGTGGTCTGCACATTATAAGCCAGATAGAAAATGTGAACATATGGAAAGCAAGAAAAATATGAAGCTATTTTACATAATAATTATATTCAATTAAATTCAATAAGCACTAAGCATCTATTAAGCCCTTCAATATCTCAAGTAATATGTGAGAGCACCGGGCGTGAATCAGACAAGGTTTCTGCCTTCAAGGAGCTTATGATGAATAAATCACAGGCTTACAGAAAAATTCGCTTTAAGCAAACTGGTTTCCTCAATTGACTTTCAGTGAATTTAATTTGGCTAAATGACTTTGGGGAAATTGATCTTCAACAAATTGATCTGCTGCCCATGCGAGCAACTAACTTTGGAATGTCATAAGTGGTATGAAAGGAATACAAATAAGCTGGTTTGGGAGCTGAAAGGTGGAAGGGAAGAATTTCTAAAGGGACAGTTGAAAGGGTCTTGAGGAATGAGTAGGAGTCTAACAGATATTGAAGGGACGGGAACTGTGTGCCACAGAAGTGCTAAAGTGCCAGGCCTGTTTTGTGATATCAAATTCCAAGGCTTAGGCTTCCCAGGTGGCGCACTGGTTGAGAGTCCGCCTGCCGATGCAGGGGGCACGGGTTCGTGCCCCGGTCCGGGAAGATCCCACATGCCACGGAGCGGCTGGGCCCGTGAGCCATAGCCGCTGAGCCTGCGCGTCCGGAGCCTGAGCGTCTGGAGCCTGTGCTCCGCAACGGGAGAGGCCACAACAGTGAGAGGCCCGCATACCACAAAAAAAAAAAACCAACAAAATTCCAAGGCTTAAGCAGATACTCTACCCATGCTCCCTCAAAGGCACAGAAAAGTATTTTAGTTCCTACTGTCTTTTCAAAAGTGACTGCTGTAGTTAGCCAAAAACAAGCACAAAAACAAGCCTGCCAAACTAAACCAGCCATCTTCTTTTCAATGCTTCCATGAGACCCACTGTTGGCCGTCCTGTTTGCCGACCTAGACCTGTCCTATCTGCTCCCACCCCCAACTAAGTCAAGAGAATGTGACTGGCAATCACAGGCACTAGAGAATGTTCTTCAGACTAACAACCCCTGCCCAGGCCAATCAAACGCAATAAAATTGTAAGGTCTAATTATTCCCTCATTTCCCCAGTTTGAGGAAAGCCCTTCATGATCCATGTCTGGGATTCCTCTTCCCAGTTTTCTGGTCATAAAACAATTGTCTCTTAAAGGGAACAGGCCCTTTAAAGAGAAAAACAGTCCACTCTCAAAGTTATTCAAATGAAGTTTGCTCTCCCTGGCCCTTTATCAGAGAAGGGTATGCAGCAACCAAATCTGCTAGCCAGATGGCTAAAGATTTCTGAATATCTGGAGGTCCATCATGTCACTCAAGTGCATCATTTTTTCTAAATACTTTTCTTTTTCCTCTTTCTCTTTTCCTCTCTGCATTGGAGCCTCTACCCATGAAATTGAAAGATTTCTAGTAGAAATTCCTTTGTTGCATCAGGTTTAGAAATATGGATTACAGTATTCTGTGAAAAACATTTATTACCCTGAACTGTGACTCAGACATTGTTGCATTTCTGGGGTTATAGATTTTCTTTCAGCTAAACCAAGGCTCTAAGTCACAGTGACAGTTGTAATGTGTGTAATACCACAGTACCAGATTCTATTACACACATATTTTTGCTAGAGGTTTACGATGTTAAAAATATTTCTTCTTTTTTCCAATACCTTTCTGTACCTGTTGTGTAAATATATTAGAACCTATAACACCAAAGTCAATTTCCAGATGAAATGTGCACAACAGTAGTTTGTCCTTTAAAGAAAAAAGAGAGAGAGGGGAACGCTGCATACAAGCTAACGATATTCAAGTATTGAAATATACAATATTGAATTGTAATAAAAGATGAATGAAAAAAAGTGTGCGTCACTGTGAGGGATGGAGAAGGTTACAGAAAGCTGAGGCCATGAAAGGATTTATCATGGGTGTTGCTGCAGGCATTGCGTTGAAAAATCTGCAGACCTATTTGCAAGTGTATTTTATGGGAAAATAGAGCAGTCTACTGAGGGAAGAATTTCTAAAGATTATCTTTTACACAAGATTAAGATAAAACTTAAGAAATATGTGAGAGAAATCTCAACCCATTCTCAAGGGAGTGGAACTTCAAATTCATCAGTGGGTTCTGACAATTCCATAAATGCAGGAAGAGGTCTTTGTTGAAATGCCATTGCTACTGTAATTTTTCAAGGTAGGTGAAAACAGGCACACATGGAAGAATGAAGTGAACTAATTAGCACACCCACTTGCAAAGCCATAATCCATTAGAGAGCCACGCCAACAAATCCTTCCACTTTTCTTTAGAATCCAAATTTTATTTAACACGCACAACAGTTCTCCTGGGTATTTAACCATATTTCTCTTTCTCCTAAAAGACTCCAGTGTGACTGATGCTTTTACAGGGGAAAAAAATCTGACAGCAGTTGACTTAAATCATCTAAGGCAGAGGGTGAAAATAGAGCAAGACCAGAGATATTTTAAAATTCCTTCTTTTGACTAAGTTTTAACTTCCTATACTTTTCTATCTTCTGCTTAATCAATAATAAAAAATAAAATTACCTGAGTTTCACTTTACCTTCTACATTTATGTGGAAGTGGTAAAAGATAAAATGCTCTAAAGGAGACAGAATGAGAAGAACTTGAAGACAGATCAACACAGTCAGCTCCACACCCCTCCATGAGCGACGATGTCCACCTCAGAGTTTGTTCTCCTCAGTGACAGAAAGAGCAATTGTGATGTTGTCCAATTTCAGTTCACTCAGTGATTGCTGAAAGAAACCTTTGAGAATGTACAGGATTTAGGTTTTTTGTGGTATGCGGTTTTGGGGGGTTTTTTTGAGGAGGGTGTGGAGGCCGTTGGAGTCTGGTATCTCACTGTCCTAGATTTCAAGTGTAAATCCAGAATTCAGTAAAAAGAAAAATATTAAAATTCCTGTCCATAATAACAACCTAGCGCCATAAAAATATTTGTACCCTTTGATCTAGTCATTCTACGTCTGTGAGTCTCTCCACAGAAAATGATCGAACATGCAAAAAGACTTAAGCTCAAATATTTAGATGCAAGACTACTGCCAATACAAAAGGAGAAAATAACTCTTTTAGTTACCTGCTCAATAGCCAAATTCATCTTCTTAGCTCCTTGATAATTTGTTTAGGTGGTAGTGGCCAAGTCCCAGAGGTAAATCATGATTAGTCCAAGAACCGGCATGAGACCAAGTTCTGGTCAAGGAGATGTAAGGGAAAGCATCCTTAGAGGGATTTCCAAAGTACAATTACTAAATCAAAGGGTATAAATAGTTTTAAAGCTCTTAAAACTTGGCAAAGTTTCCCTCTTCTCCTCCCCTTCCCCACCCAAAAAAAGCACATATTGTTTTTAAATCCCTTTTCGACTTGCCCCCTTGTTTCCTGCTTAGGGTTCAAGTATGTAAAGACATTAACCTACAGTGGTTTGGCACTGTGGCAGCCATCTTGAAACTATTATAGAAAATCCTGATGAACCACAGAGATACCAACTTATTATCACCCTGATTGACCCTGTAACCACCTACTTTCAGACTTTCAGAACCAACTGCTTTTATTTAGACTGCATTTCAAAAGCATTCTAAATGAAATACATCTGTGTAATAAAATATTACAGTTTTTCAAAATGATGCCTATGAAGTTTTTTGACATGATGGAAAAGCTGATGATATAACATTAAGTAAACGAATAGTAGGTTACAAATCTGAATTTAGAACACAATATCAGCCGTGTACAAATATGTGTAGAAGAAACTGGAAATGACACAAAATGTTACGAATATTTGCCTCTACATGATGGGATCATAAGCCATTTACCTCTCTGCTTCTTTGTGTTTTTCTATATTTTCCAAATTTTACACCATCAGTATATAGTCATCCCTTGGCATCCACAGGGTATTGGTTCCAGGACCTTGGTGGATACCAATCTGCAGATGCTCAACTTCCTTATATAAAATGATGTAGTACTTATATTGCTTCTACTAACAGAAAACAGAAAGTCAAACAGAAAAGACTCCTGTGAGTTCAGAGAATTAAACTGAGAAATTATGTACGAACTCAAAAATAATATCCAGGGTAAACATGGCCAAGTACCATTTTCTAGCCTAAGGGCCATGCATTCTGATCACCTTCAATACCCTCACTTATCTTTTAAGCTAGAAGGGGAGAAATTTTTTGAATTAAGTACAATCTCTGATAACCACATTATCTAATGTCACTAGTAACAGAACTATCACAACTTTTTCCTTAAGAAAAATAAAATGGATTTTGTTAATTTCACAAAAGTGACTCTAACTCATTGTAAAACAAAACATTCAAGCAAAACAGAAGATATTGTAGAAGTAAACGCTCCCCACCACACCAGTCTTTGAAAGTAACCACTGACCACTATTAACAGATCCGTGTGCATTTTCCCAAACACTCTGCTAGGGCATATGCAAACTATGTAAGTTCTTACAAAAGTTGCCCCTTTTTTCCCCTTGGCATTATGTTGTGGACATTTTCTCTGTCTATATATAAGATGACCTCATTCTTTCTAATGGCAGCATGGTGCTCTATTGAATGCGAGTACCACAATTTATTTAGTGGACATTATGGTTGTTTAGAATTTTTTTCTGCCACTGAGGTTTGAAGGGACTATCAATAATAGTCAATAGTCAATAGTATCAGTAGTATCAATAGTAATAGTCAATAGTATCAATAATACTCTCCATTTTCCTATTGGATTTCAGAATAACTGAAAGATAAAGACACAGGATTCAGATATAGAAATAAAATATCACTTTCATTACTGATTAAGTGAATTCTAGAGAACATGGCTTAGGTGTGAGAGTCTAATGAGTTTCCTAATAAGATACCCACCACCACCAGAATCTAACTTGAACCTCAAAACTGCAGGTTGCCTCATAGGGCCAGAGTTCATCCTGTGACCAAGAGCGGATGGGAGTACAATGTCACTGAAGGTAGGTGGATCCAAGCAAGGGGAGAGGAAGGGGCCAAACAGAAATGCTCAGCTCTTTGTCCCGAACACACAAATAAGAACCTTCACTCTTTCCCAGGGTTGACGTAAGTGAGTTCATGGGGCAAAAGGCCAGGAATACTAGTCTGGTGAAGTTCCCTCCACATGGAAACATGAAGCCAGGAGACAGGATGCCTCTGCCCACACTGTTCCAAACTATTACAATTACACTGACTATCTTTGTACAGATAAATCTGTGCTATTATTTGACCTTTGCTGGAGGATAAATTCCTAGACTGCTAGATAAAAGAGTGGGTCTATTTAAAATCTAGAAAGGTATTCCAAAATCCCCTCCAAAAAATGTGGTATCAATTTACACTCCCACCAAGAGAGTATGAGAGTGTTTATTTTGTCCCTCCTAGCCAACTACCCTCATTTTTAAACTTTATCAATGTATTATACAACAGATTGTTATAATTTGCATGCTTTTGACTACCAATGAAGTTGAACGCTTTTTCATAAATTTACTGGGCACTCAAGTTTCTTCGTCCATGGCTGCCTATTCAGGAATGTGCACTTGTTTTTCTAGCAGTGATAATTCTCTTGGTTTGCACTTTCCACCCTCTCCTGTCCTAGTCCTCTTGCAAACAACCCTAGAGATTTATGAGGCAACCAGATGGCATCAGAGGTGGCACCTCCATGAATGGATGCAGGTTTTCCTGGAAATATAAGCCAAGCAAACTTGTTCCTTTGGCTTCCGTAAAACTACGTTCTAGTGAAATTACTTAAACAGTCTGAACACGACCATAATATTAAATGCCAACTATTACTGGAATTAAGAGGTCATATTTGAGGTCTAGCTCTGTCATTTAATAATCCGGGTTACCTGGGGTAATCCACTAAATCTCTCTAACTTCCAGGGGCTTCTTCTATCAGATGGCAGTAGAATGAAAATAACCAGGTCAGTAGTTTTCAAGACCTTTTTTTTAGCAGCAGAACCCTATGTGAGTACAAAATGTACAAAGGCAAAATTCAGAATGACTCTGTGCAAAGCAAAGATGGCAGACCCCTAAACCCTAACTATATGGCCTCTGGCTCGTCCCCAGCAGCGGCCCCTGGTACACTCCCCATGGAATTCTTACACCACCAACAGGTCCAGCTTGAAAACTACTGACCTCAGGAGAACTGTAAAGTGCCTCCCAGCTGTGCTCTAGACACAGTCAGGATTTTCAGGAATGGAAATTCTGAATCACTCTAGTATATAAACAAGTGCTTCTATATTTCCTAAGGGCCTGTTTAATTTTGGCATGCATCTACACGTGAAGATTAGTAAAAAAAAAATGACACAAAAAGCATTAGCATCTGTAACAGGATGACTCTAAGCTAGAATTGTCTCTGAGAACCCTTGAACCCTTAAAATACCCAGACTTGGAAAACTATCTAATATCAATATTTTGTAAGATTGCCTTGTGAGGGGCCATAGCATCAAGGCTTGCCCTATAGGGGGGGTCTCCTTTTCATGGGACTCTGGTCATTTATACTACTGATCGGCTTGAAAAGACGTCACCCCAACAGCAGAAAATAAGGACTTTAGAAAGTAGCCTTAAATCAGGTGAGGAAATACATCCCCAGGACTGGCTACATAATTTGTGGGGTTAGGCCAAAATGAAACTGTGGAGCCCCTTGTTCAACAATTATGAAGAATTTCAATATGGTGACAGCGGAGCATTCAACTACCTGTGAGATGGGACCTTGTACGATAGAACAGGTGGCTCATCTGCCCAGGAAGCTGGGCTGGGTATCACCACCTCTGGGCCTAAAGGTGCATTGGGCCCAGACTCAGGAATGATGATGTCTGAGGCGTGTCGGATATGGGCATGAATGAGGGGAAGTTAAGTTGACCCTAGCCTCAGAGGGACTGGAAGCAGGCAGTGAACTGTAGGAAACCTGGGTCCTGGCCTGTTAAGGAGTTAAGTAAACTATCCTCTGCATATCACTGTCCTTTCATCATCCAGGAGCCTTTTAATCTCCTTAAAATGGACTCCACTTACACTTCGCACTTTTGGAAAAGAACTTCGCAGAATAGCCGAAGGATGAGCCCAGCTTCCTCTCCAAGGACCTCACGGTAGGACACGGAAGGGGACAGCTGTGCCTAGCAGGAGAGGGTGAGCATGGGCAAGTAACTGTGAAACAAATGTGATGGCTCCACCAAGTGCTATGCAAATGCTGATAAGAGAGTAGTGATTTCCTCCTGGGAAGTAGTCAGGAGAAATTAAACTGCAGTGAGGAGGTAACATCTGAATGACCCTTGAAAAAACTACAGGTGTTAGCCAGAGGGGAACACCCCAAGATGAAGGACAAGCATGTTGCCATAGGCAAACATGCTCTGCTGTGGCCTTGGCTTTTAGGTATTTTGAAATGACCCACACGAGGTTGCCCTGTCCTTCCTTTGACGTGGTATTTCCTTTGTTATGATTTTGAGGAAATTATTCATTGACTAAGTGGTGGTGAATTAATGGAACAATGTGTTTTTTAGAATCCTTTGTGAAGATATTTTTCAGAATTTATGTTAGGTAACCACTTGGCCCAAAGAATGATCCATACAGACTGTTATGGCAAATGACTTCACTCTCAGTGAACAAAGATGTAACTGGCATTGTTGTGAATAAATTTATGTTTATATTTTAGATTACTCCTTTAGGACAGATCCACAGAAGTAGGAATACTAGGTCAAAGGTTTTTTTTTAATGTAAGGCTCTTAATATACACTTTCTATCTGCTTTCCAAAAAGGTTTTACCACTTAGCACTTCATCAATATGTGAAAAAACTGCTTCATCCGTACCATGGCAATATAGAGTATCCTCATTCAGTCATCTTTCCCAATTTGATATGTGAAATGGTATTACACGCATTAAACGTGGTTGCTTTTAAGTTATCGGTAAAGTTGAACATTTTTAAAGATTTATTAGCCATTTGTAGATCT
Source organism: Leucopleurus acutus (assembly GCF_964270905.1). Taxonomy (NCBI): domain Eukaryota; kingdom Metazoa; phylum Chordata; class Mammalia; order Artiodactyla; family Delphinidae; genus Leucopleurus; species Leucopleurus acutus. Next base: position 63,783,901 of record NC_139142.1, on the reverse strand, counting down.
TTGATTGTCTTTGTCCTTGATTGTGGTTTGTTGTGGGTTTTTAATATTTATTTATTTATTTGTCTGTGTCGGATCTTAGTTGCGGCACACAGGATTTTCTTTCTTTGCAGCATGCGGGCTCTTCCATGCAGCACGCGGGCTTCTCTATTGCAGTGCACAGGCTTTCTCTCTAGTTGTGGCACGCAGGCTTCTCTCTAGTTGTGGCGTGCAGGCTCCAGAGCACACAGGCTCAGTAGTTGTGGCAAGCAGGCTCTCTAGCTGTGGCACATGGGCTCAGTAGTTACAGCACACAGGCTCTAGAGCACGTGGGCTCAGTTGTGGTGCATGGGCTTAGCTGCACCACGGCATGTGGGATCTTAGTTCCCTGACCAGGGATCAAACCCATGTCCCCTGCATTGGAAGGTGGATTCTTAACCACTGGACCACCAGAGAAGTCCCTGTCCTTGATTGTGCTCTTAATTTTTAATTACTGACTTGCAAGAGCTTTGTATACATTCAAGATATTAAGCCTTTGTCATTCTATTTATTGCAAATATTTTCTCCAGAAAATGTTATTTTATGTCTTCAAATTTTAATTACAGTTTTAAACACAAACTAGCACTTCCATTGGTCCTTTCCTTTGCGATCAAGAAATTACATCCAATTCCTATACTTACTATATAATGCTATAACCATCACAAAGTTATAGGACAGACCTTTTCAATTGTATTTAATTTTATTTTCAAAAATAGTGATTTGTTAAATATTGTCTCCATTTAACTTAATTTTTACATCTCCGTTTAACTTAATTTTTACATCTCCATATGTCTTTTTTTTAATTAATTAATTTATTTATTTGGCTGCATTGGGTCTTCGTTGCTGCACACAGGCTTTCTCTAGTTGCGGCGAGCGGGGGCTACTCTTCCTTGTGGTGCGCAGGCTTCTCATTGCAGTGGCTTCTCTTCTTACGGAGCACGGGCGCACAGGCTTCAGTAGTTGTGGCACGTGGGCTCTAGAACGCAGGCTCAGTAGTTGTGGCACACGGGCTTAGTTGCTCCATGGCATGTGGGATCTTCCCGGACCAGGGCTTGAACCCGTGTCCCCTGCATTGGCAGGCGGATTCTTAACCACTGCACCACCAGGGAAGTCCCTCCATATGTCTTTTTGAAGTAAGTTAACAAATCGTAACAAAATTTTTCTCTCCTATTTTGTATCTCAGTTGTATTTTTTTAATGGAATTTCCTTTAAAAGAATGAAAAGAGAAGCCATAGACTGATAAAGAACTTGTATTCAAAATATACAAAGAACTCTTAAAACTGAGCAGTAACAAAAAACTCAATTTAAACATGAGCAAAAGATCTGAACAGACACCACACCAAAGAAGATATTCAAATGACAAAAAAAGTATGAAAAGATGCTTAACATTGTATTTCATTGGGGGAATTGCAAATTAAAACAAAATACCACAACAGACCTATTAGAATGGCAAAGCTCCAAAATACTGACAACACCAAATGCTGGCAAGGATGTGGAGCAACAAGAGCTCTCATGTGTTGCTGGTGGGAATGTAAAATGGTGCAGCTATTTTGGAAGATAGCTTGGCAGTTTCTCACAAAGTAAACACAGCCTCACCATATGATCCAGCAATCATGCTCTAGGTATTTTCTCAACTGAGTTGAAAACTTATGTCTACAAAACACTGCACATAAATGTTATTTCAGCTTTATTCATAATTCCCCAGACTTGGGAGCAACCAAGATGTCTTTCAATAGGTAATGTCTGGGGGAAGAGTATACTGAACGGAAGAACAAGGGCAAAGGCCCAAAGTGGGAACAGCATGTGTTGTCAAAGGACCAGAGGCTAAAGTAAAGTGGTAGAGGAGGGACCTTCCTGGTGGTCCAGTGGGTAGGATTCCGTGCTCCCAATGCGGGGGGCCCAGGTTCAATCCCTGGTCAGGGAACTAGGTCCCACGTGCATGTTGCAACTAAGAAGGCCGCAGGCCGCAACTAAGACCCGGTGCAGCCCAAATAAGTAAATAAATAAATATTTTTTTAAAAAAAAAAGTGGTGGAGGAAGGAAAGTTAAAGGAAGTGAGATCAGAGAGACACCTGGGGCCAAGCCACTTAGGCCTGGGTAGGGACTTCGAATTCTAGGAGTGATGGGCAGCCACTGGAGGGTTTGAGCAGGATTGCACTATGGTTGATTCACATTTTAACTGGATCACCGGCGTAGCTGTTTAATGAATGATCTATGGGAGGATGCAGTAGACAGCCTCTACAGTAGCTCCCAACGACTCCTGCCTCCTCCTGTGCTGCCTGTGATATTGTGAGTTATAATAAAAAATATACATTTGGTCTTCGTCCGGTTCCTGGCACAGGAATTTCCAAGGTTTTTGTGACAAGAAAGATAAAGATGTCTTTTGTTATTTATAACAAGGTCCTTTCAACAATGTATCCGTTTATGTTAACAAGAGGAATTTGGGAAAACCCCTAGGTAACCTGAGGATGGAAACTAGTTGCCAAGGGAACCAACCTTGATGAGCGGATTGGAACTTTCAGCTCCCCCCTCCCTATCACATCCCAACCCCCAGCAAGAGAGGCTAGAGATGGAATTCCATCACCAAGAGCCAATGATTTAATCAATCATGCCTATGTAATGAAGCCTCCATAAAAACCAAAAGGGACAGTGTTCAGAGAGCTTCTGGGTGGACATGTGGAGATATGGGGAGAGTGGCTTGCTGGGAGACAGCATGGAAACTCTGCACCCATTCCCCATACCCTGCCCTATGCTTTTCTTCCATCTGGCTGTTCCTGAGTTATGCCCTTTCATGATAAATCAGTCATCTAGTAAGTAAATATTTTCCTGATTTCTGTGAGCCTCTCTAGCAAAGTAATTGAACCAAGGTGTTTGGAACCTCTGGTTTATGGCCGGTCGACAGAAGCACAGGTAACAGAATGGATTTGGAAGTGGCATCCGGGCAGGGGGCTGGGAACGCCTTGTGGAACTGAGCCCTTAACCTGTGGGATCGGATGCCAGCTCCAGGCAGATAGCTCAGAATTGAGTTAAATTGTAGGACACCCAGGCAGTGTTGCAGAACTGCTTGAGGTATGGAAAACCCACCCACCAGGTGTCAGACGGGTTGTGGGTATGGTTGTATTGTATGAGTAAAGGGGAAACACACAAGAGGAAGTGAGTTTTTCCGTAAGGATTCTCCAGGGGCATTTCAGTAAAATGCCCCTGGAGAATCCCCTCCACTTGAGTGTGGGCTGGACCTAGCGACTTGCTTCTGACAAATAGAATACTGCAAAAGTCATGCCATTTCCAAGAATACGTTACAGAAGACTGTGCCTTTCTTCTTACTCACCCTCCCTCACTTGCTCTCCCCCTCAGAGCCCTCGCCCAGGGTAAGCCAGCTGCCAAGTTGGGATTAGCCCTATGGAGGGGCCCATGTGACAAGGACTGACATCTCCAGCCAGTAGCCAGTGAGAACTTGAGGCCTTTTAACAGCCATGTGAGTGAACTTGGCAGTGGGTCTTCCCCCAGTGCGGTTTTGAAGTGACTGCTGCTCTGCCCGCGCCCTGACTGCAGCCTTGTGAGAGACTCTGAGTCAGGGGACACTGCTAAGCCATGCCTGGATTCCTGACCCCAGAAAGAGTGAGACACTTTTTGTCATATTAAGCCTATAGATTTGGGGTAACTTGTCATGAAGCAACAGATAACCAATACAGAGGGCAAGTTTGAAACCTGGAAGACCATTTTTATAGGACACTGAAATGGTCTATCCATCCTAGTGATAATGGTGGTTTGGACTAGCACGTAGCAGTGGCGGTGGTGAGAAGCAGCTGAATAGAAGATAACTTTTGTAAAGTGTCTGGCACTTAGCAGACACTGAACAACTGTTCATACCTTTTCTATTCCTTGATAAGAATTACTCTAAGCAAGGACTAGAATTTCTAGGGGAGACTGAATTGATGGACCCTGTTCGGGAAATGACATGATACACTAATACGTCATATGGCAGAGTCTCAAAAGGATCTACATACTTGTTACAGGTTCAGTTGTGTCCCTCCACGAAAGGCAGACACAGTTCAATCCCCAGTACCTCACAATGAGACCTTATTTGGAAATAGGGTCCTTGCAGATGTAATTAGCTGTGACAACGTCATATATGGGCCCCTAATCGAATATATCTGGTGTCCTTCTAAGAAGACAGCCAGGTCTTGCTGTGACAGAGACACAGCAAGAAAGCCATGTGAAGATGGAGACAGAGATTGGAGTTATGCTACCACAAGCCAAGGAACACCAAGGTTCAGTGGTTGCCCCCAGAAGCTAGGAAGAGGCAAGGAAGTATTCTCCCCCAAAGCTGTAGATGGAGCATGACCCTGCCAACACCTTGATTTTGGACTTCCAGCCTCCTGAACTGAGAGAATAAATTTCCGTTGTTTGAAGCCACTCAGTTTGTGGTACTTTGTTATAGAGGCCCTAAGAACTGATATAATACCTATAAATAAATGGTCTTCCTTCTTTACCTCTGCCTCACTAGGTCAGAAGATACTGGAGTCAACCATCAAATCTCATCCTTTAGCACCAACACAGCCCCATATTCATAAAGATGGTTAGGAAACACTTGGTACTTGGCAGCAATGATGATGGTGATTTACTTTCTTTTGTTGTTTCCAATATACACTCTGCTGAATACACCAGAAATCTTTCCAATTAATGTTAATGGGTGACCAGCCTCTGTCTGGTTCCCTCCATGGGAAATGAGGCCACTAAGAGGAAGTTATCAGTAAGGGATTTATGTTTTAGTAGCATGCTTAATTATGATACAGCCACGACTGTCTCTTGCACAGGAATTTAGCATGTAAGATTTACAGCTCTTAGCATAATTTTTGCCTTTGTTGTCTCAAAGAGCCTTGTCTCTGAGGTTTTATTGGACTAGCAACCTTTTTTCTATTGTGTCAGGCTGCCCCCTACTGTTTTGGTCTTATAATCTCATCCTGGCTGATACAGTTTTAAGTTGGTTTTCAAAATATGCATTTTCTGCCAGGGTCTGTAAACCTGCCTGCTCTCATGCCACAAAGAACACAGAACATTGGACTAGTGGGCATGGGGGAAGGGGGCCTTATTTTTTTCTTTTAATAAAGCCACTGAAGAACCACACACACAAATATATATATATATATATATATATATATATATATATATATATATATGCTTGTTTCAAAACACTTCATCTGACCAGCTTAAGCTTGCAAGACAAATTAAATTTCCAAAAGCAGAGCAGATCAGATTTTTTTCTTTCTTATTTCTTGAGGGCAGCAAACACCTTCAAGAGATATCCTCTCTTTTCATGATACAAAAATAGGGAAATATTTTTTTTAAGAGAAGCTGATGAAATTTTAACTAATCCAACCAGCCAGAGGAAAGCAATATTACAAAAGGGGCCTCAAAGGAAGGGTGGGATTTCTTTTCCGCTTCAAAGGCGTTGATGTGCAATGCTGTGAGAAGGCAGCCTGCTTGTGGGGAAGGTCGGAGTGCTGCAGACACCCAAGCCCAGCCTCCTCTCTGAGGCCCCTCCCCGGCCAGACCACTGCTTAGCATGTGGACAGGGCCAGCCCGTAGCCAGGAAGAAAAGTGACAGAGTTATATGTATTCCACAGGATATATTAGTAAGGAAAGAAGAGAGAACCTGGAAATTAGTGTTTGGGCTTTACAACACAAATCTATTCTAAAGGTATTGGAGGAGGGTGTTGGGGGGAGGGGGAGGGGGAGGGGATATCCAAAAGCCAAAGGTAATAACTGAGAACAAACTCTGTGCTGATGGTTTAAAAATCAGAAAGACCTCATTGCAGGGCAGCTTCCCCAATTCCTGATCTTTTCCCTGTCTCTTCCTCAACCCGCATCACTTCAGTGGTACCCAGACTGTGCTGCCCTCCCTCCAGGCCTTCCCATGGATGACTAGCTAATCTGATCATCAGAGCTGTGCTTCTGTTCGACCACATGCAGCTTCCTTCCACAGACTGGTGGCATTTTGGCCTATACGGTAATCCTATAACTGGCTCTCGGCAGAGTCTGGTTTCCTGTGACCCTTGTCACTACCGAGGCTTTGTTCAGATCCCCCAACCGCCTGCATACACCTTTACTCTCTCTGCAGCTGCGTTGTGTCCTGCCCTATCTGGGCTGGAAGCCTCTGGCAGGGGTGGGGAGGGGCATGCTTTTGCTCTGCCTGTGCTGTTAGGCACTCCTGGGCCCAGGCCTGGGACAGTGCTCTCTCCCAGGGTTTACAAAGGAGAGTAAGGGCTTTTGGTGGGGATGTCACTGGAAAACATTTTTTATTGCATTGTGCCAGATAAACCCAAAACCTATTCCATAAAAGACTTTTTTTTATTTTATTTTGCATGGTCGGAGAGAATAGCCCAGCTGCTATCTTTGGCTCGCCTCCATTTCTTACTCCCATTCATAAAATCTTTAGAGAAGGCCGTGTGCTGCTTCCTCGCAGGGTGGATCACGTTGCGCTCCAGTCCAGAATGAACTGGATATCCACACAGGTGGCTAGAAAGGCCCTGCACAGTCTGTCTGTCCTCTCTACTCTTACTCTCCCTACCTAACCATCCTCCACCATCAATCAATAACTCACAAGCTCACCGTGAGCCACAACTAAGGAGCCTGCCTGCCACAAGTAAGAAGCCCACATGCCACAACTAAGGAGCCAGCGAGCTGCAACTAAGGAGCCCGCTTGCCGCAACTAAGACCCTGCGCAACCAAATAAATAAATAAATATTTAAAAAATAATAATAAGAGCTCATAGGCTCAGCCACTCTGGAGACAAAAGCCCAGGCCAGAAGCTGGGGGATCACAAACACTCACCAAGCTTCTGGCACTTGCGGATTTCACATTCACAGCAGTCTAAGAGACTCATGGCTGATAGCAATTTATCTTTTGCTGAGGCTCAAATTTGAACATTAAATCCCATGACGCTAGTGTTTGGGAGTCAGTCACTTAGTAAGAGAGCCTAGTTAGCTTAGTTAGCGACCCTAAAAACACAGCATTATCATTCTTAATTTACCATATTCCAGGTACTGTACTAATTACTTGCTATACATCATTTCGTTTAACCATGATTATCCCCATTTTATAGATGAGAAAACTGAGATTCCCAGAAGTTAAGAAATTTTCTCCAGATCGTAGTGAATGACATTGAGCAAGACCACAGAGCTAGTAAGTATGACTGAGAATCACACAGCTAGGTAGCGCGGTGCAAGCAAGGTCACAAAGCTAGCTGATGTGACTGAGATCCCAGAATAAGTGTGAGTGGAAAAATCACAGGCTAGCTGATCGGGAATTACACTCCAGGTCTGTCTTACCTTAAACTCAAGCAGTTACCCACCTCAGTTCCGCCTCCTCTGTCATTCTCTCCTTACTCTGGGCATGCGGCAACGAACATGAAGCCATAGAATTTTGTTACCATGTGGAAAATGGCCCTAGGTGCTAGAAATACCTTCAGTGAATACTGAAAAGGCTATTTGATTGTGGTTTGAGAATACACAAAGATTACACTTGGCTCTGGATAGACATACAAATCTGGAAAAGGCCAGGAGCCTGGTTTAAAACAACTCCACTTTTATGAATTTGAGAATTTTGAAAGCTCGTATAAAACCCTGTGCCAAGGGTTTTATATGAACAGAGAGAGAAACAGAGATCTATATACAGCCTCTCTGTGTATATGGATATCAGTACACCGATAAGACATTTCTGGCTCTCAAGAATATAATGCCATTAGCATACCACGAGAAAGAACAATTAGAAGCTAAATTATGCAGGGATGACTAAGCACTAAAGGCGCTCAGGACTAGAAGTGCATTGAAGCATTCGGAGAATGTGCCTGAAGAAGGAAAACGTGAATTAGGCCTTCGAAGATGAACACAGTTTAGATGGCTGGAAGGAAAAAGGAGAGCATTCAGGCAGCTGAAACAAACTAAAACAAAACTCAGAGGCATAAATGAGCATAACAGACATGGGAACTGTTAACCTAGATTGTAAGCTCCCTGGGGGCAGGAATTGTGTCTTAGCTTGTTCACAGTTCTACCTCCAGAGACTAGCACGTGATGGGCACTCAGAAATTATTTGTTGATGAAAGGAAGAAAGGGTAAGGAAGAGAGGGAGAGGGGAGCAAGAGCGAGAACTCAAATGAAGAAAGACAGAGTAGAAACACCTGACCACAGAAGGTGTCTGTTAGGAGTGGAGAGAAATAAGGTTGGTAAGACTTGGTGGAGCAAAGGGAAAAAGGGCCTTACCAAAGTCAGGGCAGAGAGTCTGATTTAAAGCAGCGGGCAACAGACATAGAAAACAAACTTATGGTTATTAAAGGGGAAAGGGAGTATGGGGAGGGATAAATGAGGCATTTGAGATTAACATATACACACTACTGTGTATAAAATAGATAAACAACAAAGACCTACTGTATAGCACAGGGAACTATACTCAATATTTTGTAATAACCTATAGGGAAAAGAATCTGAGAAAGAAGAGATAGATAGATAGATAAAAATTAAGTTGCTTAACTTCTCTGAAGGCTCAGTTTCTTCATCTGTAAAATTTAACCTACTCCATAAGGTTGCAAAAGAAATTAAATGAGATAATGTATGTAAATCCACTTAGTACAGTGAGTACTCAATCAACTGTAGCTGTTATTACTGTTACTATTACAATTTATTAATATGAAAATTAGCTAACTCAAAAATAAATCCAACTACAATTCATTAGGAGTAGTAAAAAAAAAAATGACCACACTATTACTAGTGTGGTACTAGTAATATTTACTAGTATTATTAAATTACTATACTATTAATATAGTAGTTGAGCATTCTTTTATTCTTCTGAACAGCAGAATAAATATCTTCATTTCATAGTCCAGAGGTGACAGAAATGTGTATGTGTGTGTGTGTGTGTGTGTGTGTGTGTGTGTGTGTGAAATACTGTCCAACAATCTCCCTCTATCTTTTCAAACTCAAACAGCCTATGTTCCTGAAGCACCCAGAGGTCAGCACCCTGGGAAGTTCTGGCGCTTTCCTTTACGAAAAGGCCATTCCATCACTCCCCCTCAAGATGTCCTTCGGGCACTTTACAAGTCTTTCATTAACTGAGGAGACACAAGTGTTTTCCTTCTATAAAAGGGAATATCTAGCACACAGAGCCTAGGCCGCCCTGAATCACTGTCCTGACGTCCTCTGCAAAATTCCTCCATCTTCTCGGAGTTCCACCTTTTTCCTATCTTCACATAGCTCAAGTCCTATCAAGCAGAGAGCTAACTTGAGAATGCAGGTCTCTTTTTCAAAGAGTTACTTTTACTTAGGCTATAAAAAGCAGTCAGAGACACTGAACGCCAGATATTTGAGGATGGATGAATGGTTAACGGAACAGAAGGAAGGGGGAAAAGCACCTTAAAATCAACCACAACATCTGACAGAATCAAGAAAATTCTCTGTTATGGTGAAAGAGGCATGAAAAGGAACAGTTGAATTGTTAAAAGCTAAATCTGGGTTTCAAAGGGAAATCTTTTTTATAAAACTAAGGCAATCTCATTGAAAAACAGATTCTATTTTCCAAAAAGAATAAGAAATAAAATCTCCCAATCTTTTGACTCCCCAGCTTGACTCCCTAGAAGCAACCATACTTTATATTTTCTTATATCTCCTTCTAGAAATTGTCCTGCATTTATAAGAATATAGCGTGTGCATATATGTAATATGTGTGTGTATATAAATCTTCTTCTTGTATTATTTCTAAACCTGTCACTGAAAAAATTTATTTTAAAATCCTGATTCTTTTTTTTAATTTTTTTTATTGAAGTAGAGTTGATTTACAATGCTGTGGCAATCTCTGCTGTACAGCAAAGTGACTCAGTTATACACATACAGACATTCTTTTTAAAATCCTGATTCTTAAAGCAAAACTTCCTACTAACAAGAAGTAAAAGGCTTATACACAACAATCTCATGCCTTCACAAGAGTCAGCAAAAGTCCAGGTACTCTGTGAAACAGAAATAATCAAATGCTTCAAAATATTTAATTTCCTATTCCAGGAATGTGAAACAGGTGTAATTAAAATAACACTTTTTTAATTAAATGACCTCTCTTGACCAATCATCTGTGAATAATTCAGATTTCCCCCTTATTATTACTGTAAAATTAAAACGAGGTCATATAAACAGGAAGATCCTCTTTAACTATCTTTAAGCACCAGCAATATATATTTTCCACCAGTTAAAATCCTTAATGATACAAAAAATCTGTCAAGCGTAACTCCCCCAATTCATTTGCCTGAAACCATCAATATTTTATCATGCACTTGCAGTTGGCTTTAATTTAACAGTCCAGGTTACTAATCAAACAAAACACCCAAGTCATTAAAAGTTAGCGTGCCATTTAGAAAGTGCATTTCACGTTTATTAAAATATCTTTCATGCAGCCATTAGAAACCTAAAGTTTTAATTACAATCAGATATTTAGTTCTACTCCCGTTATGCATTTGGCACTCTCTCGCAACTGCCCTGATTAATCTTCCAGACCAAGTTCATCCATTACCTCCCAAAATTATTTTCCTTATTTTCCTTATTTCCTTACCCCAACCCCTACAAAGAAGTAAAATGCATTTTAAAGGTGTGTAAAATAACTACGCAAAAGACAAGTCATTTAAAAGATTTCATTTCAAATGTAATTTATCCTTCATAAAAGACCAAAGAGGCATCATTCAGAAAGACAAACTGAAATTGAAAATTAGCTCTTCATGTCTCCATTGTCAATTTTCATTATTTATTTTTCTTGCTAATGATGGGGAAAGCTCAACAAGCATTTTCCTACAGTTTTCTAACTGTGTGATTCAATTAACTGTGATTTTTCTTTAAGCTTTTCAATCTTCCCTACTCTTGTTCCTGCCCTGGCTTGCTCTAAAGTTCCATGAAAGAGGAATCTAACTTTTTTTTAAAATGAACTTATTTACAAAACAGAAATAGACTTACAGACTTTGCAAACAAACTTATGGTTACCAAAGGGGAAACGTCGGGGGGAGGGATAAATCTGGAGTTTGGGATTAATGTACACATACTACTATATATAAGACAGATAACCAATAAGGACCTATACCGTATGTAGCACAGGGAACTCTACTCAATATTCTGTGATAACCTATATGAGAAAAGAATCTAAAAAAGAATGAATATGTGTCTATGTATAACTGAATCACTTTGCTGTACACCTGGAACTACCATAACATTGTAAATCAACTACACTCCAACAAAATTTTCAAAAATAAAAATTTTTTTAAATTAAAAAAATAAAGTTTGATGAAAGAGACTACTGACATATAAAGCATCAGATTTCATATTAAATCTAGATTTTCAGAATTACAGCATTTAGATTCTCCATCAATCATATTTGCTGCTCACTAAAAGACATTTTAGATGAGATTTAGAGCCAACAGCAGGTATGTGATCATCTGATCTCACTTCTAAGAGTCACACCAATGAAAACTGTGGGACCTGCTGTGGAGATGAAGGCCCCCAGCTGCCCAGGTATGAATGGAATTGAGAGTCCATTCAATAAACCATGGGATGTCCTTTAATGACTAAAAGCATCTTGCATCCATCAAGCTAACTCAAACATAAATCCATAAAAGCCACTGGTCTAAATAATATAAAATTATGTTAAATATAATTATCATACATTTTAATAGGAAAAAGAGGAAGATCTTAACTGAAATTCAGGTTCCATTTCCAACAATCGCTCATATTTTCTAAGTCAAGAGATACTGTGGAATCCAAAAAACAAAACAAATGAACAAACATAACAAAACAGAAACAATCATAGATACAGAGAACAAACAGGCAGTTGCCAGAGGGAAGCGGGTGGAGGAATGAGTGAAATAGGTGAGGGGAATTAAGAGGCACAAAATTCCAGTTACAAAATAAATGAGCCACAGGGATGAAATGTACAGTGTGGGGAATGCGTTCAATAATTATGCAATATCTTTGTATGGTGACAGATGGTAACTAGACTTACCGTGGTGGTCATTTTGTAATACAGAAATATCAAATCATTATGTTGTGTAACAGGAACAAACATAGTGTTGTAGATCAATTACACTTCAAAAAAACAAGCAAACAAACTCAGAAAAAGAGATCAGATTGGTGGTTACCAGAGGCGATGGGTGGGAAGAGGGGATTGGAGGAAGGTGGTCAAAAGGTACAAACTTCCAGTTATAAGATAAATCAGTACTAGGGATGTGATGTACAACATGATGACTATAACTAACACAGCTGTGTGTCATATAGGAAAGCTGTTAAAAGAGTAAACCCTAAGAGTTCTCATCACAGGGAAAAATTTTTTTCTATGTCTTTTATTTTGTATCTATATGGATTAATGAATATTCACTAAACACACTGTGGTAATCATTTCATAATGTATGTAAGTCTGATCATTAGGCAGTATACCTTAAACTTATACAGTGTTGTATGTCAAGTATATATCAATAAAACTGGAAGAAAAAAAAGGAGAGAGAGATAATGTGTCCCGAGGAAAACTAGTCAAAACAAAAGTGTGCCTGAGTTTCCCACAGCTCAGCAGATCATGACTTCCAAGTTCTGTTTCCTTTATATGTTGGGAAAGTACGAAGGCATGAGCCTCATGGTATTTGCTTCCAGTCAAAGGAAGTGTGTCAGAATATTGGTAGGTCCTCGGCAGAGGCAAGGAAAATAGCTTCTTGCCACACTCCGTGCCACACCTGGAGCCTGAAGCAGCTCTGCTTGAGCCCAGGGTTTGGCAAAGTCTCTCTTGAACAGCTCCATTCACTTGCCTAGAATTTTCCCAAGTCTCTAACGAGTTCCATCAGTTTAAGGCCTTCACTTCTCTAACCACAGGGGCTCCAACGCAGAGCAAGGGCCTGTAAGGGGGAAAACCCCATACCATTCCTTCCCTCTTCTGTGGCCTTGATTCGTGGTCCTGACCTCCAATCCAAAATCCCTCCTTTCTCACCCAGTTACAAAATCACAAATCCCTGGTATACAGATGGATGGAAAGAGATGAGCCAAAGTCAGTGAAGGTGTTATCCATTCTACTCTAACAGCATCCAAGCCACAGGTAGATCAGCCAAAAATACCTCTACTGAAAATTCCCGAAAGAACTGGAAAAAGTTTCTGCCATCCTAGAGAATCCTCATTTCTAAAGAGACAATGTGGAGAACATAGGAAGAGAAGAGCATATTCAAGGCCAGAAGTCGGGTCTCCATGGTCTTCTTTAAGGATTCATCTCTAAATAAACAGGAATTTCACGAAAGAGAGGATATTTCTTTCCCTTCAGATTCACCTAGGTTGCTCCAGAGTTCCTGGAACTATTATGGAGATTCCAAATTATCCAAGTATTAATATTAGCAGGCACTTGGCCCCGCTATTGGCCCCATGAGGAAAGACAAAGAACCCTGAATTCAAGATCTTGCCTCCAAGATGCTGACACACTATTGGGAAGACAGGCCACAAGTACATGAAACAACCGGACATCACCTACAACGCAAAGTACCCACTGTTCTGAATTAATATAGTGCAAACTGAGCACACAGAGAGTAGAAAATGCTGCCATGGAGGGCCAGTCAAATTAGGCAGGGTGACTTACAAACAGCTTCCCAAAGAATGTGCATTCTTAGCTCAATCTTCAAGGACTCAGTTCATCAAACAGCTGTATTATGACAGCACACAGCTCAAAGTATGTAAGATTAAGCATTCAATGAATCCTTGTTGAAAGATGAATGCTGGACATGGTATTTGGTGTAAACGACATGGTTTCCGAGGGAGAATTAGAATAAATCTGATAAGAGCTAGCATGTATTGAGTATTTACTATGTTCCAGGCACTGTGTTTAGTACTTCACAATCTCATTTAATCCTCACGACCCCATTCCAGTTATCTATTGCCAAGCAACACACTGCTCCAATACTTAACATCTCTGAACAATGACTATTTTATTATATTTCATGATTTCATGGGTCAGGAACTCAGCCAGGGCTCAGCCAAGCTATTCTTCTCCCCCGCATGGCATGGACTGAGGTTAATCAGTGGTATGCAGCCAGCAGATGGGCCCATCTGGAAGGTCCAAGATGGGATCACTCACATGTCTGGCACCTTGGCAGCAATGGCTGGAAGGCTTGCCTCAGCTGGGACTGTTAACAGGAATGCCTATATATGCCTTTTCTAGCATGACAGTTTCAGGGTACTTGGATTTCTTACATGGTGGCTCAGGACTCCTAAAAAAGACTGATCCAAGGGACTTCCCTGGGGATCCAGTGGGTAAGACTCCATGCTCCCGATGCTGGGTTGGATCCCTGATCAGGGAAGTAGACCCTGCATGCATGCTGCAACTAAGAGCCCACACGTCACAAAGAAGAAGTCTGCATGCCACAACTAAAGATCCCGCATGCCGCAACTAAGACCTGGCGCAGTCTAAATAAATAAATAAATAAATAAATAAATTTTTTAAAAAGACTGATCCAAAAAGTGGTAGCTGCTAGTCTCTTAAGGTGTGGGTCTGGAAACTGACACAACGTCAGTTCACCCACACTGTAAGGCAGTCACAGAGTCTACCAGATTCATGGGGCAGGGATATAGATTCTATCTCATTATGAGAAAAATATAAAGAACTTGTTACATATTTAATCTACCACAAATTACCATCTGGTCACAAATTATTTACATTTTTCCCTTGTGTAAAATTCTCTGACTCCTTTCCAAGGTCTCCAAAGGACTCAGTTAGCTCAAGATCTGGGATCTCATCATCCAAATCAGATCTAAATCAGGTCCAGGTGTGGATGAGACGCCACAGGTACAGTTCTTCCTCTCATTAGAAGGTCTGTAAAGAACAAGTTATCTACCAACACACACACACACACACACACACACACAATGACAGCACACAATCATGAGACTGGCATAGGATAATAGCAATAGACACCCCTATTCAAAAGGGGAAAGAACAGGAGGCACATAGCATTCATCTGGCCCATGATAGTTCTGAAATGCAGTTGGCCAAACATCATCAGTGGCTGGATTAGTGTCCAGTCCAGTCCAGGACTTGTGCTCCACATCTCTTGATTCCACTCTCTGAACCAACTTTCCTTTTTCATAAGAACTAGCCTGTGATTGTAGTTTAGTAGCCTTCTTAACTGCTTCTTGCCCATTGAAATTTGAGAGCTTTTTATTTTGAACTATCTTTGTCCGTTTTAGTCAAAGTTGATGTGGCTCCCATCAATTCAATTCTCTTAAAAACTCTGTGAGATTTCTATGAATTTCACTGGGATGCACTCCATTAAATAAAAGCCATACCCACAAATCTCTACAAGACAGTTCCTTCTCTGCCTTGGGCTGAATCCGAGTGCTATGGGATAATTAGAAGCCTTTTTTCTAGTTCTAGACATATCTTTAAATCTTTCTGGAAGATTAACAAAGGGTCTTACAGCCATATTTTTATATGACCTTGCCTTGAGGTCACTTTACTTCAAAATTCTTTTGCCAATGGAGAGGTAGGGAATGAGAAAGTTTTATTTTGAAACCCATTAAATCCTAGGTCCCTACAGTTCCTTTAAAAATTGTTAGAATACTGCCCCCAAAAAATTATACTTATGTCTCTCTATCCACACCTTATTATCAGTGACTCAAAGAAACTAATTGGCACCTTAAATATTCTGCCAGGCAATCTCTTTAACCAAATCCACCAGTTTGTTAGGTTTATGTTCTATTTTTCCACACTACTACAGACAACAATATTGTCAAACTTTCCTCCATTACACAATAAGGGTCACATTTTTTCCAACCTCCAAAACCAATTTTATCCCTCTTTCCAGGCTTCACCAGCTGTCTTTTCAATGACCTTCTAGCTTTTATCAACAGCCTCCTCAAGGCCTCCTAGGTTCTGCCTACTGCCTAGTCCCAAAGCCATACATTTTAGGGTTTTATAAGAGAAGCACCCCACTTCCAGGTACCAAATTCTGTTCTAGTTTTCTATTGCTGCTATACTGAATAACTTAAAACAATAATCATTACATCACATGAGTCTGTGTGTCAAGAATTCAATCAAGACTCAGTTGGACAATTCCTCTGCTCCACATGGCATCCACTGTAGTCAATAAGTCACTTGCAGGTATTCAGCTGACGGGTTAGTCGGAAGGTACGAGATGACTTCATTATGGCTGGAAGGTTGGGCTTGGTTAGGACCATCTCATACTGAGCCCCCAGCATGGTGGTCTCAGGGTGTGTGGCCTTCTAACATGGTGGATCAGGACACCTAGAGAAAGTTTTCCTAGAAAGGGGAAGTAGAAGCTGCCAGTCTCTTATACCAGAAACTGGCACACCGTCACTTCTGCTATGTTCTATTGGTCAAGCAAACACAGAGCCCAGATTTAAGGAGCAGAGACATAGATTTTACCTCTCAGTGGCGGAGTGTCCAAAAAATTTGGAGACATCTTTAATCTATGACAAATACTATGAGCTAGATATTCTTATTCTCATTTTACAAACAAAGAAAACCAAACCTAGAAGAATAGGTAATTTGCCCAAAGTTATACAGTTATGGTAAAGCTAGAATTCTAACTTAATCATCTATTTGCATGGGAAAGTAAATAAAGCAGCTGACAACTCCCAAAACGTGGTGATTAAAAGGGCATCATCTTCTGGAGAAACAAGGTATCTGTCTGTGTAGCCCTGTTACCTCTCAGCTCAGGATACAAGCCTCCTCCTTTCATTTCATCCCTGCTCTCAGGTGGATTTCTGCAAGTTGCACTTCGTGAATGTTTATAAAAGAACAAATGATCACATACTACAAAAGTCTTAGAAAGGTAATGCCCTAGTCCATTTATGAAAGTGCATCTGACAAATTCAGCCTGACAGTATGATCTCTCAGAGGTGGAGGAAATAACGAGGGAAACTCCTCTTCTGGACCAACATGGGAAAATTGTATGGTGAGGATGAAATGGCAGGAACATTGGGGAGCAAGGGACTTTGTCATCCTAGAGTGATGACTGTTAGGGAAGAGAGAGCTGGGGTAGTCAGAGGCAAGCCCTCTTGCTATATGGCAGAAAGAAAACGTAGCTATGGGTCCACAGTCTGTGGTCCTGCAAGGGGAGACGAGGCAGGAAGGATGGGACTTTCAAATATAAAATTCAGACCTAACTTCCAGAAATGATTCCCGGGAAGGAAAAAAGAGAGGAGGGATTGGTGTGGCTACACAGAAAGTGTCCTAACAAGCTCAGATTTAGGATACGCATGCCACAGATGGGGTCAAGGGACCCAGTGCCAAAATTACATGCAAAAGTTGGTGCAAATCAATGGGAATTGTGTCAGGAAGGCTAAAGCCGAGAATGCACAAGCGATGCCAAAGACAAGACTTTTTATGATTTCGTTTGGAGCAGGAACGAGCCTGACGAGCAGAGATTATTGTGCAGTGTTAACAGATCATAGAGAAAACAGAACTGTTCAACTTCTATTTTGCTTCTTCCTTTTCTTTAAAGAGAATGGGCATTTGGCTGGAAAGAGAAGCATGAATATTGAAAAAGCTGAAGCCCAGGTTGAGGAGATGATGTTGAGCAAAATTCTCTTTCTTTCGAAAATGAGTTCATCTCTTCCTAAAAATCCAGTGTAATGGAATAGATGAGATGTTGGGACACTGTAAATGCAAGATTCTCCCCTGCACAGTTTAGGATGAAAAACAAACAAACAAAATAAAACATGTGCCAGTCAGCTCTCGGACTGCAATCCTCTGATCTCCACACACAGAAGATAGCAGGAAGTCAGAAATCCAGAGGGGCTATGGACACAGAAGAATGCATAGTGACTGCTAACTGGTATGGAGTTTCTTTGGAGGTAATGAAAACGTTCTGGAACTAGTGGTGATGGCTTCACAACCTGAATATACTAAAAACCCCTGAATTATACACTTTAAAGGATGAATTTTATGGTATGTGCATTATATCTTAATTTTTTTAAATAATACATTATCACATTTTACTCATGCCTTCAGTATCAACTTTCTTTTCTGTGTCCACCGATCTTAAAAAAAAAAAAACACACACACAAAACCAAATTCCATTTTGAAAGTTCTTGTTCTCTGTGACTGATGACAAAATGTACAAACAAAACAGTTGGCTTTTTAGTTTTATGGGGGAAAAATGAAGGAGTATAACCAAACCTAGCACATTTTTTTAAAAAAAAAAAAGCATTTCGTGTCATTTTTAAAAAAGAAAAAATGCGAGAAAAAGAATCAAAACTGTGGCAATATTACACTAACTTGCCCATCACAAGAAAGCTAGATGGGATAATAAATTAGCTAAAGTAGTGAGTCCAGTTCCTCAATAACTCTCTAGTAACTAACTGCACATACAATTGTTGAAAGAGAGGTGAGAAGGAGCTAGAATGGAAAAGGTTTAATGACTTTAGTGGCCATAGCTTTAAAAGAAGCAGCAGAATGATGGAGCTGCTGGGCTATGAATGCATCTGAGCTATGAAACCTAGAGTCCATTTGGGTCCAGGGGGAGGAGGGGTAATGGTCTCACTCTAGTCTGTGTGGATCAGAATATCCAGAGCACTGTATGCCATTCCGGGTGCCACTGTCACAGAAGATCACAGGCAAACTGCAACCTGATAGAATATTGAAGGTCTGACACCATGACATAATTTAAACCATTAAAAGGACAGATACTATTTAGCTTAGAAAAGAAAAGGAAAAAAAGAAATCTAAAACTTTTCTTTAAAAAAAGTATCAGAAAGGGTCAGTTTTTGGATCTTCATGAGTCTTATTAGCAAGACCTCAAAAAAAGGAAAAACCCAAGGTTGTCAAACATTTGAAGTCTGAGTTGAGTAACCTCAGACAAAGTAGGTACATAACCAGAAGTCACAATTAACTGATGTCACAAATAAATGTGAGGGAGCAAGAAAGGGGGCCTTCAATTAAAAGTGGAAATATAACCTGGCCATCAGGGAGAAGGAAAAAGGGAAAAGACAGTCAATAGAGACATATACTTGGTGAATTCCTCAGGCAAGTCCCAGGGATCTGTATTATTTAAATGTCCCCAAATGGTTAGCAGACATTTTGTCCAATCCAAAAAGTCCCTGAGACATTTGGTCCATAAGACGTGGTCTATGCTAAAAGGTCCTTGAAATCTGGCTCTATCCAAAACATCCATGAGCATAGCTGGTCCATGATAAATGGTTTTGGACAGGACCAAATGTCAAGGACCCTCTGGCATGGAAGAAATGTCTTATGAATGTTTTGGACAGGACCAAACGTTCCTGCAAGTATCAAGGACACTTGGGGGTAAATCAATGTCTTACGAATGTTTTGAACAGGGCCAAATGTCCTGCAAGGACCCAAACAATTCTTAAGCAGCCAGAATGGGATCTGTTTACCACCTGGCATTCGGAAACCACTCTTCTGGAGAGCTCTATAATGTCACATATGTCCTTAAAATTCCTAAATCAGGGACTTCCCTGGTGGCACAGTGGTTAATAATATGCCTGCCAATGCAGAGGACACTGGTTTGAGCCCTGGTCTGGGAAGATCCCACATACCATGAAGCAACTAAGCCCGTGTGCCACAACTACTGAGCCCACGTGCCACAACTACTGGAGCCCATGTACCACAACTACTGAAGGCCACACGCCTAGAGCCCATGCTCTTCAAGAAGAGAAGCCACCACAGTGAGAAGCCCACTCACTGCAATGAAGAGTAGCCCCCGCTCGCCGCAACAAGAGAAAGCCCACGTGCAGCAACAAAGACCCAGTGCAGCCAAAAATAAAAATAAATAAATACAAATTTTTTTTAAAATCCTAAATCATTCCCTGTGACCGCCACAAATAAAATTCAAAGTTTTAAACTTGGCTTCAGAACTCTACCTAGTATGACCCAATTCTACTTTTAAAATTTTATCTCCCATTCCTTCCCATCACCAGTCTTGCCCTCTGACGAAACTCATGTATCTATTACTCATCCAGCATACATCTCTATTTGCTCCCTGTGTGCATCTGTTTATTCCATTCCCTACCCCTGGAAGGTGTTCCTCTTTGCATCCACCCACCCGTCACCAAACCTGCTATTCATCCAACCACCTTGAAGCAAAGGCTCAAAAGCCAATTAATGAATTCTTTCTTGATTATTCCATGCAAAAGGTATTCTATCATCCACATCCCTCTCAACTCTTGATCATTTAGTTACTTCAACTTAGGTCTCAGTTCCTTTATCTGTAAAGCTATCATAATAATATTACCCAATTCATAGGGCTTTTTGAAGACCGAGTTTATAAATATAAAGCACATAGAACAGTGACAAGAATATATGAGCTCTGTAATTTATGATTATTCTTATTAGTAGTATGATTATTTTTACAGAAGGAAGTTAGTAGGACACCCATAGTCTCTACTGCTACAGTTGGTCCTGAAGCTATAACCAATACCACCCATTTATGATTCTCTACCACCAATTCTAGATTCCTCTCCCTCTGGCTAGCTTCTGCTGGTCTAGGTTACTTGCCTGCTGGGTGACCTAGACCTTCATCCCTGAAAGGTCTGAGCCCATGGCTAATTTGCCCCGTCAGGCCTCTGTAGCTATAATTCCTTTCTCACATGAGAACACCAAGAGATATGCCAGTGGATCTCCTGAGTTCTAAACATTCTCTTCCCTTTCCTTATTACGGAGCAGCAACCCTACCTCCTCATGGTGATCAGGGTCAATTACCTTTGCCACTATAACTCCTTTCTTAGCCTTAGCTAACTTAATGGCATGAGAAGTATAAAATGTTAAGGTATAAACACAGTTTAGATTTAGTGGAAGTCTGACTGAGATCCCTGATGGAAGTAACCCCATTAGGGAACCAGAACCTCCCAAACTTCAGAAACTAAATTTGCAGGCACAAGAAGTACCTATTCACCATGCAAGTCACTTGACCCAGACTCATGCTCTACACAAAATCACATAATGGCCATTGACTCAAGAAATACTGCACCTTAAAGGACAGTGTTCCAACCTTGTAGATTATCATCTTCAAGATGACACTTTAACCACACCTTCAAGAAGTCATCCCAATACTTTTCAACCTATCAGCATACTATGTACTATGTGGTAAAATTGGTGACGCCATGATCATATGTTCATTGTTTTACCTCCTTAACACAAAGTGAGTATACCTTGATCAGGGTGACATGTGAGATGCTTTTTTTGGTACATCAGATACCCTGTGAGCTCTCAGTGGTAAATCAGGCAAAGACTGTCTGACATCTACTGGATGATCCTCCTGACAACCTGGATGAACAGTGTCTCTTCTGCAGCGGATGCTCTCTAAAATGCTTTAATACACAATAAAAAAAAAAAAGATGCTGACATTTTTTGCCCACTCTCATAGTTGCACCCACAGGGCTCCTCTCAAGACCAGGGAGAAGAATTTTGGGCAGTGCTCCTGGTCATCCATTGTATGTGAAAAGTAAAGTTGTCCAAGGTAAAGATATACACGGATTCCTAGACAGTGGAGAATGGTTTGGCTATCAGTCAGGGGCCTGGAAAAGTGAAGGTGTGCTGTTGGCCTTTCCAGGCCAAAGCAAACCGCTTCTGGTGTTTTGTACAAATTGGTATGAGGAAAAATGTATTAGCTATTATTGCCTATCAAGTGTTGGAGGCTGTGCTGATTTGCTCCGATAAAGATTCTACATCTGAGGCACATGCAGTTAGAGTCACTACCTGATTAAGATTACAATATTCTTAGCCATTCTCTAAATCTATCCAAATGCTACACAAGTGAAACAAGTGATTTAAATGGGAATGTGCTAGGTGTCACCAACCCCACATATTTTAAGTCTCTGATGCAGGCATAATATCTATAGTTCACCCATAGATGCATATTACTTCTAACTTACTTCCTTGGTAGGGAGGCGAAGTTCGAGAAGCTTTTATTTAGCCCTGCCTATTATAAATGGCCCTTACCCCATGGGACACAGAGCGAGTGCAGGTGTTCTGGCAGTTACCAACTGTGTATCTTCCAATATTGCATTCAAGAACTGGGAAAATAACCACAGGGTCCATGGATCAATGCAACCACTGTGAGTTAGTTAAGTTTCCACTTGTCACCTGGCCACCATAAGTCCCCACTTTGACTTACTGGGCCTTGCTAGCATTTTACTTCCCCAGAAATTAGCATCAATACAGAGCCAGTATCTAGTAATACCCAAGAGGTTTTTTCCTTACTGCACATTTATTCTAGTAAATAGGCACGAGTTCCCACTGGGGAAGACTTGAGAGAAGATTTACTGTATATACTTGTGGCAACATTACTAGGTCCTTCCCAAGGGGACCCAGCTGCCCTTCAGCCAAGGAACTCTGAGTCTGTGCACTGGCTTAGGTCTGGAAGATGGGTGAATGGCCATGACTCTCCACTGTGGCAATTTCAATCAGGTTGTTGGCCACCAGATCTGGAGTTTGTATTGTTGTTGTTTTCTGCTATATGAATGCAGCAATACTCTAGTAGAATGCCCAACCCCTTCATTCATACTTATGCCATGATCACTTGGCTACTGTGAGAGAACCCTGTGGACCAAAACATTCTGATTACCAGTCACCCTCCTACCCTTAACAGTAAAGTTTACTGAATGAACTTGAGCTGGTTCACAGCAAGCAGCCTGCTGGATTACTGCAGCAACTTATAGGGGAGTGAGTACCAATGGGCCTCTGCCTACTGTTAGGCACCACATCATCAGAGGAAAGAGAAAGAGAAAAAAAGCATGCCGAAACCAAAAAGAGAAGCCCCTTCCTCCCCTATGCTGTGCAGTCTCCCTCCAGCACCCTCCGTTGTTAAAGCCTAATATTGTACCAGATGGCAACGAAGAAATGATTACATAGTCCAGCTCCAAAATCACAAGGCAAAAGAGAAAAAAAAAAAACTAAAACAAAAGTGGATTTGGAGCTAAGAGATAATAAGCTGGTAACTAGCACATATGCTCACTGCTCTGAGACTTTGATTCCTTCCTTGATACCATGCCAAGGCAGTTCTGGCCTTACTGCCTCTTTCATTACGTGCCATCACTCTTTCCAAGCTTCTTTGAGCCATCCAGCAGCATACTGAGCCTGGCTCCAAGTGTCCCTGCCAGAATACTAAATCCTGAATCACAGGTGAGTATATTCATTGTAACAAACTCTTGCCATACCTAATTCTATAGTCTATACTACCAGGTCATCACTCTTAAAACCCACTCCCAGGCTAATATGCCAGTATTTAATAGCCAGTTCCTGCAGCTCTGCTCCTTTCTCCTTCAACAGGGCCAGCACTTCATCAGTTGGGATACAATATGTGACCAAAATTACTAGTCTAATAGCCAGGAAGGGAGGTGAGGGCAGACTCTGAGGACAGCATGTACTGTCTTGCAGGGCATTTGTTCCTGTTGCAACCTCTGCATAGTCTTTAGATGAGGGATCGGTGCTGCTATCCTCCAGCAAGAGGAAATGGTCCATTTCTGCCATCCCAGGGGGTTCAGGGGAATCTGGTGATGCAAAGGTCTCTGGTGCACCCAACTGTCCCCATCTCAAGTCTCAGGGTCTTACGCCTTCCCTATCAGGATCTTAACTTTCACATGAAAGAAGTTGCTAATGTAGTATTCCCTGAAGTTCTGCTGTTCTTACACTCAGATCCTGAGCTTTATCTTAAGCGTGGTCCACCCTCTGGTTGCTGCACTGGAGGTCTTCAGACTTTCACATCATACTTTATTTTGATATTGAGCTTGTCATTTTCTCTCGTCAATGCATCCGTAAGCACCCAAAATCAACGAACTCTTCCACTGTCCTTTTAATTACTGTCTCCCTCAAATCTCTCAAATACTAGAGATAGTGCATAAACCAGAACATTCTCTTCAATCTCTGTTCCTATCTCAACCCACCACAGGTGAAAGGGTTAATATTTGCAAGGCTCTGATATGTCAAGCTACAGCACTTCACCTATTACAGTGATGGTCCTTGTTGCCATCTTGCTGGTGAGTTATCCAACCTTAGAATCCCATCCTTAGAATCTGCTGCCTAGGACCAACTGTCTTAGGGAAGATTCAGGTAGAAGTGATTTATTAAGAAAAAGTCCTCTGGAAAAACTGTTAAGAGAACCGAGGGAGTAGGACAGGAGATGGGAGGAAACAAAGCAAGGCACTGTATTATCTATCTATTGCTGCATAACAAATTTTCCCAACACTTTTCTTTTTGAAGATTGCTTTAGCTATTCAGGGTCTTTTGTGTTTCCATACAAATTTCAGAATTATTTGTTTGGAATTCTGATAGGGATTGCATTGAATCTGAAGGTTGCTTTGGGTAGTATGGACATTTTTTATATACTGATTCTTCTAATCCATGAGGATAGTATATCTTTCCATTTGTTTGTGTCATCTTCAATTTCTTTTATCAACGTCTTATAGTTTTTCAAGTACAGGCCTTTTACCTCCTTGCTTAGATTTATTCTTTCTGATGCAATTGCAAATGGGATTGTTTTCTTAATTTCCCGGATAGTTCATTTTTAGTGTATAGAAACACAACAGATTTCTGTATATTAACTTTGAATCCTCCAACTTTACTGAATTCTTTTATTAGTTCTAACATTTTTTTAGTGGCCTCTTAAGGATTTTCTATGTACAGTATCATGTCATCTGCAAACACAGTTTTACTTCTTCCTTTCCAAATCTGGATTCTGTTTATTTCTTTTTCCTGTCTGACTGCTGCAGCTAGGACTTCCAATACAATTTTGAGTAAAACTGGTGAGAGTGGGTATCCCTGCCTTGCTCTTGATCTTAGAGGAAATGCTTTCAGCTTTTCACCATTAAGTGTAATGTTGATTGTAGGCTTGTCATATGTGGCCTTTATTATGTTGAGGTATGTTCCCTCTATACCCACTTTGTTGAGAGTTTTTATCATAAATGGATGTTGAATTTTAACAAAAGCTTTTTCTGCATCTATTGAGATGATCGTATGGTTTTTATTCTTCACTTAGTTAATATGATGTATCACACTGATTGATTTGCAGATATTGAAAAATCCTTGCATCCCTGGAATAAATCCCACTTGATCATGATGTATGATCCTTTTAATGTACTGTTGATTTGGTTTACTACTATTTTGTTGAGGATTTTTACATCTATGTTCATCAGTAATATTGGCCTATAATTTTCTTTTTTTGTGATATCTTTGGTTTTGGTGTCAGGGTGATGCTGGCCTCATAAAATGAGTTTGGAAGTGTTCCTTCCTGTTCAATTTTTTTTTAATAGTTTGATAAGGATAGATGCTAGCTCTTCACTAAATGTTTGGTAGAATTTACCTGTGAAGCCATCTGGTCCTGGGCTGCTGTTTCTTGGGAGTTTTTTTTATTACTGATTCAATTTCTTTACTGGTAAACAATCTGTTCATATTTTCTAATTCTTCCTGATCCAGTCTTGGGAGATTGTACATTTCTAGGAATTTATCTCTTTCTTCTAGGTCATTCATTTTATTGGCATATAATTGCTCATATTAATCTCTTAGGATCCTCTGTATTTCTATGGTATTAGTATAACTTCTCCTCTTTCATTTCTGATTTTATTTATTTGTGCCCTCTCTCTTTTTTTTCTTGACGAGTCTGGCTAAAGACTTATCAAATTTGTTTATCTTTTCAAAGATCCGGCTCATAGTTTCCTTGATCTTTTCTATTGTTTTTAGTCTCTATTTCATTTATTTCTGCTCTGATATTATTTCTTTCCTTCTACTAACTTGGGGTTTTGTTGGTTTTTCTCTTCTAGTTCCTTCAGGTGTAAGGTTAGATTGTTTATTTGAGATATTTCTTATTTCCTGAGGTATGTATCACTATAAACTTCCCTCTTAGAGCTGCTTTTGCTGTTTCCCATAGATTTTGGATCATTTCCATTTTCATTTGTCTCCAGGTATTTTTTTTATTTCCTTTTTGATTTCTTCATTGACCAATTGGTTGTTTAGTAGCATATTGTTTAGCCTCCATGTGTTTGTGTTTTTTGCAGTTTTTTTCTCATAGTTGGTTTCTAGTCTCTTGCTACTGTGATCAGAAAAGATGCTTGATATGTTTTCAGTCTTCTTAAATTCACCGAGACTTGTTTTGTGGCCGAGCATGCAATATATGCTGGAGAATGTTCCATTTGTACTTGAGAAGAATATGTACTCTGCTGCTTTTGGTTGGAATGTTTTATGTGTATATATATATATATATATATATATATTCCATCTGGCCTGATTTGTCATTTGAGGTCAGTGTTTCCTTATTGATTTTCTGTCTGGATGATCTGTCCACTGATGTAAGAGGAGTGTTAAAGTCCCCTACTATTATTGTGTTACTGTCAGTTTCTCCCTTTATGTTTGTTAATATCTGCTATATGTATTTAGGTTTTTTGTTTTAAAGTCAATTTTGTCTGATATAAGTATTGCTATGCCAACTTCCTTTCTGTTTCCATCTGCATGAAATATCTTCTTCCATTCCCTCACTTTCAATCTGTATGTCTTTAGATCTGAAGTGAGTCTCTTGTAGGCAGCATATATATGGGTCTTGCTTTTTATCCATTCAACCATTCTATGCCTTTTAATTGAAGCATTTAGTCCATTTACATTTAAAGTAATTATTGCCATTTTGTTAATTGTTTTCTGGTTGTTTTTGTAGTTCTCTTTTGTTCCTTCCTTCTTCTTTTGCTCTCTTCCCTTGTGATTTGATGACTACCTTTAGTGTTATGTTTGGATTCCTTTCTCCTTTTTGTGTGTGTATCTATTATAGATTTTTGGTTTCTGGTTACCATGAGATTCACATATAACAACAATATATATTTTAAGTTGATGATCACTTAAGCTCAAACACATTTTAACAACCCTGCATTTTTACTCCCCCCAAAACAATTAATGTTTTGACATCATATTTTGCCTCTTTTTGTTTTATGTATTGTGGGTATAGATGATTTTACCTGTTTTGTCTTTTAATCTTCCTACGAGCTACATAAGTGTTTGATCTACTACTTTTATAGTATGTTTGCCTTAACCAATGAGACTTTTCCTTTCATAATTTTCATATTTCTAGTTGTGGCCTTTTTTTTCTGCTTAAAGAAGTTCCTTTAGGGCTTCCCTGGTGGCACAGTGGTTGAGAGTCCGCCTGCCGATGCAGGGGATACGGGTTCGTGCCCCGGTCCGGGAAGATCCCACATGCCGCGGAGCAGCTGGGCCCGTGAGCCATGGCTGCTGGGCCTGCGTGTCCGGAGCCTGTGCTCCGCAACGGGAGAGGCCACAACAGTGAGAGGCCCGCATAGTGCAAAAAAAAAAAAAAAAAGTTCCTTTAACATTTCTTGTAAGACCAGTTTAGTGGTGCTAAACTCTTTTAGTTTTTGCCTGTCTATAAAACTCCATCTCTCCTTCAAATCTGAATGAAAATCTTGCCAGCTAGCATATTACTGGTGGTAGGTTCTTTTCCTTTCATCATTTTGATGCAGTTGACCCTTGAACAACACAGGGGTTAGATGAGTCAACCCTCCTGCACAGCTGAAAATGCACATATAACTCTACAGTCGGCCCTCCATATCCATGGTTCTACATCCCTGAATTCAACCAACCATGGATCATGTAATACTGTAGTCTTTATTGAAAAACACTTGCTTATAAGTGAACCTGCACAGTTCAAACCCATGCTGTTCAAGGGTCTACTGTGTATTGTACCACTCCCTTCAGGTCTGCAAAGTTTCTGCTTTCTGTAACTAGCTGCTTTCCTCTTGCTGCTCTTTAAGATTTTCTCTTTATCTTCAATTTTTGCCACTTTAATTACAACATATCTTGGTTTGGGCCTCTTTGGGTTCATCTTGTTTAGGACTCTCTGATTCCTGGACCTGGAATGTATGTGTCCTTTCCCAGGACAGGGAAGTTTTCAGTTATTATTTCTTCAAGTAAATTTTCTGCCTTTTTCTCTCTCTCTTCTTCTGGGACCCCTATAATGCAAATGTTAGTACACTTGATGTTTTCCCAGAGGGTTCTTAAACTGTCCTTTTGTTGTTGTTGTTGTTGTTCAGCTTCACTGGTTTTTACTAGTTGTCTTCCAGTTTGCTGACCTATTCCTCTATATCATCTAATCTACTATTGATTCCTTCTAGTGTATTTTTTACTTCAGTTATTGTATTCGTCAGCTCTGTTTGGTTCGTCTTTATATTTTCTAACTCTTTGTTAAACCCTTCACCATGTGCATCCATTCTTCTCCCAAGTTCCTTGAGTATCTTCATGATTATTACCTTGAACTCTTTATCAGGTAGTTGCTTATCTTCACTTCACTTACTTCTTATTCTGATGTTTTGTCTTATTCCTTCACATGGAACGTATTCTTCTACCTCCTCGTCTTGCCTAATTCTCTGTTTATTTCTATGTATTAGGTAGGTTGGTCACATTTCCCAACATTTGAGAAGTGGCCTTATGTAGATGTCCTATAGGCCCCAGCATCACACTCCCCTCCAGTCACCAAAGCTATATGCTCTAGGGGTACCCACTATGTGGGCTGTGTGGGTCTTTCTCCTGTGGCAGAACCAACTACTGTGGACATGCTGGTAGGCAGGGCTGGCCCCCAGCCCAGTTGGCTGCCAGGCCATGCCTTGTCTGGTGGCTGCCAGCCCACTGGTCAGTGAGGCCAGCTCCCAGCATAGCTGGCTACACAGCCTGGGGGTACCTGGGGCTGCTGCTGGTCTGCTGGTAGACTGAACCAGGTCCTGGTGTGTGGCTGCAGGGCCCTGAAGTGGGGAGTTACCAAGGCTGGTGCTGGCTTCCTGATATACAGGGTTGGGTTCCAGCACAGCTGGCTGCAACTCAAGGGAGTCCTGGGGCTGGTGCTGGTTCCCAGGGTGGCTGACCATGGGGCCCGTGGTTAGTTAGAAATCTTTGATTTCAAGTAATGAGAACCCACTTTAGGGGCTGTTGAAAGGCTGCTGCACAACCTCTCATAGGACCCGGGACAGACTCTTGGGTCAACATGCTTAATCCTGGAAACTGAGAACAGGAGACACGCAGGAAACCTGGCAGCCACTCTTGCTCTCTCTGTTGCTGTCTGAGGTCAAGAGTCTTTCTTTTTCTTTCTAAATCCCTATCTTACTTTCCTCTCTGAGAACATATTTTCTTTACCCACTCATCCACATGCACCTGACTTACCATTTCTGCTCTTCAATTCACCTTTCATATGGAGAAAAGGGAACCTTCCTACTTGTTGGTGGGAATGTAAATTGGTACAGCCACTATGGAGAACAGTATGGAAGTTCCTTAAAAACTAAAAATAGAACTACCATATGATCCATCAATCCCAGTCCTGGGTATATATCTGGAGAAAACCATAATTCAAAAAGATACATGCACCCCCAATGTTCATCGCAGCACTATTTATAATAGCCAAGACATGGAAGCAACCTAAATGTCCATCAACAGATGAATGGATAAAGAAGATGTGGTGTATATATATATATACATACAATGGAATATTATTCAGCCATAAAAAGGAAAGAAATACTGCCATTTGCAGCAACATTGGACCAGAGATTAACATATTAAGTGAAGTAAGTCAGACAGAGAAAGACAAATATCATATGATATCACTCACATGTGGAATCTAGTTTTTTTAAATGATACAAATGAACTTATTTATAAAACAGAAACAGACTTACAGCCTTTGAAAACAAACTTATAGTTACCAAAGGTGGGGGGCTAAATCAGGAGCTTGGGATTAACATACACATACTACTATATATAAATAGATAACCAACAAGGACCTACTGTATAGCACAGGGAACTCTACTCAATATTCTGTAATAACCTATATGAGAAAAGAATCTGAAAAAGAATGAATATATGTATATGTATAACTGAATCACTGTGCTGTACACCTGAAACTAATACAACGTTGTAAATCAACTATACTCCAATAAAAATTTTTTTAAAGTCACTTTCAGCCCTTCAGTGATTTTCTAGACCAGCTTTCTACAAATAGTTGGCTCAGTTTTTCCAGATTCCTGTAGTTACATAGAAGGAAAGATTTCAAAATATTAATTTTAGTTATCTATAAGTGGTAGAATAGAGAATAGTTTTCTTTTTTACACTAGTCTGTGTTTTTTCAAATTTTTCTACAATAAACATGTATTACATTTATAATCAGCAAGGGAAAAAAAAATTGCTGGACTGGATTTTCTTTACCTCATCCCAATGTTCCATCACCAACACCTTCTTTCTTTATATCTCTACCTCACCCCTTCCTGCTAAATAATCTTTGGAAACAGAAAGTATTGTTAGCATAACACATCTAAGCTAAGCAATGAGGGCCAGTCATTATCAGCAATGGAGGGTTTTTTTATCTTACATATTATTTGCTCTGAGGAATTTGAAGGACCTGAAAAGTCAAGTGCCATTTCTCCAGGATAAAGCTGGGACCCTGGAGGGAGGACTTACCAATTTTGTGGGGCAGGAGAGGAAGGAAGGAGACCCACCCAAGGTGGACACGTTATATGGACTGTTGGGCAAATCTCTGGAGAAAGTAAAAAAATTGTTTGGCACCCTCCTGTGGACTTGGTGTGCAATCATGAATATTTAATCGTATGAGCCAGTCCTCCTCATATTGATCTGTCAGATATTACAGGTGTAAATAAGGAATAGCAAACAAACAAAACAAAACCACAGTCTGAGAAATCATACGATAAGTAACAAATGAGAGTTTCAAAAAGAAAAAGTGTCAAGAAAGACATCTGATTCTCTCTTCTCCTACGGTCATTGTCTTCCCTCTTGTCTAGCTCTTACATAAGTATTTTAGAAGCCAAGAAAAAAATGCTAGTGTGTATATATATATACATATATATATATACATGTATATATATTTGTGTGTATATATAACATACATACAATAATGGGATACTTTTGAAATCACTGCTATCCTGTTAAGTCATATCTAGTCCTAGCTTGCACCCATAGGCTGCAATGAACATCATCCTAGGCTACACATGTCAGGTTTCAAATAAGCATCACAATAAAGGAGAGAACAAAACAGTTCACAATTGCTTACTTCTTAGTTTTTACTAAAAATTAAGGTTTCTAAGGGTTAAAAATTCTAATTAATATATGTACTTAAAACTACTAAAATTAATAAGGAAAACAATTTCATATGCAAGAAATTTTTTAAGAGGTCTAAGAAATAGAAGACCCATTTTGTTAAGAAAAAGAAAATGATTTTGCCCTACAGCTGGTTATTTCTAAATGGGAAAGAAAAAAGGAGACAAAATGGGCGTAGAAAGTTGTAAAAGGTTTGCGGAAAAAGGGATCTTTAGAAAGGAATTTTATGTGTGGTCAGGACTGGCTGAAATTGGATTAAATTTAATTAAGTAGGACTTCCCTGGTGGCGCAGTGGTTAAGAATCCGCCTGCCAATGCAGGGGACACAGGTTCGAGCCCTGGTCCGGAAAGATCCCACATGCCGCGGAGCCACTAAGCCCGTGCACCACAACTACGGAGCCTGTGCTCTAGAGCCCACAAGCCACGCCTACTGAGACCACGCGCCTAGAGCCTGTGCTCTGCCACAAGAGAAGCCACTGCAATAAGCCTGCGTACCGCAATGAAGAGTAGCCCCCGCTCCCTGCAACTAGAGAAAGCCTACGTGCAGCAATGAAGACCCAACGCAACCAAAATAAATAAATTTACTTTTTTTTTAATTTAATTAAGTAAATGAGTTTTAACTTCTCTGGAAAAAAATAAAGGAGAGAACATTCCTCCATCTTCTAATAGGACTACAAATAATCCTATCTGGACATGTTGGACCTTGCCCAATTTATTTTTAATATTAATAAAGAAAATTTTGACAATTTTCTTCATTCTGATATGACATAGTCTTGGTTCCGAAAATTCTTCCTGTGACTAACTTATCTCTCTCCTGTGGTCATGAAGCCCATTTCTCCTTGTTCTATTCTTCCTGTGGTGGAGAATAACAGCGGTTTACCATCTTCCCCAGAAGCCCTTCATTGTTAGAGCCCACCGTGACATTGCCTATCCATTCTTTAAACACCAAGCAATCCATGTTTTTTTGACCTCTCCTCATACATTTCATTTTCCTATTCCAATCAAATTTATGGTTTCCCTTTTAATCTACTCCAAGTTTTCTCCCTCCTAAACCATGGAACCAAATCAAATATGTGAACTTCTGGGTGATTTCTAAGCATTACACATTCCCTATTATAAATGAAAGAAACACAGAATTGTAAAGAGATTTCTTTGATGTCCTGGAATATATGGCTATGCTGAAGCAGGCAGTAAGAACTGTCTCTTTTTAGTGCTGGACAAGTCAAAAGAACAGGTTATGCCATTGGGGAAAGCTATTGATACTTGGTAAAATGGCGACATCTAGTGCCCACATCTGCAAGAGAAGGATAGGAAGAAAAGTGTAAATCAATTACAGTGCAAAATGACAACTCCAGAAACTAGCAGGGCCAAGGCAATTTAATAACAATAGGTCCATTGACTCTGGGGACCATAATTCTTAGTCTATTGACTGGGTCACTGGAGCAGCTTAACAACTAATATAGCCTTTTTCCAGAGAGAAACTGAGCCCATGTGCCACAACTACTGAAGCCCGTGCGCCTAGAGCCTGTGCTCCGCAAAAAGAGAAGCCACCGCAATGAAAAGCACGTGCACCGCAGCAAAGAGTAGCCCCTGCTCTCTGCAACTAGAGAAAGCCCATGCACAGCAATGAGGACCCAACACACCCAAAAATAAAAACAAATAAATTTTTTTTAAAAACCCAGCAATCATATTATCACAAAAAAGAGCAATGAGGAGCTCCTGATAGTACAAGGATAAAAATATGTAAGAAATAGAATTAAGGGAATTCCCTGGCGGTCCAGGGGTTGGGACTCTGCGCTTCCACTGCAGGAGCCATGGGTTCAATCCCTGCTCAGGGAACTAAGATCCCGCAGGGTGTGTGACATGGCCAAAAAAAAATTTAAATTAAAAAGAATGGAAAATGCAGTGAGTTCCTTACATTTTATGGGTAGTTTTTGTTGCTGTTTCCTAAAGGAAGCATCACTTGAAGTATAAATGCCTCCAGGAAAGTTTTCTTGAGAATTCTATTCTAACTAGAAAGATGAAACCAAAAAAAATTGAAAGGAGTTTTATATTTCTTCTAACACATGTCCACACACACACACCCTCAATTTTGATGATGTGTAGGCAACTGTAAAATATTCTCAAAGAAAAGAAAACCTTAGGCTGTTACATATTCCAGCCTAAGTTAAAAAAGTAAACTAGTATTCCGTAAGGGAGTTGACTGAGTATCTGAAGGCTTCCCAATGAGTCAATAACATCTTCCAATAGAATCCAGCCACTTCGCTTCTAGGTTTGTCCTAGAATCTCTATACAGAAAACACTCATTATAACGCTGAGGGCCTTCCTCTCATGTTGCAGTGGGGCTGGGGGATAGACAAGTCTAGGACTTGTCTAGCTGTGCCTTTCAAGTGTGAAGTTAAGCTCATGGCTCCCATCAGTAGCACAGAAGGTTTGAAGGTTCCAGAGAAGTCAGCATCTGTGCTTATCTACCCATTCTCTCTTGGGCCGGGAGGGGGTTTCTATAAAAAAAGACAAAAAAAAGCCACAAATTTGCCAAATCCCCACCTACGCTGTGCGGTGCACTCTATTGCCTGGGAATATAGCTTTGCCAACCAGCCCAAAGTAGGGTGCAAATGGCTGATGGGGAAGGACAAAGGGAATACTACCACGTGCAAAGAAACTGAGGTGTGAGAACACGTTTTTTCAGGCAAAAGCAAATCATTCAAAAGAATTGGCACAAAGGGTGTGATCGTGGGGAGAGATGACACTGAAAACGTAGGTGAGGGACAGGTTATGAAAAGTCTTGCATGGGTGCTAAGGAGGTATATACTTTATACTTCAGATGGGTGTTTCTCGGATATAAGTAGTATAAAAGGAAAAAAATTCTCACAGATCCTGTCTTGGTTTCAATTCTCTTTAAATATCATGGCAGAGACTGTTTATAATTCCCTTATATTCATCCTCCTCATCTTCCTTTTAGTTGACAGAACTCCTCAGATTTTACCTCGAGCCTACATTTTCCAGCCTCCCTTGCAACTGAGTATGGTCACATGACCACGTTCTGGCCAGTGAGAAGTAAGTGGAGAGGAAGGTCTACAACTTCTGTGTCCTGTTCTCATAAGGAAGCTGCTTGCCCTTTACTTCCTCTCGACTCCTTCCCACAGGCTGGAAATCCAAAGAAGTGGTGACAAACCAGCTCCAACCATGCGAATGAAAGCAATACTCCTGGACCTCGCTGCTCACACGTGGTCTGTGCGACCAGCATCACCTGGGAGTTTGTGGAAGTGCAGGAGCTCAGCCCGCACCACACCTACTGAAGCTGATTCTGCAGTTAAATAAGATCTCCAGGGAATTCCCTGGCGGTCCAGTGGTTAGGACTCTGTGCTTTCACTGCTGAGGGCCAGGGTTCAATCCCTGGTTGGGGAGCTAAGATCCCTCAAGCCGAGGGGCATAGCCAAAAAAAAAAAAAAGTTTATCTCCAGGTGATTCATAGTCACATTAAATTTTGAGAAGCACCAATCTAGGAGAAGGCAGGGGAGTGAACTAGTAGGAAACTGGGTCTCCAGATAATGCTACAATACTGGACAACTTACTAGCTCAGATGTTTATGAAAGAGTGGACCTTCTACATTTGTTTAAGCCATCTTTTTAACCTCTGTTTGATCCAATATTCAAACTATAGTAAATATGTACAAATGTAAAACACAGTATGAATACCCATCCTTATAGATTTTTTTTTCATTTATTTATTTATTTGGTTGTGCCGGGTCTTAGCTGCGGCAGGCGGGCTTCTTAGTTGTGGCATGTGAACTCTTAATTGCAGCATGCATGTGGGATCCCTGACCAGGGATTGAACCCGGGCCCCCTGCAATGGGAACAGAGTCCCATCCACTGTGCCACCAGGGAAGTCCCATCCTTATAGATTTGTTTTTTTTCATATAAGTGTATTTGTGTATTCCTTTTGCAACCGCACACCTCAGATGGGACTCGAACCCAACTGCACTTCGGATGAAACTCGAACCCACAATCTTCCAACTGAAACAACACAACTCGTCTCAGGACTTAATGAAGCTCAGGTTCTTTATTTCTCGGCACAGAAGGAATTCAGCAAGAGGCAAAGTGATAGGTCAGAAGTAGATTTATCAACATGCTTTGTAAAGAGGTTGCAGGAAAATGGGAGAGGATGGTCATGTCCCAGGTCTCAGGCGAGTTCCTGGGATGGGCCACCCAGCGAGGGTCCTTGGCTTCACACAGGAAAGAATTCAAGAGCGAGCCACTGTAAAGTGAAGCAGAATTACACACTCCATAGGCAGAGTGCAGCCCGTCTCAGAAGGCGAGAGTGGCCCAAGACATGGAGTGGTTAGTTTTTATGGGCTGGGTAATTTCATAGGCTAATGAGTGGGCGGATTACTTCAATTACTTGGTGGGAAGGGGCAGGGTTTCCAGGAATTTGGGGCACTGCCCACTCTTTGGCCTTTTATGGTCGGCCCTGGAACTGTCATGGTGCCTGTGGGTGTGTCATTTAGCATATGCTAATGTATTATAAGGAGCATATAATGAGGCTCAAGGTCTACTGGAAGTCGAATCTTCCACCGTCTTGGGCTTAACTGGTTCTAACCAGTTTTTGTCATATCCTCAACAGCTATGTCATTCTTTTATAGGTTGTGCCCTGAACCCTTCCCTCGTGTCTCACTTTGACTTTATTCAGTACCGGCACCACTACTAAATCACATATACTATAGTGGTTTTATTGAGTAGTTGAGCTGATTATATGCTGGTCCAGAGCCAAAAATTTAAAAAGAAAATTACAAATGAAATAAAAACTATAAAACCAATAAACATCCAAATGAACAACTGTTTTAATATAACGAAATGAATGAAGTTTTTCCGCTGGAACAAAAATCACTCTTCACAATATGGCAATGGTACTGATGCTTGCAGACAAATGCTTCTGAGTTTGGCAGTGTGTTTTGTGACAACTCAATTCACTTACCACTTTTCTCTATTTGAAGTACTGTCAACAATCAACAGCACCAAATGCCATGTCATTTGACTTCACTTGGCCTAAGTGCATTGCTTATATATTAAGTTACCTCTGTTCTTTTCGCACTTACCCAGGTCAATTCAAGAAGCACTACTTAACACCAGTAATCTTATAAATACAATTGCAAACACAATTTATAACCTAAGATTGTCACTCAAACCTAGAGAAATAAAACTTATATTTACACGCAAAAAAAACTGTACCCAAATGTCCACAGCAGCTCTAATTGTAATAGCCCAAAACTGGAAATGACCCAAATATCTTTCAACAGGCAAATGGATAAACAAACTGCAGTACAGTATATCACACAATGGAATACTCCTCAGCAACAAAAAGAAACATATTGATACATAACAACTTGAGTGGATCACAAATGCATTATGCTAAGTGAAAAAACTCTCCAAAGTTTATATACTGTATGATTCCATTTATATAACATCCTTGAAATGACAAAGTTATAAAGAACGGATCAGTAGTTGTAAGGGGTTAGGTTAGGAGGAGAGTATGACTGACTATAAAGGGGTAATGTCAGAGTTTCTTTCTGGCAATGGAATAATTTTGTATCCTGGATGTATCGGTGTTTACACAAATCTACACGTGTGATACTATTTCGTAGAATTATATACCCGAAGGAAAAGAGTGCACATAAAAACTGGTGAAATCTGAATAAAGTCTGTAACTGAGTTAATACCAATGTCAATTTCCTGGCTTGATAATGTACTGTGATTTATGTAAGATGTTATCATTAGGGGAAGTGGAATATAGAGTATATTGAAACTCACTGTACTATTTTTGTCACCTCTCCTAAGCCTAAAAGTACTTCAAAATCAATTTTTTTTATTGTAACCTAATAACAAAGGCCCAGACAGAACATATTTGAGCTTTCGCATTTTAGCATGACTCAGGCGTGACAGGTATCAAAGGAATACCCAGAGAAAGAAGAATTTAGAAAAGGAAAGAGGGACTTCTCTGGTGGTGCAGTGGTTAAAAATCCTCCTGCCAATGCAGTGGACATGGGTTCGAGCCCTGGTCCAGGAAGATCCCACATACCGTGGAGCAACTAAGCCCGCGCGCCACAACTACTGAACCTGCACTCTAGAGCCTGTGAGCCACAACTACTGAGACCGCAAGCCTAGAGCCCGTGCTCCGAAACAAGAGAAGCCACTGCAATGAGAAGCCCACGCACCGCAACGAAGAGTAGCCCCTGCTCGACACAGCTGGAGAAAGCCCGCGTGCAGCAACAAAGACCCAACACAGCCAAAAATGAATACATAAATGAATGAATCTATATTAAAAAAAAAAGAAAAGGAAAGAAAACTTCACCTTCAAAGAGAGCAAGGGAATCAGACTTCAGAAGGACTGGTTCATCAAACAAAAAACATAACAAGGACTTAAAGGAAAAAATACACAATATTACCAAGGTCACAAAGCTCACATCAGTCCCTTCATGATGAGAAAGCAGCGACTTGCTCACATGACTGCTATACTCATAATGCTCCTATCTCCAGGCAACAACACAGCAAGAATTGGAGATAAAACTATTTTTGTTTGCGAGCCCAGGTTTATGGGAAATATTCAATGTTTTATAATTTGGGGGATCAGACCAGTCAGGGTACTCTGTCACTTCCGATTTATCTCAAGGTGCAAAGTTTGCTGTTCCTGTTTTTGTTTTTTACTGTGGTAGGTGAAGAGTTTAGACATATTGGAGGCAGAGCAGGTTTTGCTTTTATGCAGACACCTGTGATCTGCCAAAAGCACCTGCACTTTAACTCCTGGCATCTCAGTGACCAGGAGAGACTGCTTTTCCCCACCACCTGCTGTGACCACACTGGGCTGAGGCTGTGTCTGCTGTTTCCCACAGAACATCAGCACGTGAAAGATGTGAGAGAGATATATATACATAGTACATATATATAATATATATAATGGAATATTACACAGCCACGAAAAAGAATGAAATAATGTCATTTGCAGCAACATGGATGGACCTGGAGATTATCATACTAAGTGAAGTTAAGTCAGACAGAGAAAGACAAATGTCATATGATGTCACTTATATGTGGAATCTAAAAAAAATGATACAAATGAACTTATTTACAAAACAGAAACAGACTCACAGACATAGAAAATAAACTTATGGTTACCAAAAGAGAAAGGTGGGGAGGGATAAATTGGGAATTTGGGATTAACAGACACACACAACTACATATAAAATAAACAACAAGGACCTACCAAATAGCACAGAGAACTACATTGAATATCTTGTAATAACCTATAATAAAAAAGAATACATAGGTAGGTAGGTAGATAGATACATTCAGTGTATAACGGAATCACTTTGCTGTACACCTGAAACACTGTAAGTCAACTCTTCTTCAATAAACTTTTTAAAAATGTAAAAATAAAAAAGTAAAAAAAATATATTAGCACTTGAGAAATCATGAAGAATGCAGTCAGCAAACTATAGGACTTGGTGACTCTTCCAGGTAAAGTCTAGAACAAATTATTTAATGAATAAATTGTGAGAACTTAGAAAGCAGCTAACATCCATATGGTTATGTGATAGGCACTGTACCAAGTGCTTTCCATATGTCATCTCATCTCATCCTCACCACATGCAGTAGGCAGTGCTCTCACTCAGTAATAGAGCTGGGACTTGAACGCAGGGAGCTCTAATTCCAGAGTCCCCATTCTTAACCAGAATACTATGCCCCCTTATACAAAAGGATGCAGTAATTGCTGGGAACCAGCTTGGATTTACTAAGAACAAGCCATACCTAATTTTAAATGGAACTCTAAAGTTCCAAGTTCCTCTTTAAATGGAACTTCTAAACTAACAGACCTGAGAAATAGGATAGACCTGATTTCAGCAAAGAATTGACAAGATTTTTATTATTGAGAATAACTCGTTTGAGATGGGATCTTTTTTTTTTTTTTAATTTGGTTACACTGGGTCTTAGTTGCGGTTCGAGGGCTCCTTTGTTGTGGCATGCAAACTCTTAGTTGTGGCATGCGTGTGGGATCTAGTTCCCTGACCAGGGATCGAACCCGGGCCCTCTGCATTGGAAGTGCAGAGTCTTAACCACTGGACCACCTGGAAAGTTCCTTGAGATGGGATCTTGAAGTGAGGCCACAAGAGACAGGGACAATCACGTGTCAGGATGCGATAGCAGAAACTGAAGCTTTATGTGAAGGGTGGCAGTGCATGGATTTTTTTTTTTTAGACGAAGGGTTTCTATGTATCTTGTTAATTTTTTCCTACACGAGAACCTAACCAATGAAACTCTCCTTCACACCCGGTCCCCAGTTTGTTACACCCCAACTAATCCTGTCCTCTTACAGATGGCCTGGAGTGCCTTGTGAGACTATTCCACCAGGGGGCAGCAGAGAGCAGAAGGCTGCTCCAGACTTAGAGGCTGTCCCCCGGGGCAAGCTCAGTCAAGGGCACCCAGGCTGGGCTCAGAATCTCAGAGTGTGCAAACACAGAGCTTCCAAAACTGCCCCTTCTTAGCCTCACCTGCATACTGCCTAGGTAAATGGCTGGAGAAAGGAGAAAACAGGAAAAAGAAATTTAATACTCGCAAATTTGGGGGGGGGGGCAGGGGCGAGGGCGTCATCTGCTTTAACACAACTTGTTTTTCAGGTCCTGAAAAGCTGCACCCTTTTCAACTTTGCTTCACGTCCACGACTAACGGGGTTTTCAATGTAGATTTCACACAGAGATGTATCGTAAGAGATTTGCCTCAGAAGTCTCCTCCTGTCTCTCAGGCCTGAAAGCTCAGAGATCAGCAAGGAGGCTATGGAGCCTGAAAGTGGGGTTTCCTTCCTGCCCTCCCAAACTCTAAGGACCACTGAAAGATCTGTTATAAGTACAGATTCCTGGGACCCAACCCCTCCCCGAAGCACAATTTTGAGAATCCTGAGATTTAATAACTGTTGACACCTGAGCATTGCGGATGATGGTGTGTGAGTTGAAGGACCCAAGGATTCCAGGTCACTATTACATTGGCGAACAATACAAGGCCCAGAATGAGGGCTCTGACCTACTAGGAGCCCAGGTTTGAATACAATGGATGATCCCACTTTTACAAGAAAACTTCCTAGGACCAGGGAGCAAGGTCTCCCTTCAAACTCTACTATATGGGTACAGACTTCAGTTTGCCAAGACCACAATTTGTCATTGTAACAGGTACCTGGGAAACTTTACTTACATTGGGGTTTAAAAATGGCTGGGGAGTGACCTGCATATAACCTAGCTAACTGCAGTTTTCCTCTTTTTTGTAGATCAGCCTCATGCAACCCTCATGTGGGATCTAGCAAGCGTAACTCCAGAGGCCCTCCCAGTGAAAAGGCACTAACCACCCGCGGCACATTCCTCTTCCCCTCCCCCTCCCAACCAAAATTCCCTTAGTCCAACCCCAAACAGTCCCCTTTGATTAAAAGGTAGTTCTCTAAGGAAAGGTGATGGCCCACAGTTAAAACTACTGCCTCTGGCAATTCAAAGTCTCTAGAAGTTAAAATTAACACCACAAGAGCAATTAACCCAGTTCAGGTGACCCACGGGAATTTGGCTCTTTTTCAGTTACCTGAGGTGACTCAGTCCCTGTATAGGGAAAAAAAAAAATCCATGAACTAAAATCCATAATCTCCAACATTCCCAATTTTCTGATATCAATTAAGACTCTCTATCAGTCCATATCTTGATTAGAAGGAAAACAGGTATGAAGGCCAAACTAAAGAAGTCTTTCTGCTTTAATCTTTCCATGGATTTAATTTTAGACAATGCCCAGAAGTCCTTGGATGTGTCTATTCCAATGTCTTAGAGAGACTAGGATACTAAGAAGTCCTCCTCTGCCAATCTGACCAACAGTCCAGAAGGATTCTCTGGTGCATGTTCCCAACAACCTCCCCTCATCATGGACACCAAGGGGAAGTTGTACAACATTATTCAAATCTAGTCTTTAAAACAAAAGTGGCCGTAGTCCTCTGGGCTCGCATCAACAGACACAGCCCAAAGCCCCCAACACTAAAAGTGTGAGGGCTTCCAGGGCCATCACATGTGGGAACTCATGACTCCTCCCAGCTCAAGGCTCCACAGAGTTTCTGATGCATGGAAAGCATCAGGGTGGGGGGAGCCTCTAGAGCCTTTTGTGGCCTTCAGGCATGTAAGAGCTGTGCTGGGGAGGCTTGAGACGCTTCAAAACAAACCATTTAAGACCCTAAAGTCCCCTCACTAAGAATCTTTTCTGGTATAATTCTTGCCAACTAAATTTCCCACTCATCCTGTCTCTTTGTCCAGTTAGTTCCCAAATGAATCATTTATATCGGCCCATCTGGGGGGAATATCCTGGTGACACTCTCACTGAATGGCCACTGGGCGCCCTCAGATATTTTCTTGGTTCTCGCTCCAATCCTGCAGGCTAAGCCTTGGCTGTACAGTCTTCCCGTAACAGGAACCAAGACATCCTCAGCGTCCAGCTGACTGCTTGGTGAGCCTTCCCTTCCCTGCCTCAGATGGACTAGAGTAGGAAGCCCATGAATCTTCCCATTAAGGATCAGCCTACTGCACCTCATCTCAGCTCGGATTGATTAGGTCTGCCTAATTGGTGATGCTAATAAATCAGGAAGTGTAGAATCACAGAACCTTTTAGACCCAAAAGGAATTAGCTGCATTTTTTTCCTGACCCTGAGAGTAGTTTGGAATCTGCTCTTCAATGCTTTAGAAATCCTGGAATGTGGAAGAATGAGGACATAAATGCAAGTGTCCTGACCACCAACCCAGGTTCCCGTATCACCTATAGATTACTACAGATCTAGTTTGGGGAAAATGATTTACCCAGGTCCAGGATTTCTGGCCTTTTCCTCATCCTGCTTTCTGATAGATAATTGTGATAAAGAAAACATAATTTTAGCATAATTCTTCAGCTAACAAAAGTGGAACCACTTCTAAGCTACTTGTGGGTATTTCATTCATTCATTCCTTCTTTCTTTCTTTCTTTCCCTGGTTCAAAACTATCTATATGCCAGGCTCTCTCCCAGGCTCTGAAAAAACACTAGAGAGTGGGCAGGCCTCTGCCCAAAACTTCACGTCCTAGTGGAGGAATGTGGACAAATAAATGTGCAATAATAATAGAACAAGATAACCTGGTGATGAAGGAAATCCAAAGAGCACAGAGTAAGGTGTTCTTACTCAGGTCAGTGGGTCAAGGGCGAAGAGGAATCAACTGGGGAAAGAAGTATTCTGGAAATGGGGAAGGACATGTGAAAGAGAACCAGGGAAAAGGACGCGGTTCAGTGGGGACCGGGATGTGGTCCCAAGGAGCTGGAACAAGCGACAGATGAGAGGCTAGAGAAACAGACAGGGGTTTGGATGGTGCCTCGAGAAGGAGATAGGACTTAATCCTAAAGGCAACTGAAGCTATCAAAGGGCTTGAAACACCCGCTCATTCGTTCTAGGGGCCTGACAGACAAAACACAGTTCCGAGTGTGACGGGCACTATCAAGAAAGCAACACAGAGGACAGAGAAACGGGTGCCTGGGGAGCGGCTGCCACGGGACAATGGCACGATCCATGGCATCTCCACTTCAGAAATCCAGCTGCTGTGGAAAACCTACTGGAGGAAAAGCAATCAAGAGTCTACTGCTTAATTCAGAGAGAAAAACCGATATTGAAAAGATCACTTCCCAAAGGATTGTGCTCCGGGTATAAGCTGCATGAACAAAAGTAGGGAAATCATGATCCCAATTCATTTTTCAACAAAATCTAATCATCTTAAATAACAGAAATTGTGGGAAGAGCACTGTGCGTGAATTTCATGTGTATCTTTAACAAGGGGGTTGGTATTTTTTATTATTTTAAAAATCAACTTACCTTTGCTTATCTACCTTATTGAAGCTGATTTTTTTTTTTTTTCTTTTTTTTGGCCGTGCCATGTGGCTTGCAGGATCTTAGTTCCCTGACCAGGGATCAAACCCAGGGCCCTGGCAGTGAAACTGATATTTAGACTGACTTGACGTTGATTCTTTATCCCCTTTCCTTGTAAGGCAGACAATACGATTAGGGTTAAACAAAAGTCTTATTCCTACAAGCAACCTTCTGAGAATTAAAACAATGTAAACTTCTTTTCTGGAGCATCTTCTCTCCTGCCTATCAACAGATTGTATGCACTGAAACCAGCACTGACTTTTCTACATCGGGCGGGCAACCTCACCTCGATGCCCATCCCACCTCCTGCTTTGATAACTGCTGCCGAGAAAAAGAAAATCCTGTCAAAGTAGTGACATCGCAGATACAAGGGCAAAAACAGCATTAACCCCTTTATTGAGATCTGAGGGCAATTAAATTGTTTCTCTTGTTGACAGCGAGGAAGACCAAAACTAGCAAAATCGGTTCATCTTGCATGCCAACGCTGACTGCTGCGTGGTGGCTGCCTGAAGCATCGTGCTGGGAAAGGGTTGAGGGTTGCGAGTGTGGCGAGACAACTCACGTGCTCTGGTAATGACTGCTGTGAACATGGAGGGTACCTCTGACACAGAAGATAAGAATTTGCCCTCCAGGAGGTAAGTCCTACTTCCAGTCTACCCTGAGGCAAGTACATCTGGCAGAATTAATTAGAATCATTCCGCAAGGATGGGCAGAAACGGGGAAGGACATGTGAAAGAGAACCAGGGCAAAGGACACGGTTCAGTGGGGACTGGAATGTGGTCCCAAGGGGTCTAGAACAAGCACCAGATGAGGGGCTAGAGAAACAGACAGGGAAGAAAACAGAGCAGGGCAGAAAAGGAATGATTCTCGTGGCAAGGACTCTTTTCCCGAAGCTCTTTGCTAAGTCTGCATAACTGATCTTATGTTTTTAAGTAGATGGGGTTATTAAATCCCAGCGAGGGAGAACCCTGCTGTCTTATAGCTAAAACATGGAAAAATCTTGCAGAAGTTACAATTCGATAGATTGGAGCTGTACACTTAAGGTTTGTGTACTTTTGCGCATATATAACTCACTTTTTAAAACTTAAATTAAAAGTAATCCACGCGGGGCTTCCCTGGTGGTGCAGTGGTTGAGAGTCCGCCTGCCGATGCAGGGGACACGGGTTCGTGCCCCGGTCTGGGAAGATCCCACGTGCCGCGGAGCGGCTGGGCCCGTGGGCCATGG
Organism: Leucopleurus acutus; assembly: GCF_964270905.1. Lineage (NCBI taxonomy): Eukaryota > Metazoa > Chordata > Mammalia > Artiodactyla > Delphinidae > Leucopleurus > Leucopleurus acutus. The sequence continues at coordinate 63,739,602 of NC_139142.1, read as the reverse complement.
CCGCTGAGCCTGCGCGTCCGGAGCCTGTGCTCCGCAACGGGAGAGGCCACAACAGTGAGAGGCCCGCATACCGCAAAAAAAATAATCATCATCATCCTCCACGCAACACTGCTGATCAGCCTGTGATGGAGTCACCACAGCTCCCATGGCTTTGGTGGTGGTGGCACTCACGCCTCTGTCTCCAATGTCCCGTCCAGTACCTGGTACGAGTAAGCAACCAATAAATGCGTTGAATAAACAAATAAATGCTCTACAGGGGAATTCTTTTAATGGTTAAAATAACCAATGACACCTGCTTTTGCATTTTATTCCGGTCCAAATTCTTTCTTCTGGACAACAAGGTACAAAGTCTTAAGGGTCTCAAAATAGTCCAAAAGCCTTGAGCATGTCCAATGTTTCATTTCTGAGAAAAACTGTTACCTTCCCCATAGCCATCTAAGTCACACAGTGCACATGTTTGCTCATTTGTCTGACTGGGCCTCCCAGCATCCATCTCCCCAGCGCTGTTTTCCCAGTTTTCCCCCCAGAGAGCCCACCCACTCTCAGACCCCAGCTGCCCAGGTGAAGTTCACTCCACTGCCCGGCCCCACAGTGACTGCGTGGCCCACCTCAAGCCAATTAGCCTAGCACGCTCTCTTGGCCACAGTAATTTCCTCAGAGGAGGAAATCATCTGCTAGGCTCATGGGAATGAGAAGCATTCTCTTATCCTCCTCAAGACTGTGCCAAAAAGATGGGAAGCTGACGATTCCAGGGACCATTACACAGAGCCTTAGGCGGGGCCAGAGAGTGGGAGCAGAGCCAAGGGGGGCATCCTGCGAGCATCACCTGAGTCCTGACTCGAGTCTCACCTGAAGCTGCTTTACCTGTGGCCTTCTCAGTGACAAGAGCCAATGAATTCTTCTGCTTCGTGTTTCTTTTGTTTAAGCTACTTTGTTTGGGGTTTGGGGTCACTCACAATAAGAAGATTCCTAACCTGTGTGTCTTCCACCAAGCAAATGTGAATGAGGACGTAAGTCTGACTTCTCCATCTTCAACAAAGCATTGGTAGGCAGCATCTAAGGCACACAGGGATGCTTTACTCCAAAACTTGAATGATCAACATCCTGACAAACCTGGGAGAGTTCAACTGTGACATTATCTAGAGGTTCCCTTAGTTATCTGACATGTGAAACGCACCATTCTCAGAGTGTCTGAAGTGAACTACATCAAAGGTGTCACAAATGCAGGGTAAAATGGTTGAAAACAGTGATCTAAAGGGCATATTTATTATCCTGCTCTCCAGGTTAGATCAGATGCTCAGAAAGCACTAACCTGACCTCAATCATGTGTTCTCCTTAAAGGAACTGACTGATTAAATCTCCATATTGGGTTAAGACTTCACATAATGGCCTTGGCTTTTGTAGAGAAAAGAGGAAAAGGAGGGTCAATCCACAAAGGAAATTGTGACAGAAGGTGAAAAATGGTCCATGAGAACAGAGTAAATAATCCTAAAGAAGGAAAGAAGTTTCAGGATTCAGGTATAAGAAGCCAGGTACCACCCCTACATTATCCATAGAAAAAGGAAAGACATAATAAGACTGTTACAATGTCTCTCCTGTTATTTTTCTTGTCTGCCTTGAGCTGAAGAAGTGGGGCTGATTTCACGGAACCTCAGGGCTGTGGGCCTTCAGGACTTGCATTTAACTCCCAGGTTGCTTGGTGGTCATATCCACCTGTTGCTACAAACAGACTCCCCTGAACAACGGGCGTGCACATGTGGGGGCATCCTCTTCCCAGGTGACACTACCAGGCTGCTGATTCTTCCATCTGACAGGGCTATGAAGTGCTTAAAGACATAGGGCATGTGTTTCTGGGCCACAGCCGACTGCAGGAAGAGACCCTACAAGGCTGGAACCCAAGCCTCAAGGCAGAATTAGAAGCAACTGAGGGACTTCCCTGGTGGTCCAACGGTTAAGACTCCGTGCTCCCAGTGCAGGGGGCAGAGTTCAATCCCTGGTCAGGGAACTAAGATCACCGTGCTGCTTGGCCAAAATAAATTTAAAAATAAAAGAATCCCCACCAAAAATAAACTCACAATTTAAAAACGAATAATAATAAAACATACGAGAGTTAGTAGATACAACAGAGGGAAGAGAACCTGAAACAAGAAATATATTCTTATGGGACTTCCCTGGTGATCCAGTGGCTAAGACTTTGCACTTCCAATGCAAGGGGCCTGGGTTCGATCCCTGGTCAAGGAACTAGATCCACATGCCACAACTAAGAGTTTGCATGCCCCAATTAAAAGATCCTGCATGCCACTGCTAAGGCCCGGCGCAGGTCTCATTCATTCATTCATTCATTCACTTATGGCTGTGTTGAGTCTTCAGTGCTGCGAGTGGGCTTTCTCTAGTTGCGGCGAACGGGGACTACTCTTCGTTGCAGTGCACGGGCTTCTCATTGTGGTGGCTTCTCTTGTTGCGGAACACAGGCTCTAGGTGTGCAGGCTTCAGTAGTTGTGGCACACAGGCTTCAGTAGTTGTGGTACATGGGCTCAGTAGTTGTGGCTTGCAGGCTCTGGAGCACAGGCTCAGTAGTTGTGGCGCACGGGCTTAGTTGCTCCGCAGCATGTGGGATCTTCCCGAACCAGGGATCAAACCTGCATCCCCTGCGTTGGCAGGCGGATTCCCAACCACTGCACCACCAGGGAAGTCCTTATTTATTTATTAAATAAATATTTTTAAAAATAAAATAAAAGCTAGAGAAGAAATATATTCTTAAATATTAAATAAATAAAAGGAGAATAAATACCAAGATGAAGAAGCGGAAGCTTGGAGGGATTCTGTAACAAAGGCAGCTGTGCACAGCTACGCAGTGCAGAGCCAGGATTTGGAGCCCGACTGTGGACCTCAGGGCCATGCCCCTACTCTCTATGCCACCATCAAACCCTAACTATTGATAAGTAGAGCACACAAACCAACCCCTGCAGGACTGCGGGAGCATTCCTCTGGACTGATTATCGATGTTTCCCCTTGACCATGTCTGTAGGAGGGTGGTGGGTTCAGTTACTTACTGAGAATCTTTTTTTTTTTTTTTTAATAAATTTATTTATTTATCTTTGGCTGCGTTGGGTCTTCGTTGCTGTGCGCAGGCTTTCTCTAGTTGCGGCGAGCGGGGACTACTCTTTGTTGTGGTGCACAGTCTTCTGATTGCAATGGCTTCTCTTGTTGTGGATCACAGGCTCTAGGCGTGCGGGCTTCAGTAGTTGTAGCACGTGGGCTCAGTAGTTGCGGCTTGCGGGCTCTAGAGCACAGGCTCAGTAGTTGTGGTGCACGGGCTTAGTTGCTCCATGGCATGTGGGATCTTCCCGGACTGGGGCTCAAACCCATGTCCCCTGCATTGGCAGGCGAATTTTTAACCACTGTGCCACCAGGGAAGCCCCAGGAGAATCTTGATCATGGATGTTTACAGACAAGCAGGGTGTGCACAAAAGCGGTGCCACCTTTTTCCTTCCCGTCGCCTGGAAACCTGGGGTCTCTTCCCTCTCCCATCTCTCTTTTTTTCCTTCACTCACCCCTTGGTCTTTTCCCACTTGGTCTGTGCACCCCACATGGGCCAACTCCCTCCTGGAGGGACAGTTGCTACGATCTTACTGGGCCTCACTGGAGGAGCCTTTTCATCTCCGAATGGAGCGACCTTGGAAAATCAACTTTTCTGTTGTTTACACTATCTCACAGGCTAACTTCAATGCATTATCATGTTCCTGAATATTCTGTGTTTTCCTCTAGGTTACCAAAACTCTCCTCCTCCCGGGGAGGGCTAAGATGAAAGAGGAAATCCTATACTGCCTCTTACAACAAGCGGCTTGACCTTTACTCTTTGAGCAATGAGAACAATCAGCTCCTTCTGCTGCCGAGGGGAAGCCCTTCCCAAACATGAGCCTGCTGTGCACACAGCCCGGCCCACCTGAGAGCCACCAGGTGAGCCACCGACAGGATCGCGAGGGTCAGAGAGGGCCTCTTCCTCTCTCACCAGAGCAGGGGGTGTTAGGCTGCTCCTGGCCCGGGGAAACACTCTGGTTCCAAATCGATCAAAGGTCACACGTGCCAGGCGCAGGCAGCCACAGTCGCCGAGTTCCCAGTGGGAGGGGAGGCAGGTTCTCCCCCACCATTTCCTGCACCCGCTCCCTCGGCAGCAGCGTTTATTGTCCTGCTACGCGTCTCTTCTGCCTGCATGATAACCAACTGCTTCTCACCCTGGGCCACACAGCAGAGACCCCCAACCATTCTGTCTGAGGTTTTGAGACCACCAGCGTTCTCCATAGAAACTGAACCCATAGGGTGTGTGTGTGTATGTATGTGTGTGTGTGTAGAGAATGGGGGTGTGAGAAGAGGGGGAGAAAGAGGCAGGAGTGGGGGGATGGGATTTAAGGAATTAGTTCACAGGATTATAGGGGCCGACGAATCCAAAATCTAGGGGACAAGCTGGCAAGTCCAGCAGGAGGTTAATGTCTTGGGTCTCAAAGCAGTCTGGAGGCCGAGCTCCTTCCTCTCCAAGGACCTGAGTCTCTCCCCTTAAGGCCTTCAACGGACTGGATGAGGCCCACCGCATCATGAACTGTAGGCTGCTTTACTCAAAATCTACTGATTTAAATGTTAATCAGAGTTTTCAAAAATGGCTTCATAGCAGCATCTAGACTGGTAATATGACCAAACAACTGGGCACCAGAGCCCAGCCCAGCTGACACAAAATTAACTCTCACAACCTGGGTGTAGGAAGCTGGAGACCCTGGAACCTGTATGTGAGAGAAGGGAGTGCACCCCAACATGTGCACTCCTCCCCAGTGGAAACCCTGAAAACCCTCAAAAAGGTATTTAGAGAAGGGGGGGAGGGGAAAACAGTGGGAACTCAACAGGTGTAATTGTCTAGAAGGGCTGAGCCTGCACAGTCAATATTCTGAGCACAACACCCACCTTCTGAAGCCACTGGATAAATTCTTCATCCTCATTATTTAAGCCATTCGATTTAGCATCATATAAATTGCTCGCAAGAGACAAAAAATAACTCCAAAGAAATCTAAAGCTTCACACATACATTACTGCAACTCATATAATATCACTGTCAATAGTAATAGCAGTATTGCAATTTTGCAACGTTTTATGTAAGTGTAAAACAAAGCTAATAAACAAAACATTGATGTTATTAGGAACCAAGATTTTCAACGTAAGAGAAACGAGATGCACATATAAAATAAAACAGACTTAAGGAAAAAATCCTGCAATGTTGAACTGGAATGAGCAGTTCAAACACATGATTATTTTCTTTAGTGAATTTCCTAGCTTGGTCCACTAAAGGGAACTAAAAGCAATGACTTTCCAGTATCAATGAGAACCACTAGCACGCAGACCTTGGGTTTTTTGTTCGTTTGTTTGTTTTGCGGTATGCAGGCCTCTCACTGTTGGGGCCCCTCCCGTTGTGGAGCACAGGCTCCGGACACACAGGCTCAGCGGCCACGGCTCATGGGCCTAGCCGCTCCACGGCATGTGGGATCCTCCCAGACCGGGGCACGAACCCACGTCCCCTGCATTAGCAGGCAGACTTTCAACCACTGCGCCACCAGGGAAGCCCCAGACCTTGGTTTTTAAATACTATTCCCTATTCAAAAGCACCAGGGCTCCTCAGAGAAATGGCAGATTCCAGGGCTCGGGCAGAGCACAGGCAAGATGAGCCCAGGAAATCTTCTGCCAGAAAGTAAAAGTACACAAAGACCAATGGGCTTATATCCAAAGAAAAAACTGTTTGGCAGTATTGAATAAAGCTGACATACCCTATGAACAAGTGATTCCACTGTTAGGTATCCCCTCCAAAAACAAAAAACAAACGAACAAAAACTCAACAATGTGTTCAACCAAAGACAAGTATCAGAATGCTCATAGCAGCACTGTTTTAATAGTCAGAACCTGGAATCAACCTAAATGCCCACCTACATTAGAATTGATAAATAAATTGCAGGAGGGATGAAAAAGAGCTACAACTTCAAACATCATAGATGAATCTCATGAACACAATGATGAACAAAGAAGCCAGACACAAGAGTACATGTTCTATGATCCCATTCATACAAAGTTCCCAAACAGGCAAACTGATCAACAAGTTTAGACGTCAGGCTCTTGGTGGGGGCCAAGATAGGAAGAGGGTGTGACGGGGGCTGGTGGGGTGCTGGCATTGTTCTGTTTCTCGATCTGGGAACTGGTTACACAGGTGTTTGCTCTGGGAAAATTCTGAACTACAGATTTGATTTTTTTGTGTATTTCTCTATATGTTATAATTTTCAATTAAAAATTTTACTTTAAGAAAAAGCCAGCTTGGTACTTCCCTGGTGGTCCAGTGGTTAAGACCCCGCACTCCCAATGCAGGAGGCGTGGGTTTGATCCCTGGTCGGGGAACTAAGATCCCACGTGCCCCCCACCCCCCCAAAAAAGCCAGCTTGAAGGGGCACCCACTGGCCAAATTTAGCATAATTTGAATATCAAAAAGGATAATGGTTGTAACTGGTTACTAAATGAAAATACATGAGTCCAGGGGGTGCAGAGAGGATAAACAGGACAGCCCTTCTTTACAAAAGAAAGTCAAATAAACGTGGAAGGAATGACAAGAATAGAAGATCACTGTTTATAAGCGCCCCCCCAGCCCCGATAAAATACTTGATCGAGGTAACAATCACCAGTGGAAGCTAAAACCACTGGATGAAAACTTGTTAGCAGCACCAAGTTATCATCCCAGAGACCACTTACCTTTGCGAATGGGAGCAATTGTACCTTGGCGATGAAGAGCTGATGAAGAGGTCTGGTGTGACCACCTTAATCCAGTGATTGAACTTGGCATCACAAATAATGGATCAGTGGGACATTGTGTGCCTCCTGATAGGATGCAAGTTAAATAAAAAAATAACCTAAGGAAGTGGGTCTTTCTGACTGCATTAAAATCACCTGAGATTTTTAAATTCCCAAAGCCTAGGCCGTGCTTCCAGACCAATATATCAGAACGTCTAGGCTGGGCCCCAAGCATCCGTATTTTTTAAAGCTTCCAAGATGACTGCAATGTGCAGCAAAGTATTCTAGACAAAAGTGTGTAGCCTGAATCTAACTTCTAATTTATAGGATCTGCAGGATGGAGCGGCGGTTCTTAGTGCTGACTGCTTACCAGAATCACCTAGAGAATTTTGAAACTAGGGCCACCTGAGGTTGAACTCCAGCGATTCTGATTTAATTGGTTCAGGGTGGAACTCAGGCATCGTATTCTCTTTTCTAGGCATTAAATTTGATTTAAATAACCCCCAGTGAGAAGAGTGGGCCAATGAATCCCGCTTCCTTGTAATGCCAATTAATCAAGACAGGTGGTTCTGATGTGCAGCCAGGGCTGAGGACTAACAGGACAGAGGAACAACTGAACATCATAAGGGAACAGACGAATCTAGAATGTGGGACATTCGTATGACCACTAGCCTGGATTCTTCAGGTCGATGTCATGGGAGAGAAAAAAAAAAAAAGGAGAGAGGAACTATTCTAAGTTAAAATAAGTAACAACCACACACACACAAAACGTAATTGTGCATTTGTTTGATTTTTTTTAAAAAACCAGCTATAAAGATGGGGGGATTTAAATATTAAGTTGATTTTAGGTGGTTTTCTTAGTAGGGATAATGACATGGTGGGTCTGTAGACAAATATCTGTATTCTTCAGTGATGTATGCTGAATATTGAGAAGTGATGTGTCATAATGTGTATGTAACTTGAGAATTCATTGTACTAATGTTGGGCTGCACCCCACAGTCCTGTAAGCCCTGTTATTGCCTTGCCGAAGAGAAAGCCCAGAGACGGGGACAGAGACATCAATGGCTTGTTAGATAGTGAATCTTACAAATCAGAAGCAAAAGGTCCTGGAGCAACACCCCACCGTGTGCAGGAGAAAGGACACAGCACTAATGTTCTCTGCTCGAGGACCAAGGAGGCTACCATTTATAGCGGGAATTGACATAATTGACATCAGGTTAGTTCATTAGTTACCAGGGAAACCAGCAGCTGGGACAGGGAGCAAGCGCGTCGGTAGTTAATGAGTAAGCCCTACGATTAAGAGGATTGGATAGCCATGTGAGTACAGTGTAGGTGAAGCAGAGACCGGCCCAGCAGCAGATGTACAGAGAGCAAGAGAACAGCCATCTTGAGTGGCCTGACCATACAACTAATCTTTCAGTTTTCCTGTACGTTTGAAATAGTTTCTAAGAAAAAGATGAGGAAATGGGAAATTTGTTGTTGTTGGCCATGCTGCAGGGCACATGGGATCTTAGTTCCCAGACCAGGGATGGAACCCGGGCCCCCTGCAGTGGAAGCGTGGAGTCCTAACCACTGGACCACCGGCGAACTCCCAGTTTTTTAATAGAGATAAAAACCTACTCAGTGGTCCATGTAACTTCCATCTGTATTAGTTTTCTCTTGAGAATCTTCCCGGAAAACCCACTCACAGCTCAACCTTACGAAACCAACCTCACGCCACACCTAACAATTAAAGCTGTATTTCTCAACCTCTGGCCACTGCATTTCTCCCACTAAATAGGAGTTATCTGGGAAAGAGCTGTTATTCAAATGAGCTTGAGAAGTCCTGGGTTATGCAAGATTTTCTTGTTACCAGACGCCTTTTAATCTTAATATATTTAACATACACTGTCCCATTGGGGTCAGGGAAGGACACCTGCATAGTAAAGCAACATTCCTTAACCTTATTTTGTTTCCAGCCCTTTTTGGACACCAGACACCTTTTATCCCAAAAGATCTTGTAGATGAAGTTTCTGCAAGCATTTGGGAAAATGCTAGCATAAGACATCTTCTCCCTCATTTTATAACTCCTCCATCTTTGATTAAACAAAGAGCCCCCGGATTTCCAAATGGACCCTAATGGCACATGTGCAGGCAGATGAAGACCCACCTCCCAACCAGTGAAATTTCCTATTCACCAAAATACAAAATGCAGTTTTTTTTTCAGGAACCTATTTTTTCAAGTATGCATGCACGGTTTTATGTGATTTCTATGCAAGCTTTACTTCAAGTGCATTAAAGATATCTGGTTTGAATTATGAGTTCCTCCGTCCTACACTGTTGGTGGGAATGTAAGTTGGTGCAGCCACTATGGAAAACAGTATGGAGGAGCCTCAGAAAACTTAAAATAGAGCTACCATATGATCCAGTAATCCCACTCTTGGGTATACATCTGGACAAACCTGTAATTCAAAAAGATACATGCAGGAGTTCCCTGGTGGTCCGGTGGTTAGAACTAGAACTATGTGCTCTCACTGCCCAAGGCCCGGGTTCAATCCCTGTCAGGGAATGAAGATCCCACAAGCCACATGGCATGGCAAAAAAAAAAAAAAAAATACATGCACCCCTATGTTCATAGCAGCACTGTTCACAATAGCCAAGACATGAAAACAACCTAAATGTCCACTGACAGATGAATGGATTAAGAAGATATGGTATATATATACAATGGAATACAACTCAGCCATGAAAAAGAACAAAATAATGCCATTTGCAGCAACATGGATGCAACTAGAGATTATCATATGAAGTGAAGTAAGTCAGAAAGAGAAAGACAAACACCACTTATACGTGGAATCTAAAATATGGCACAAATGAACCTCTCTACAAAACAGAAACAGACTCACAGACATAGAAAACAGACTTGTGGTTGCCAAGGGGGAGAGGGATTGGGTAGGGATGGATTGGGAGTTTAGGGTTAGTAGATGCAAACTATTACATTTAGAATGGATGAATATCAAGGTCCTACTGTATAGCACAGGGGACTATATTCATCCCCTGGGATAAACCATAATGGAAAAGAATATTAAAAAAGAACATATATATGTGTATAACTGAATCACTTTGCTATACAGCAGAAATTAGCACAAACTTGTAAATCAACCACACTTTAATAAAAAAAATTTTTAATAAATAAACTATGAGTTCCTAAAAGACCACCCCATGTGTCTCCTTCCTTTCAGCATCCAAGATGGTACCACCCACCACAGACAGAATACCTCTTGATACCCAAACAGCAAGAAAGAAGTGGATAAAGACTCTTGTCCAGGGTGCCCCCCTCCCCAGCTCAGCCCCTACAGCACTGTGGTTTACAGGCATCTCCATAGTCCTCCCCCCACCACTGTCTCAGGGTGTGTGTCATGATCACAGCTGAGGCTCCCGAGGGTCAGAGAGCCAATGAGGCTTGCCTGCAGCCAAACAGTGGAGAAACGGTGTGGCCAGGATCGGAGCCCCAGAGCTCCTGCTCTCACAACAGTCACCACTGTGCTTCCTGTAACCTCAGCCTTAATCCTCTTCTACAGCTCCTACTTTGTCATACAGTGTCAGGAATTTCAGTTCTTCCAGGAAAAGCAGACTCAAGTGGCAACCTGTGCTTTTATGTGGCCCAAGGAAGCTAGCACGTAGCAAGTGCAGATTCAGAAGCTAAATCATCAGGGGAGTTATGCTTTGTCTAAGCCAAGTTGGTCAGCGCTGTGGTAAATCCAACCTTAAAAACTCAGCTTACAAATGAAGGGCTAATGACAAGTGTGAAGACAAAGAAGCTCATGGACCCACTGCCCAGAACTGCCCAAAACCACCTGGCCAGGCTCACCCTGAAGTCTTCGAAACCTCGAGGGTGCCTGCAACCCTCATTGAACTCAGAAGAACAGCCTGGTGGGACTTCCCTGGTGATCCAGTGGGTAAGACTCCATGCTCCCAATGCAGCGGGCCCGGGTTCGATCCCTCGTCGGGGAACTAGATCCCACATGCCACAATGAAGAGTCCACATGCCGCAGCTAAGAACTAAAGATCCCACATGCCGCAACTAAACATGACAGAACAAAGATCTCTCACGCTGCAACTAAGACCTGGTGCAGCCAAAGTAAATTTTTTTTAACAAAAAGCATCATTCGGTTAATCTACTACAAAACATCGGGACTTCCCTGGTGGCGCAGTGGTTAAGAATCCATTTGCCAATGCAGGGGACATGGGTTCGATCCATGGTCCAGGAAGATCCCACATGCCACGGAGCAGCTGAGCCCGCGCACCGCAACTACTGAAGCCCGCATCCCTAGAGCCCATGCTGCGCAACAAGAGAAGCCACTGCAATGAGAAGCCCACACACCGCAATGAAGAGTAGCCCCTGCTCACCGCAACTAGAGAAAGCCTGCGTGCAGAAACGAAGACCCAAAGAAAAAAAAAAACAGCCTGGGGATTCCCCACTCCCTTCCCTCCCTGAAAAACACAGAAGCACTGTCGAGAAAGGCATATGGATTTCACTCTACTATGGCCAAATCAAGACTAAAAACTGACCTTAAACTAAAGAGATGAGAACTCATTCTCAGCAGATCTCAGACCAGTATGGACTTTTCAGTGGTCAAGGAGAGGAGGGGCTCATAATATTTCCCCAGTTGTTCAGGGGAAAGGGAGACCTCATAACATTCTGTTCAACTCTTAAGCCTGCACCAGAGCCCCAGGCTCTTGGGCTGAAGTCAGTCAAAGCCTAGTGGAACCTGCCCAGAGTTCAGTCAGTCCAGAATTTAAATTCCTGCCCAGGATCTGAATCAGCCTGTGGTTCAGATACATAAAATTGTGGAGTGATGAAATAGTGAAATTTGAAGTTCAACTCCAGACTATGCAAAACTAGTTCCTTAGCTTACATCATCACTTTGCTCATGTCTTGCCAAAATGATGGACACTGATTTCTGTAAGGAACACTTTTTTAAAATAAATTTATTGTTTTATTTTTGGCTGCATTGGGTCTTCGTTGCTGCGTGCAGGCTTTTCTCTGGTTGTGGCGAGCAGGGGCTACTCTTCATTGCGGTGCGTGGGCTTCTCATTGTGGTGGCTTTTCTTGTCACGGAGCACAGGCTCTAGGTGTGCAGGCTTCAGTAGCTGTGGCACACGGGCTCAGTAGTTGTGGCTCGCGGGCTCTAGAGCGCAGGCTCAGTAGTTGTGGCACACAGGCTTAGTTGCTCTGCGGCATGTGGGATCTTCCCGGACCAGGGCTCGAACCTGTGTTCCCTGCGTTGGCAGGCGGACTCTTAACCACTGAGCCACCAGGAAAGCCCAAGGAACACTTTTAAACAACATAAATTCCTGTTATACAGTAAGCATTTCCCAATCACCTGCTCTGTACCTGCACTGTGTTATATGACTGTACTCTATCCTGGTGTTTTAAGAACAGTTTTGTCCAAATATCATGGCAGTCTTCCTTCTCCCATAAGCCCCCAAAATGATAGGAAGGTTCTTACAAATTAAGTTGCAAGAGGTTCTGAACTCTGAGACATCAAACTGAAGGGCTTTACAGCAAAGTCTCTTTTTTTTCTACTCAGTATTAAGGAATTAGATATTACTTATATTGGTTTCTCAGGCTTCCAATGCAAATGTTCTCTCCTTAAATATTCAACATTTTTAAAGTCCAAATGGAGAGTCAAGATCCCCCAAGTTAGAAGGGGTGAACTAAACAAGATCTGTCCACAGTCAAGCCTGGCAAACACCACCTAGAAAGCACTTCTCTCTTCAGGTGACCCGCCTCCCTATCATGCTGAAGATGACTGACAGTGACAGTATCCAATTACAGCCTTTCCAATCTCCTTTGGATTTGGAACGTGGGCTGCTTCTAGTCTCTGCCAGAGAAGCTTCAAAGTAACTAGCCTGGGACTTCCCTGGTGGCGCAGTGGTTAAGAATCCGCCTGCCAATGCAGGGGACATGGGTTCGATCCCTGGTCCGGGAAGATCCTGCATGCCCCAGAGCAACTAAGCCCGTGCACCACAACTACTGAGCCTGCTCTCTAGAGCCCGCGACCCACAACTGCTGAGCCTGCGAGCCACAACTACTGAAGTCCACGATCGTAGAGCCTGTACTCCACAACAAGAGAAGTCACCACAATAAGAAGCTCATGGACCACAATGAAGAGTAGCCCCTGCTTGCTGCAACTAGAGAAAGCCTGCGTGGAGCAATGAAGCCAAAAATAATAATTTTTTTGAAAAAAATTATTTATTAAAATAAAAACCAAAGTAACAAGCCTGAAAATATTATGATGTAATCCAAGCCATATATAAAATATAAAACTAATCTACAACCACACCCTGTCTAGTCTTTTGTGGGATGGAAATGCCTAAAACGCCGGTTGGGCTCTCCCGGTAACTATTTAGCAAAGGAAAGAAAAATTTGGAACATGACAAATGGTGTAAGGCTCTCTCAGTCTTTTCTCCCAGAATCTTCAGGGGCTCTGCCCACCCTATGAGAACACAAAAGCAGATAAGACACTGCCAGTCTGCAAAGAACTCACAATCTACAGGGATGAGCAGACACCCTGCTTTTAATTAGAGAGATTATGATAATGGCCACAACAGGGATGCTTCCACAGTGGCATGGGTCTGCAGAGAGGGTAGTATTCATTCTCTGTGCTGGGGAAAGCTACTCAAAGCAGTTCCTGGGCTTCTGACCATTGGAAATGTTGGAAAAGTGAAGGGAAGGGTGTTCTGGGCAGAAAGAACCACGTCATCAAATGCACCAGCAGGTGAAAGTGCCTGGTGTGTGTGTGTGGGTGGGGGTGGATGGGTAACGGCTGCTTGATAAGCAAATTGCAGGCATCAGAGCTGGAGATTCCAGGTCACCGCAGCTCTTGGGCTGAGGAGAGTGCTCCCAGAAACTAGGTCACCAAGTCCTAAAAGCAGGACAATGCAGCTGGTACATCCTAACAGCAGATTAGTTTATTCAGTGTTTT